>NC_135718.1:128762830-129068641 GCF_964656455.1 Halichoerus grypus
AGGAATATTTGAATCTGGCAGACAATTCTCTCCCCACCATGACATTTATATATCAGGAATGAAGAAGAAGAAGGGAAAAGATAATTGTTACAGGAAGGCAGAATCGTTGGATTAGAGAACATTTGGGTTAGAAGGGGCCTTAGAGTCATAGTCCAAATCCCTCAGTTTTGTGGATCAGGATCTAAGCTCAGGAGTGAAGGGACTTGCCCAAGGTCACACAATCCGTGGCAGAACTGGGACAGGAACCTGGGGTTCCCGACTTATGAAGAACTGCTTTTCCTTTCACCTAAAGGTGAGCTTTGGGAAGATGAACTGGATAAAACAAAAAGAATGATAATATCTATAATATTAGCTAATACTTACTGAGCACCTAAACCATGTGCTACAAAATTCTGGCTCAAAGAAGACACAAAGGGACCCACGGGGACCCAGTATCACCTAGCTTAGTGCTTCTCAAACTTAAACGTGCATATTAAGTTCTTGGTGATACTGTTAAAGTGCAGATTCTGTTTATCTAGGAACCCAGATTCTGCATTTCTAATAAGCTTCCAGATGAGACTGATGTTACTGGACTAAGGACCACATTCTGAGTAGCAACGATCTAAGCATCCCCTCTACCAAAAGAGAGCATAGAATAGAAATAGGAGAGGAAAGAAAGAAACAGAGTAGGTCCCAAAGAGCATCCCAACCCCTAGCCCTCTGACCACCTTTACCACCAACCCAGTATACACTGACAATTGTCCCTCTTTGGCCTCTCCTTAGCATGGCTGACAGTGGGCATCTCCTCAGTGCCACAACCAGATCAAAGAAGCCTCTTGTACACACTGGTCTCTCTGTTCCGTGCTTCCTCTAAGATTCAGCAGAAACGTCTCACAGTGCTGGTCCACCTGGCACATTCTGACCTCACCGGGCTCAGAGAAACAGTTCTCCATATTTCAACCCTCTTCAGCCCACAGATCTTAGCAGGGCAGTTGCTACTGATCCATGCTCCGCCTGATGCCTACCCCTCCGTGGATGACATGAGGAACGAGGCCCATCATGGGGAATTCTACTCTAAGCAGAATATAGATCACGCCTTCCTCATGAGCTTTGCCACAGGGCTCTCTGAATACTTCCTGTTACTGGAGGACAATGTCTTTTCTGCCCCCAACTTTATCACCCACATTCATTGGAAGGTGAACACCATGAGGTCCAACCCATGGGTGCTACTGGAGTTCTCTAATATGGGCATCCTTGGCAAACTCTTCCACAGCAAAGACCTCCCACTCCTGGCCCATTTCTTACTCCTTTTCTACAAGGAGAAGCCCCTTGACAGGCTGATCCCCCACTTCCGTACCCTCCTAGCTCAGAAAAACCCAATCATCTGCAGACCTTTCCTTTTCTACCACAGGTTCTCCTACCACATCTCTAATGACACCCAGAAGGCCACACCAGTTCAGAAAAAGAACCCCTATGTTCCTGACAACCCACCTGGAGCCATTTTCACGGATATGAAGGTTTTTGATGTTCATTTCCCCTGGGAAGCCTACACCCTGGACGAGTCATTCTTCTGGACCCACAATGTTAGTGCAGGGAACCACCTGACAGTCATTTTGAACCATCCGGCGAACTTGAGCAAAGTGCAAGTATTGACAGGCACCATCGTGGATGGAAAGTACGCCCTGAAGAAGGGGCAAGTGGAGCTGGGCTACGACCCTGAGGGAATGCCTCAATACTGTACCAGCTTCACCTTGCTGGGCCATCTCTTCGAAGGGCAGATGAATCAGGAGATATTTCTGAAAAGGATGGGGCACAATGTGAGCTGCGTAAGGCTGGTGGTGAAGGCTGATCAGGTTGGCGGTCTTATAATCAGGCATATTTACCTCTGGGAGCAAAATACCAAAGATATGGAAGCAGCTCAGAGTTGGAGGTAAATCAGTAAGGGTGTAAAAAATTAAAGTCTTGAAGCCATTCCATTCCAGCCTATCTGACTGACATAGGGGCAATGCCAGGGAATGAGGGGCAGAGAGAGAAGACTCTCTCTGCTTTTCCTTTCACCTAAACTGCTGTTTAGGCAGTTGGTTCCTTTGGTGCCACGATGATGTCAAGAGACCGGTTCCTTCCTTTTTCTACCCAGACAAGTGATTCTTATAGGATATCTTTTTCTGGGAGCAGATATAGCTTAGCCCAACTTGGAGAAAGGCCTTGGTCAATCCCAGAATGGTTAGATTTTTGGGATGCTGAGATCAGCACAGAGTGTGTAAATATACACACTCCTATTTTGACACATAGTCAGAGGTGGGGGGAGTGTAATGTGGTAGTAGGAGGGTAAATGGGGAAATCCTGGGGTGTCCCTAAAATTGATATAAGAAGCCAAGAAAGTGACTCTCATTAGAAGTCAAATTCTCTGAAATTCAGGAAAGCGGCAGATGGACTGATAGCAATAAAACTAGGCCCTTAACTCTATCCTTTTAAGCTGTTTCATAGTGCCCATCTATTTTATCCTTTCCTCACAAACAAACTTGGACATAAGTAGTTTGTAATTAAAACTTCACTTTCTCGTCAGCAATTCACTCCTTAACTCCCCCACTGGCTTCTACATCCACAATACTACTGAAACTCTTCCCTATTTGTAGTGACAAAAATAGTCAAAACCCAGTTGCATTTTTTTTTTTTTTTAAAGATTTTATTTATTTGACAGAGAGAGAGATAGTGAGAGAGGGAACACAAGCAGGGGGAGTGGGAGAAGGAGAAGCAGGCTTCCCGCGGAGCAGGGAGCCCGATGCGGGGCTCGATCCCAGAATTCTGGGATCATGACCTGAGCCGAAGGCAGACGCTTAACGACTGAGCCACCCAGGCACCCCCCAGTTGCATTTTTTCAGAGCTCATTCCCCTAAACTCTGCAGCAATACACAATACTAACTAGCGTTCCTTCTTGAAACAGCCTTCTTCCTTGACTTCTGGGATTCATTCATTCCTCAGATACTTATTGAGTGCCTACTATGTGCCAGGCACACAAAAAAAGCCCCTGTCAGGGTTAAGTACATGGTCTTTTGGAAGCACAGACCTGCTCTTCCTAAAATATTCTTGGGGGCTTAGGAAAGGCCTCTTGGAAAATATGGTATCTAAGCCCAGACCTGACAGATAATTAGAGAAGATATCCAGGTAATGTGGGAAGAAGGTCGGGGAGCTTTTTCCAGTAAAAGAAACAGCATGCCAAGAAGTAGGCCAGAGGTGAGAAAGGACATGGCTCATTTAGGAAAACACAAATCATTTAGTGGGACAGGAGATGGAGTGCAAGCTGGAGAAGGGATGAGGCAGAAGATGAAGCCACAGGACTGAGAGAGGACCAGCTTGAGAAGGGTCACAGACAATTCAATGGGTGAAAGAATAGTCTTTTCAACAAATGGTGTTGGAACAACTGTATATCTACATGCAAAAGAATGAAGTTAGACCCCTACCTCACACCATATAAAAAATTGACCCCCAGATGGATCACAGACCTAAATGTAAGAATAAAAACTAAAAATCTTAGAGGAAGATATAAGGCGTAAATCACTCCGACCTTGGATTAGGCAGCGGTATATCAGGATATGTCACCAACAGCATCAGCAATCAAAGAATAGATCATTGGACTTTATCAAAATCAAAAACTTTTGTACTTCACAGGACACCATCAAGACAGTGAAATGACAACACACAGGATGGAAGAAAATATTTGCAAATCGTATATCTGATAAGAGACTGGCATTCAGAATATTATAAAGAACTCTTACACTCAATAGTAAAAACACAACCCATTAAAGATGGGCAAAGGATTTGAATAGAGATTTCTCCAAAGAAGATGTACAAATGGCCACTAAGCACATTAGAAGATGCTCATCATTAGTCACCAGGGTATTGCAAGTCAAAACCACAATGAGATACCACTTAACACCCACTAGGAAGGCTCTAATTAAAAAAAAACATGGAAAAATAAGTGTTGGTGAGGATTTAGAGAAATTGGGACCCACATCCGTTGCTGGTGGCGTTGTGAAACGGTACAGCCACTTTGAGAAAGTGTTTAGCAGTTCCTCAAAATGTTCAACAGATTACCGTGTGATCCAGCAATTCCACTCCTAGGTCTATACTCAGGAAAATGAAACTTACATCCATGCTAAGACGAATGTTCATAGCAGTATCATAATGACCAAAAAGTGAAAACAATCTACATGTCCAACTGATGAAAGGATATGCAGAATGAAGTATATATCCATACAATGAAACAGTAGTTGGCCATAAAAAGGAATGGAGTACTGATATATGTTACAGCATTTATGAACCATTATGCTACATGAAAGAAATCAGTCACAAAAGGCCACATATCATAGGATTCCATATGTAGGAAATGTCCAGACTAAGCAAATCCATAGAAACTGAAGTAGATTAATAGCCAGGGCTGAGGAAAAGGGAAATGGAAAATGACTTCTAGGGGCCCCTGGGTGGCTCAGTCGGTTAAGCGCCCAGTGCTTGATTTCGGCTCAGGTCATGATCTCAAGGTGGTGAGATGGAGCCCCACATTGGGCTCTCTGCTCAGCAGGGAGTCTGCTTGGGATTCTCTCCCTCTCCCTTTCCCTCTGCCCCTCCCCCCACTGGCACACTCTCACTCTCTCTCTCAAATTAATAAGTCTTCTTTTTTTTAAAGATTTTATTTATTTGACAGAGAGAGACACAGTGAGAGAGGGAACACAAGCAGGGGGAGTGGGAGAGGGAGAAGCAGGCTTCCCGCGGAGCAGGGAGACCCATGCGGGGCTCGATCCCAGGACCCTGGGATCATGACCTGAGCCGACGGCAGACTCTTAACGACTGAGCCACCCAGGCAACCCTCAAATTAATAAATCTTAAAAAAGGGACGCCTGGGTGGCTCAGTCGGTTGAGCGTCTGCCTTCGGCTCAGGTCATGATCCCAGGGTCCTGGGATCGAGTCCCGCATCGGGCTCCCTGCTCCGCGGGGAGCCTGCTTCTCCCTCTGCCTCTGTCTCTCTCTCTCTCTGTCTCTCATGAATAAATAAATAAAATCTTTAAAATAAATAAATAAATAAAGTATTAAAAAAAATAAATCTTAAAAAAAAAAAAGAAAGAAAATGACTTCTAATGGGTATGGGTGTCTTTTACAGTGATGAAAATGTCCTAAAATTAGGGGCACCTGGCTAGCTCAATCGGTAGAGTGTGCAACTCTTGATCTTAAGGTTATAAGTTCGGGGCGCCTGGGTGGCTCAGTTGGTTAAGCATCTGCCTTCAGCTCCAGCCATGATCCCAGGGCCCTGGGGATCAAGTCTCACATGGGGCTCTTTGCTCAGCGGGGAGCCTGCTTCTCCCTCTGCCTGCTCCCTCTGCTTGTGCTCTCTCTCTCTCTGACAAATAAATTTAAAAAAAAAAAGAAAAGAAAATGTTCTAAAATTGATTGTGGTAATGGTTGCACAACTCTGTGAATATACTAAAAACTATTGAATTGTGTACTTTAAAATGTGAACTTGGGGCGCCCAGGTGGCTCAGTCAGTTAAGCATCTGACTCTTGATTTCAGCTCAGGTCATGATCTCAGGGTTGTGGGATCGAGTCCCTGCATTGGGCTCCATGCTGAGCATAGAGCTTGCTTGAGATTTTCTCTCTCCCTCTCCCTCTGCCCCAACCCTTGCTTGTGCTCTCTCTCTCTCTCTCAAAAAAAAAAAAAAAAAAAAAGTGAATTTTATGGTATGTGAGTTAAATCTCCATAAAGCAGTTATTTAAAAAAAACAACAACTGTAGAAGTACATGAAGGGGTTTTGGCTACACTGATGGCAAGAGGGAATGAAGGAAGAGTTTTAAGCAGGAGAGCAAAATGACCTGTGCTGTGCTTTGGAAAGATTGCTACTGCTGTGCAGACTACTCTGAAGGGGGTCAAAATGGAGAATCTAGTTAGAATTAAACAAGGAAATACGGACAGGTGTCCATCTCAGCACCTGGCATATAATAGATACTTAATAAATAAATGACACTTCCCACTTCCCTTTTCTTTCTCCCCTCTTCCCTTCTCTTTCCCACCTTTCTTCCACAAATCCTACACCAGTCTATATTTCCACATGCCTCTCTGATTGGCGATCCCTGTCATTGACACTGTTTCCTCTGCCCATCCCTAAACATGGGAATATTCCAAGGCCCTTTACTCTTCATCATCTATATCTTCTTTCTCCAATTTCTCAATCATGCTCAGAGTCGCCCGAAGGAGCTTTCAGGTGCTACTTAAGTCAGCAGCATCCTCTGAGGTCTCCAATGGGAGCCTCAGTGTCTTCTCTCCAGCCCATGATGGGTACCCTCCACTTGGCTCTTCCACTGTCATCTCGAGCTCAACATGTCTAAAACCAAATTCTTTAGCTTGCTCCAAAAGCTGGTACACCCCTCCAAAGACGTCTATTTCTGGCCATGGTTACCTTACATACATAAACTCAAAATCTTAAAACAGTGTTTTAAAAAAGTGGTCTATGAACCACTTGCATCAGAATCACCTGGAATGGCTTGTTTAAAAAGCTTTTACCAAATCTTGCACCTTCTCCACCCAAAGTGCTTCAACCTCTGTGGTTTTCTATTTTCATGTCCACCCCAGTGTAGACCTATCACTTCGGCTCACGTTCAAACTTTTCCACAGAGTGACCTCTACGAGCCAAGGAGCATTCCATGTCGGGTCCTGGGCACCAGGGTAAGAGGTAAGAGGCTGCAGACTCTGGCTTAAAGAGCTCTTGCTCTAGTGTGAGGGACAACTAAAATACAGCATTCAGGGGGCACAGTGCCCAGTGGAGCGAGGGACTGACTGTGCCTGGAATCTTTAGGGAGAGTTTCACAGAGGAGGTGGCAGGCAAACGGATGAGGTATTTCTCAGGCAGGGAAGTGGAGGGAAGGGTATTCCAGGCAGAAAGTGTAAGTGAATAAGTCAAGGAAGGGGACTAAGATCTTATCAGGGCACCTTCTCCTTGGACAGTGGCTGGGCCTTATTCCCGTGTCACGGGGACCCTGAGGTAACATAGGTGGGTGAAGCAAAGCCTGGGCTAAGAACCCAGTAATAACGCTGTTGTCCTAACTGGCAGTTGTCCTCAGCCTCGGTGTCTGGGAGACGGTGGAAAGTGGTGAGGGGCTCTGTAGCCTGGGGCTCTGTAGCCCCATGTGAAGGGCTGCTCAGCTTTCCTGGATGGGTGCCCTGTAGACATGTGGGCCCTGTGTTGCCAGATCTGGCGATTTCTCAGGAGAAGATGGAAGTCCCAATTTTTATGTTAGACTGCTCAATTTTTTATTTTTATTTTTTTTAAGGTTTTAAAGTAAGCTCTACACCCAATGTGGGGCTCGAACTCATGACCCTGAGATCGGGAGTTTCATGTTCTACCGACTAAGCCCCTAGACCTCTCAATTTTTAAAACGCTGGTAACTAATTCAAAAGATATAAAAACACAATTTTATTTTTATTATTATTTGTTAAAGATTTTATTTATTTATTTGACAGAGAGAAAAAGAGAGCACAAGCAGGGGGAGCGGCAGGCAGAGGGAGAGGGAGAAGCAGGCTCCCCGCTGAGCAGGGAGCCCGATGTGGGGCTCGAGCCCAGGACCCTGGGATCATGACCTGAGCCGAGGGCAGACGCTTCACCGACTGAGCCCCCCAGGCGCCCCTAAAAACACAATTTTAGAACACAACGAGCGATGACCCCGCTCCGCTCTGGGGAGGCTTTCCCAGGTTACAGCACCCTTGATTAGGTTACGACGTTCTTGGATACTCTCTGGCAATCATTTTCACTTCTGAAGCACTAATCACTTAGATGGATTCTCAGGACACACCCTCATCTTATCAGTAACGCGAACCATCTTTGAGCACGGATTAGTCTGCAGAGATGGCGGAATGGATCTGTTCCATTCATTAGCTCCACTTTCAGAGGCTGACGTCGTCCTCCTATTGACGCCCCCACCCTATTTGGGGCTTAATGTCCTCCTGAAGAACCGAGCCATTTAGGATAAGCCATCTAATGATTTACAATGAGTGTTATAATTCAAAAGGAAGCCCTGTCCCTATGGATTAGGGTATCCAAATGTTGAAGAACCGAAAGGGATTGCTACAGTTTAGGATCTAGGGTGTAGCGCAGGCCAGGTCCTGGCTGGGTGTGACTGAACGAAGCTGCAATGTGGGTCAAAGTCACAGACCCCAGCGTGGGCGTGCCAGCTCCCCAAGACTGGCCTCCTTCCCATGTGCTGGGTTGTGGGGTCTTACGTTGAAGTAGCTGAATGGTAAAGGTAAATGATGAGGTGAGTCATTATGGGGTTGGCAGATGAAATGCAGTTAGGACAGAAAGCAACCCACATCACTGGGGAATGATTACAGGGGCTCTGGTGATGAGTACTGAGAATGATGTGCTTCCTCAGACCTCTTTTTAAAGAGAAGTCTCGGCAAAGGTTTGGAGGGTGCGGGCCTTGTGGCTGCCATGTGTCTGATTGAGCCTTATAGGCCTACCTTCCCCACCACCTCCTTCTCTGGAACATTCTTTGTCTCTCTTTTTTTTTTTTTTAATTTTTAAAGATTTTTATTTATTTATTTGAGAGAGAGAGAGAAAGAGAAAGCAAGTGCAGGGGGAGGGGCCGAGGGAGAAGCAGACTCCCAGCTGAGCAGGGAGCCTGAGATGATCGTGACCTGAGCCAAAGGTGCTTAACCGACTGAGCCACCCAGGTGCCCCGCATTGTCTCTTAAAGTGGATGCTCTGCTCCCTGTTTCAAGTGAGGGTTAGGGCAGGGGAAGCCAAGAAAGTCACTGATCAAAGTTGCCTTAATTTTCCGTGGGGGGAAATGAACTCTAAGGAGATCAGCCTTGGCTATGAGAAAGCAAGATGCTTCTCTGAGCCCGAATTCTGCTCTTCCTCTCCAACTCCTTGCTGGGGCTTTTTGGGATCGGTGAGAGGCAGAGCTTTAGGTCAGATTTTGAGTTCATTCTAGGCCCCAGTCCCTTCCTAAATACATCCCTCCAAGTCTTCTTTCCATGTCCTGCTAACCTTACTCTGGCCTCTCACAAGCCAGAACCCCTCTTACAAAAAGTTAAAGGAACTGGGATTTTGTGTGAGAGGAAGATGAGGGGTGACATTTAAAAAAACATTTTTTTAAGTAATCTCTACATGATCATGGGGCTTGAACTCATGACCCCGAGATCAAGAGTTCCATGCTCTCGGACTGAGCCAGCCAGGTGTCCTGAGGGGTGACATTCTTAAGGAAAGGAAATGTTGCTTTAAGAGGATGTTTTGGAGGGTTGAAAAAAGTAAGGAGGCTTCTTAAAAAGGAGGTTTTATGGGGAGGCCTGGGTAGCTCAGTAGGTTAAGCGTCAGCTCAGGTCATGATCCCAGGGTCCTGAAATTGAGTCCTACATCGGGCTCTTCACTCAGCTTGGAGCCTGTTTCTCCCTCTGCGCCCCCCCCCACCCATGCTGGCTCTCTCTCTCTGACAAATAAATAAATAAAATCTTAAAAAAAAAAAAAAAGGAGGTCTTAGGGTGGGTGGTTACATCTGCGGCTTTTAGAGTCAGCCTAACAGGGTCCAAAGCTCAGCTGTCGTTTCCTGGCAGAACAACTTTGGGAAGTTACTTTATCCTCCAGACCTGAATTTTCTCATTAGGTACAATGGGGATAATAAAGAGCAGGGCTGTGAGGATTAAGGGTGAGAAATACATGAAGCACTTAGAATATTGTAGGTACTTAGTAAGCGCTGGGTGAGCATTAGGCGTTGCTAGAATTACCCAAAGAAAAAAAGGGCAAAAAGATTCTGTAGTTCCCATCAAGTGTGCCTTGGCTCCCTGTCGCCCACACACTCCCCACCCAGTCTGGAATCCCTCCCTCCTTTTCTGCATGGCTAACCCGTGCCTCTTTGGCAAGATCCAGCTCGGTGGCCCTTTCAAAGAACTCCCAGGGCAACTTGAGTTGGATTTGTCTGGACAGTGAGTTCCTGCTTAACCTCCAAATCCATTGCCCAAACTCTGTGGGTGTTTGTTGAATGAGTGAATAATCCCCTTGCTTTTTAAAGTCACTTTAGTTCATAAATCTCATAGGAAGGAATACCTTATCTGGTTTAATCTTCAGAAGCACAACTGTAGGAGCGATCTCCCTTTTACGGATTAAAATATATAAATATAAATGAGAGAGACAGATGACCTGGGGTTTGCAGGGGTCCCACAGCATTGCCACAACCCAGACCCTGGCTGAGGCCCTTGGGGTAGGAGTGCAGCCAAAGGTGGCCGTGCTGGGGTGGTCCCCCCTCCCCTGGGCCTGAGGGACAAGGCTGCCAAGAAACTTCATAGACGTCACCACCCAACTGCCTGCAGCACCCAGCCCTTCCCCCGATGGTGATTCCTGTGGGTCCTGGCCCTCTCAGCCCACGGCCCCTAAGGCCCCCCCCCCCCCCCCCCCCCCCCCCCCGCCCAGCAGCGAACCCAGCCGGTGCCGCCCACCCTCCCCGTGCAAGGTGGGTCCTCCCTTCCCGGGATCTTGGTATGCAGTGGGGCTGCGGGGCGGGTGTGGAGGAAGCGAAGCGAAGTGGGAGCACAAGCCCCCCCCATCCCTCCTGGGCTCCCCCGGGTCAGTCCATGCTGTCTCCCTCGCTGGCCTCTTTTCCTCCCTTTATGCCTGCCACATCCTTTATCCAAAGCAGCTGCTTCGTGTCCTCCGAATTGCCTTGTAGGGGAATGGCGTTTGTCTTTTGGTAGCCAGATTCCTGCTAGAAAGCCCGGGCCGGGCAGCACAGCATCTGGTGCCCAGGTGAGACTGGGGAGCCTTGACACCCACTACTCCGGGAGGGTTGGGGAGAAGCCCGCCAGCCCCTGGGCCCCGCGATGAGACCCCTGCCTCCCTCCCCTCGGCCCCCAGCCCCAGCTCCAGGACTCTGCAGTGATCCCTCTCCCGCCAGGTTTCTCATTCGTCCAAACCTTTACTGAGTTCCCACTGAGTGCTAAACACCTGAGGTGAGGGGCTGCGCCAAACTCACATCCTGCTGGAGGCCTTTGAGGCTCTCCCCGGGAATGAGTAAACTCTGTTTACCAGGTTAATGCGGTTCAATGAGAAGCCCACAGGCTTGCGGTCACCCAAACGTGGGCTTCAGTTCAGCTCTGCTTACTAGCTGAGATCTTAAAATGTGATTCCCCACCCTGAGCAGATGCTGGACGCTCAGAGCACATCTGCGGACCCCTCCCTTGGCTTTAGGAGACCAAGGTGCCTAACACCCAGCCGTGGACCAGCCGGGCGCCTCTTCCCTCCCCACCCCCAGCCCTAGAGGACCACAGGCTGCGACGACTCCCTCCCAAGGGCCTGCTCCTTTGAAACTGGGAGGTTACTCCCTGCTGACACTTCCCCCAGGGCAGGATCAGCCCGCCCACGGGGTCTGAACTCCTCCCCTCTCCTAGGGAGCCTCAGACAAGCCCGGGCAGGTAGGACATTTCCTTTGTGTTGTCTGCCCAGCCCTGGGTGGGTGGGGAGGGCAGATTTTCCCACCGGGACACCTCAGGGCATGATTCTCCTCCTTCTGGTTGGGCTATTTTAGAAGGCCTGGACGGCCACCGAGCTATTATCACCGAGGGGGCTGAGACAAGACGGCCACGCAGGCTCCCTGCCCCTCCCCCCGGCATCAGCATCCCCGCCCACCCCCACCATCAGTCCACTTGGGCATTGGCAGTGTCTACCTGGTCCGGGAAGGAGAAAGGGGTGGGACAGATCTGTGAACTCAGACACTTGACCTTTGTGATCCCAAGTGCTCTTATCTGTCAATGAAGGTATTATCCTCACAGGGTTGCTGTGGGAGTCAAATGAGAGTAGCATGTGAGGGCTCAGAATTTTTAGGCAAGGAATACATCATGTTGGGTCATGACATTCCCTCTTACAGTCCCTTCGGGGGCTTCCCCACAGTTCTGGGGGTAAACCTGTTTTAACACTGCCTACAACTGCCTCACTGATCTCATCTCCCTCCGCCTCAGCCACGCGGTTCCTGCAGTTCTTTCCATGGGCCTGACCTCATGTTAGACCTGGGGCTTCCCCATGGGCTGTTTCCTGGCCTAGACCTCCTTCCTCTGGCTAACTCTGTTCTCCGCTTCAGTGAGGGGTCCTCAGAGGAGCCTCCCCTGCCCCCCCCCCCAACAAGGCCAGGCCTCCTGCTACCCGCTCTCTTTGCGTACCTCAAGCTAGAGCCAGGGAACAGTTGAAGATCTGGTACCCGCTCCGACAGGATGTGCTTCCTGATAGCCCCGCGTGCCTATTTGTTCACCCCTGTGTCCCAAGGCTTCACAGTACAAAGTAGGCATTTTATTATCTGTTGAAAGAAAAAGCTATAGAATCCTAGAATCTAAGGCAGCTTCGCGTCATTTCGACTCTCCCTTAGCCTGAAGTCTGCGGCAGGCACATCATGCCCACCGCCCCCCTGCCCCCCAGGACACAGCAGGCCCAGCAGAAAGAAGGAACGGGAGGGCCGGTCTGACTTTCCCTCCTCACTCCTTTCTACCAACACTTGAACTTCTGGTCACTTGCATCTTCCCTCTCCTGACCCCAGCAGAACTTGCCCTGTTCACTCTGTCGCCTCAGTGCCAGGTTGGGGGGGCTGTTCTGTGGATGATTAGGTTCACCTGTCAGCAAACCTCCCGCCTGCTCCCATCCCTCTCGCCAACCACGGAGCAGGGCCTCTCCCAGCACGTGGGCTCAGGTCCAGGTCCCAGCCAGGCCCTGTCCTAGCTGTTAGACCTTGGACCAATCCATTTCGGTAGCGGTTTCCTCATCTGCAAAACAGGGATGCTGCTTCACAAAATGGTTGGGATCAGGAGGGACACAAATGACTCTGTGTGTGTCTGACCCCGTGGTAAGCACTTCCCGTGCTTTTGTCACTGCAGCTCAGTGCGACGGAACCCGTTTACCTTACGTCTGAGGTCACTGAAGCGCAGAGAATGAAGCGCATGAGCCCAGAGCTTTCCTGACTACATGTGTGCTTGCTCTGTCAAGGTCAGGGGCAGAGTAGGTGCTGCATAGATTTAGGTTATTTCAGCTCAAGTTCCTCACGTTACTGACGGCACCTGGGGAGGTTTATCTGCTGAGGCCGAGAGCCTCCACAAGTCCGTGCTGATGTTTGAGGTGGGGACATAGAAACGAGGGATTCCTCTTCTCCCTTCCTTTGAGGACTGAATTCCCACCTCTTTCTGGGCCAGTGGCACTGCGTCGGTCATGAGAGAGATGATGGGACCAGAGGCAGTTACAAAGTGTTCCAGAGGGGTGACAGGAGCTTAAGAGTCAAATTCCTTAATCTCAGGAAGTGAGGGAACACGTTTTTTCCTTCGTTGAAAGGTGTATTCCGTTTGGGCCATGCAGGTCAGATTGAGGAACAATTTTTCTTAGAAATACGCACTGATGCTTTTATTGTACTGTTCCTGCGAAAGTCTGGCTCTCAACTCCGGCTGCACATTCGCTTCACCTAAGGAGATTTTTAGAAAAATACCAGAGCGTGGATCCAAGAGCAGTCAGAAGCTCCAGGGTAGAGCCCTGCCATCGGTTTGTGAAAGCTCCCCAGGTGATTCCAACGTGGGGACTGGGCTGGGGACCACTGCCTGCCAATGGTCCCCTAACAGTGTGGTCTCGAAGCGGCATCACCTGGGAACTTCTTAGAACTGCAGATTCTCAGGCCTCACCCGGACCTATCGAATCAGAAACCAAGAGTGGGGGGGGGTGGTGACCAGCAATCGTGTCTACAAACCTTCAGGGGATACTGATCCAGGCTACAAAAGAACTCTTAGGAGGGCACAAAGTTTTAAAGCTGGCAACAGTCAAAAAGGCCATCTTAGGGGCGCCTGGGTGGCTCAGTTGTTAAGCGTCTGCCTTCGGCTCAGGTCATGATCCCAGGGTCCTGGGATCGGGCCCCACATGGGGCTCCCTGCTCCGTGGGAAGCCTGCTTCTCCCTCTCCCACTCCCCCCTGCTTGTATTCCCTCTCTTGCTGTGTCTCTCTCTGTCAAATAAATAAAATATTAAAAAAAAAAAAAAAAGGGCTATCTTACCTAAGCTTGTCCTTAGTGTCTGGGAAAGGGAGGAAGAGCTACACGGCTTCCCCAACACTACCCAGCAAGTTTTGAGTAGAGTCAGGTGTAGGACCTGTCTACTCTTGGACGGTCTTGGAGTAGATGGTCTGCAAGAACAGCCACAATTCCCCCATCCCTGTATGTGCAGGGCTCCCTTTCCACCAAGAAGTAGACTTCATTTCCCTTCCGGATTTGTTTGCCGGGCTGTTGTAACAAAGTACCACAAACTGGGTGCTTAAGACAACATAAAGTTGTGGGCGCCTGGGTGGCTCAGTTGGTTAAGCGACTGCCTTCGGCTCGGGTCGTGATCCTGGAGTCCCAGGATCGAGTCCCGCGTTGGGCTCCCTGCTCAGTGGGGAGTCTGCTTCTCCCTCTGACCCTCCCCACTCTCATGCTCTCTCTCTCTCAAATAAATAAAATCTTAAAAAAAAAAAAAAAGACAACATAAAGTTGTCTCACGGCTCTGGAGGCTAGAAGTCTGAGATCAAGTTGCAGCCGGGGCCACGTTTCCTCTGAGCCCACTAGGGCAGTCTCTGTTCCAGGGCTCTTTCCTAGTACTTGACAGGTGTGAGAGCATTAACTCCAACCCACCATGGCATTCTCCTTGTGGAAATGTCCAAATTCCTCCTTTAATAAGGACACCAGTCATATTGGCACCCTACTCCAGTATGACCTTCCAGTTAACGCCACATTCTGAAAAAGCAAAAGTTAGAACTTCAGTGTATGATCTTGAGTGGGTAAGGGCCACGATTCAACTCGTAACACCTCCCATTGAAGCTGGGTCTTAAGGCCTAGGTCTTCAGAGTCCTCCGAGCTTCTGTCTTCATGCTCTGGAAGCTGGCGACTATGTAATGCCTGACTACACCGACTGGATGAGAGACCTGGAGAGAAAGGGAGGTGCAGGCCACCCCCAGACCTCCATCACCTCAGCTAAGGCATCGGATGTATGAGCGAGGCCGTCTTGGAATTCGGGTTGCCCCAGCCAAACCCACGGAGCAAGGGTGAGCTCCCACCACCAAGCTCTGCCCCAATTACAGAATCATGAGCAAATAAATGGTTGTTTTAAGCCACCGAAGTTTGGGGTGGCTTGTTTTAGATGGAAGGAGAGCACAGCAACAAGGCTCCAAAACAGGGCCTTCATAATTAATACTGGATTCTTCCTGCTGGAAGCCTTCTGCCAGAGCCAACGCCTGCCTATCGCTCCGATAAAATATTTGGGTCTCACTGCTGGCTGAGTGGCTGGGAATTAGGACAAAGTTCTGCTTGTATATAATGAATGACACCCTCTGACCTACCTAGAAGCTTCTGAGAGCACGGGTGAGATGCTGAGGCTCTGGCTGCGAGCAGGAGTGAGCAGGGGAGGGGGCAGAGAGATACTGAGGGGTGCTTTGTGTGGGTGGGCCTACAGCCAGAGCTTGGACGCACAGAGCCAATTGTGTGGGCTCCAAAACACTGGGACTTGGGGAGTAGAGGAATGCAAGTAGTGAGAGGTCTTGGCTGAAAGGAAAATTGGAATAATTAACTGCTGAGAACGAGTATCTTCAAAAGAGCTTAATTTGGGGGGGGGAGGAAGAGCATCAGGGAAGACGAAGAAGTGATTACTTAGAATAGGAACAGAGAATTATATATGGAGAAGTGATGGAAGATGCTCAGACCATACAGAAAGTCCCCTTCTTCCCCCTCCAGTGGGTTATGCGAAGCGCCATATTGCCGACAGTGAGCATCAGTGAACACTTGCTGTGTGTCCCAGGGACTATTCTAAGCACTGTAGATTTTATCCTCATAACCACCCTAGGAGGTAGGGTCTGTTGTTTTAGGTTCATTTTATGGGTGAGGAAACGGAGGCCCAGTAACCTGATAAAGGCCACACAGCGATTAAGTAGCAAAGCTGGGATTCAAATCTAGGCATTCTGGCTGCAGAGTCTGTGTTCTTAATCATGAGTTAAGCTGCTCTGTGCTTTTTAAAGCCAGCTGAATGGATTTGCACACTGCCCCTCACACCTCTGCAGTCTTAAATATAGCAATTAGACGTGACTTGTGCTTAGGGCTTATGAAATCCACTCCAGGGGACCCATCCCCCATTGGGGATGGGGACTAATCCCTGGTAAGCTGCTCGTTAGAACAAGGTGACCAAATGGGCCAGGGTCTGCTGTTTCCCCCTTAGTTGCTGCTGCACGAAGTCCTGTATGGGACTTGCCTGCTGACTTTCTGATGTGATAATCTAAAAGCAGCCCCTCCCAGAAGAGGCAAGCCCCAGCCTTCCAAGGAGTCTGCCTGAGGCGGGGAGCCTGCTCAGGCTTGATGGGAAGAACCAGACTCTAGATCAGCAAGAAAGAGTCGTGTGTGCGCGCGCATAGGGGGAGGGGGTGCCTACCCCTTGGACACCCCCATCCCCGGATTTCTTCCTTGCTGCCTGGGTTCTGTGTCCTTATACACAGAGACATGGGAAGTGTCCTTAACTGGACATCTGGTCCATGTCCCTCAACTTACAGACAAGGAGTGTCCAGAGGAGGGGATTACTTGACAAGGTGTCCACCTCTCCTCTGAGAAGTGGGTCATCTCTCTTCCCAGCCTGCTATCCTGCATGGTCTTTCTTCTTGAAGGCTGGAGTGAAGAGGGGAGAGGAAGCAGGGCAGGCTGCAGGCTCCCCCATTCTTCCTTTCAGTGAGGGAATCCCACACTACACCTCGGCTGAGTCCTGCCAGATCTTCCCGAGCATGTGTTCGAGTCACGGCCGAGCCAGCATTCAGAGCATCTACCTGCTCCTCGGGGTGGGGGTCAGAATGTCCCAGGAAGTGGCAAAAGCAGTCTCTGCTTGAGGCTGGGGCCCAGAGCTCGGTCACCAATTTTGTTTCCAACTTTGTTCTTTTTCCCCAGTAAGAATGAGCCAGCCTCATTGTGAAGTGGGAAATAAGGGGCCAGGGATATGGGCAGTCAGCAACATTTATAACCGTCCCTTAAACCTCAATTCCCAGACTTCTGAGGTCTTAGGCGGCCACCACCTTCTGTCCCTAACAGGGCACTCTGGCTCCCATCTTCCTGACTCACACCTGAGTCCTTCACCCTAGCTTAGTACCCAAATGTGCACCAGGGGCCCGTACTGTGTGGGGTGCGGCCAAAACACAGACCCTGTCCTCAAAGGCTCAGGCACAAGAAGAGTCCTTTCTTCTCACTCTTTACCAGGACCTCTTTGGGTGGGGAGACAGTTATTTTGTGAAGACATATCCTGCTTCTGTAGAATTTTCCCATTTCCCACCATTCTGCCCCGAACCGTCAGCCCTGGCAGCAGAGAGCTAGCTGGAGTAGTTGTGAGATATCATGCTGTGTCCCCTGCCTTGTTCCTTCCTGGCCAACTCCTATTCAGCCTTTAAAACCCAGTCAGTCCTCAACCCCACAGACTAGATTCTGGATTTTATTCACATTCCTACTCATCTTTGTCACATATGCGATCTGTTCACATAGCTTCCTCTTTGTGTTTCTTCCCTTCTAAGCTTAGACTCAGGTGGCCCCCAGTGCCAGGGACCCCTTGGTAGTGGCCGTGTTGAGTGGTCTAGGACCCTGAGGGCTCAGAGGGGGTGATGCAATGTCTGCTGCTGGATGCACTGACCATTTTCAGATTCACTGGGATGCATCCCTGCTCTCTACCCACTGTTCTCTCTCCACTTAGATGCTTCTTCCCATCCCCCCAGAAGATCAAAAGTCTCAAATAGTGTCTAATTCTCTTCTTGCCATTCATGTAAATGAATCAAAGATGAATTCTACTTTAAATAAAAAATAGGGGTGCCTGGGTGGCTCAGTCAGTTAAGTTAGGATCCCAGGGTCCTGGGATTGAGCCCTGCATCGGGCTCCCTGCTCAGTGTGGAGTCTGCTTCTCCCTCTGCCCCTCCCCCCCCGCTTATGCTCTCTAATAAATAAATAAGTAAATAAACAAACAAATAAAAATATTTAACAAATAAGAAACAGAAGCGAGGAATTCCAACCTCCTATCCACAGACGTATGTGTGCAAGTGCCCATCTGCCTCGGTCCCTGCGGTGTCAGACTCTGGTCATCCCACACCCTCACCTCTGTGCTGGGCCTCTGCCCGGGGCTGGGAGCTCTCTCCACCCCCGTGGCCAGCAGCGCTCCCTGGGCCATCTCTGTCCTTCGGCTCTCTCCACAGGCGATCTCACGCCCTGACCCTCAGTCTGACTTCCTGAGTTTCAGCAGCACCTCCGGGGGCTCAGCGTTGCTCTGCCAGGCCCCAGGGGACTCAAGCTCAACACTGTCTGTTAGGGCCTGAACTGTGCCCCCACAAAATTCACATGCTGAAACACCTCTGAGTGGGACTGTGCTGGAGATAGGACCTTTCAAGAGGTTATTAAGATAGAGTCATACGGTGAGTTCTAGATGACGGGTGTCCTTGTAAGAAGAGGGAACGAGGACACAGACAGGCACAGAGGGAAGACCATGTGAGGACACAGGAAGATGGCCATCTGTAAAGCAAGGAGAGAAGCCTCAGAAGAAGCCGACCCTGGCGACAGCTTCCTCTCGGACTTCCAGCCCCCGGAACCGTGAGGACGTTAATTTCTGTTGCATAAGCCCCCCAGTCTGTGGTCCTTTGTTTATGGCAGCCTTAGAAGATGGATACAGTGTCTAAAGCTGAATTCATTTCCAAATCCAAACAGAATAACAAGGAGGGACAGCATCTCACGCCGTCCAAGGCAGAAATCCAGGCACCCACAACTCTTCCCATGGGCTGCATCAACTGGTCACTAAGTATTGTGATTCCAACCCCTTCTCTTCCCCATCTCGCTGCTCTGGTTGAAGCATTATGCATCACCTTGCTTACCACAACCGCCCCTCTCCCTCTAGTGTGCTGTGCTTGGAAACCGACCCTTCTTGCGACTGCCAAGCAATCCTTTAGGGCAAGGTTTTCAGTCTCAGCACCACTGACATTTTGGGGCAGTACAAGTCTTTGTTGAGGGGAGGTCTGTCTGTGCTCTCTACCCACTGCACACCAGAACACCCCCTCTCCAGTCGTGACAACCAAAACTGTCGTGCCACATCACTCTAGGTTGCGAACCATTGCTTTAAGGACAAGTGACCCTGGATGCTGGCACTTGACAGCCACTGAAGATTTTATACAGGAGAAAATTCAAACTCCTTTGTTGCCTCATTGGTTCCCTCTAGCATCTAGAATAATTCATGCCACATAGTAGGCGCTCAATAAATATTCGAGAAAGATAAGGCAAAACCAAGGTCCTTTTTCTTGAGCTCCCCCTTCTTCTATCTCAAGTTTCAGCTACAAACTACTCACCACCTGAATAGAACGTACCTGTGCTTCCCATATCTTTTCCTCTGCCAGTCTCTGCCTGGAACAGCTAGCCCTCTCTCCACCCCAACCCACTTTTAGTATCTGGCTCAAGTGCCAGTCCTCTGGGAAGGAGGAGCTGGGGATTCCCGTGTCCTCTAGGCGCACCCTGCACGTTTCTCACCCCAGTTTGAGCTTTAAGGAAGAGGGAAGACAGAAAGAGACAGCAGATCGGCTCCTTGCCGTAGGCAGGACGACTACCGCACGCCACCCAGTGCTTACAAGAAGCAAGGGGACTCCCCTCACGATCTCCAAAATGCCGAGGACCTGAAGCCCTGGGGAGTTCGGAAGGTGGGGCGGGGGGGGGGAAGCAGGGAAAAGGCAAGAACAGCAAGCCTAGTCAAAAACTTTCACGAAAAAGCAGTCAGACCCCAGGACCCTGCTTTCACCTTAGAACTGGCAGGCACCCGTGAACACAACCAGAAGAAAACAGGGTTACACCTCGGAGCAGTCAAATCTAAAAGGCTCTGGGGTCGGGCATCTCGGGCACAGCTCGGGGGGAGAGGTGAGGAGCAGCCTGAATACTAGGCATTACTGAAAATCTGCACCAGGGAAAGAAACAGCCAAGGCCTCCACACTGTTTTGAGGGCGGGAATTTTTTGTTAAGCTTCTCATATGGGCGAGCTGCTGTAGAGATCCTCTAATCTTCCCTGTCATTGAGGCTAATGCCTTTTAGTGTCCTGTTCTGATCACCAGCAGGATAACCCCCCTCCTCTCCAAGGACTCCACAGAACCAACTTTCCACCGGGCTCCGGGGTCCTGGGTCGGTGACAAAGGGAAGGTGGTGGTACTTGCAGGAAGTTGTCTGGGTGTAGACCGTGCTATGGCCAGGGCCAGAGCGCACCCGCCGCCAGCTCTGGTAAAAACACCTTCACGAACACCCCAGCCCAGCAAGGGTAATGCCTACTTCAGGTTCATGCTTTAGGTAGAGCACTTGTTAAGACTTTAGTGCTTTCAGTTTCAGACCGCAACCCCCAAGGCAAGAATTTCTCTGCTTCTCCATCATGACCCCACCAAGGACTCCATAGTTGGAAAGGAACCCAGGCAAGCCTCTCCCTGGGGACCCAGGGACATGGCTCTGTGTGGGGCTCAGCAGTGGGTGTCGGGGGAGAGGGGCTGAGTCCAGACACAGACTTAAAAGACTCTTCCTGCTTATTTCGAAAATACACACAAAAAAGGGGTAAGAAGTGGGGCGCCTGGGTGGCTCAGTCGTTAAGTGTCTGCCTTTGGCTCAGGTCATGATCCCAGGGTCCTGGGTTCAAGCCCATCGGGCTCCCTGCTCCGCGGGAAGCCTGCTTCTCCCTCTCCCACTCCCCCTGCTTGTGTTCCCTCTCACTCTGTCTCCCTCTCTCTGTCAAATAAATAAATAAAATCTTAAAAAAAAAAGGGGGGGGTAAGAAGCAAGAAAAGAGAATGTGACTTACATCTGTTCTAGTTTGGGACCATGAGAGAAGGTGAAGGCAGCTCCAAGTTTATCTAAATAAATTATCCGGCTTGCTCCGCCCACTTGTAATTGACTCACCCGTCCGGTATCTCATCACAAGAGAGCCTCAGGGTTAGGTGTCCAGCCCTCATTGGCCGTTCTCCTTCCCAATGCCTGGGGCTCCTGTAGGGCGAGGAGGGGTCTCTCTACTTAGTGGTTTGAACCCACAGAGGAAGAACTGCTAGTATGTACGAATTCATGTGTCCGGTGAGGGAAAAAGCCGGGCAAGAAAGAGGAAAGAAAATGTCAGCTCTTGGTTTCTGGGTGAAGATACCAATAGTGCAGGCCAGACGGACTTGCTGAACATTGACTGATCCAGGTCCTTGAATAGGCACTGGCCAGGTTTTCCTAACCTCCTTCCCCTTCTACTATACCTTAACTCTACCTCTAACCCAAGCCTGTAAGTCCTTGAGGACCTTCAGAAAGAGACCCATTCAGTTGCCTGGGCTGGACAATTTGCATAGGTCCACAACTCCTCTTAAAGGCCTGCAGCTTAACAGGTAGGGGTCAAAGTCTATGGATCTGAGCACTGTGTTAATGAGCTCTAGGACACTAAACAAGCAAGGCTCATAGATATTGGGAATCAGTTCGTAGGTTAACATTAAGAAACTTGTCCCCTGAACCCAAAGCAAGGCCACTGGGGACACATCCAGGTAGCCCCAAGGCTCACTGGTGCCTAAAAAAAGCAGAGACCCATCCTGAGTAATATGCTAGAACTCAGTGTGTGAAAAAAATCAAAGCAGGTAGATTCAGGCCAAGAGTCCAGGCCCTACCCTTCTGGTGGGGGCTGGGCTGGGTTCTGCTCAACGGCCTCGCCAGGGGCAGAGCATGGTCCCATGGAGATGTCCCACCTCTACAGAGAATACATTTCTGTCTGGCTGAGGGGCTTTTCAAGCACAGGAGAGAGAGACCTCCTTGAACCTGGGCCGTGCTGGAAGGGACCAGCCAGTTTAGTCCTTAGGTCCTGCCAGGCCCTTCTACTGACTAATACACTGATTGCTAAGACTATATGTGGCTAGGTCCTAGAACTATAATACCTTTCTCATCAGGGACCCCTTTAAAAATAAAAAAATATAGACTTTTTTTTTTTTTTTTTTGCCTAAAAGGCTCATAGACACTTTAAAAAGTATTTCAGATGTTCAACAGCCCCAGGCTAAAGACCCTTGGTCTTTTGGAATCCTGGTTCTTGGACCCTGTGCCTTTACTTTATATGGCATGGGGCTAGAGCCCTAAATTGTAAGATGGCTGCTGCAGATTGGCCTGTGAATTCATGTGGCTTCCACCTCTACTGCCCTCTGTTGGCCATGAGGAGGGAGGATAGGTTAAAAACAAAAAACAGAACAAAACAAAAAAACCACTTGACTCCTTCCTGGCATTGAAACCCAGACAGACTTTCTGTCCCAGAACGCTAGGCGCAAACTTCCAGCAAGCTTTCGCCAGAACCTCTAGAAGGCTTACCTTTCCTTGAGGTGGGTTGGGGATAAGGGGGTACACACAGGGAACCACCCCATGAAGTCAAAGCACCACAGTCCCGGTCCTGAGCCCCTGAATATTTGTCAGAGCGGTCTGATCGATCCTCCGTTATGCATCCCCTGGCTGGAACCACCGGACGCAGAGGCCACCCTGCCCCTTAACTTAGAAGGACGACAAGGAAGTTGGAAAGTTAGTGAAGGCCCATGCCTGGGCAGAACTCCACATCACAGAGCTCCACATCGCTTGAGACACTGATTGTATTTGTAGGGGGTTAGGGAAACAGTGGAATGAGAAATACAAAACTAGGGAGAGAGCGGACGTCGCAGATGCCAGGACCCCCTAGAACTCCTCGCTCTCATCCTCGCCGTCCATAGACTCTGTTCCCACTTCTTCATAATCCTTCTCCAGGGCAGCCAGGTCCTCTCGGGCCTCGGAGAACTCCCCCTCCTCCATGCCCTCGCCCACGTACCAGTGTACAAAGGCCCGTTTGGCATACATCAGGTCGAACTTGTGGTCGAGGCGGGCCCAGGCCTCAGCGATGGCGGTCGTGTTGCTCAGCATGCACACGGCCCGCTGCACCTTGGCCAGGTCGCCCCCGGGCACCACGGTGGGGGGCTGGTAGTTAATGCCAACCTAAGAAGAAACAGCAAATAGTGTCAGCCCCTGGTTCTGGGTTCCCGGGAAGGGGTGTGTGGAAGGATTCCCAAAGCTGGGAGAGGGGCAGTCCCCTGGTGTTTGGCATTTGCCAGTCTGCAAGGAACCCAGGGATAAGGAAACAAACAAATCCGGAATGTGGGACCTTCAAGACACTAAGACTAGTCCCTTCAAAGTCACCATCAAGAAAAAGGGTGGATGCTTTACATTAAAAGACTGAAGAGACAAATATAATGCCTGGGCCTGGATTATAAACTGACTTTGAAAAACGGATATAAAAGACATCTGTGGAAATGGGGAAAAGTTCAAATACTGACTTAGGTATTCTTATTTTGGAGAAGGATTATTAAAAAACAAACTGGTGGGTCATAGATAGCTGTAAATGAGTTTAAATGGGTCAGCAAAGCAAACATAAAGGAAGCCTAGCAGAGCCAGATGTTGAATCTAGGTAGTGGGTATATAGGTGTTACTTGTAGCAATCTCCCCACTTTCCTATAGTTTACAAAATAGCTTAAAAAATATAAAATCCTGTGAAGATCTCCAGTTGGATCTAAACTTAATCTACTTTAAACGTTGCTCTATTCAGAACATATACATTTCATATTCAGTGTTAAAAAAAAAAAAAGGTCCACTTCCCCCTTACCGCCTCTACGGACAGCAAGCTTACTACTTCCTGAAGGCAGCCTTTCTTCCTCTGAGTAGCTGAAGCTTTCCTAATATGGAGCTAGAAGAATCTGCCTTCCAGACTTCCTACCCCTGGTCTCTAGTTCTGAGCTACAGGACAGCTCTTCAGTCCTATCACACGGCTGTTGGCTTTATGACCGGAGTCCCTGAGTCCTCTCCCGTCGTGTCACGTCTGTGACAGCGTCACCGGGCAGGGAAGCTGTGGGTTTCCTAAATGCCACAGCTGCCACCTTTAATCTTTCTAATCTCACCCTGGAACAAAACCCATAAAACTTAAACTAGGTCACATGCCCAGTACCCTCTGGGAATGTGGGGAGAGAAAAGAAAGGGGCATAAACAAATTCTTCCTCATTACTCCAAAAGGAAGGGGCTGTGTTCCCAGACCTTCTGACCCACGTCTCGCCCATTAGCTGAATGGAAGGCCTTTCCGCGCTTCCAAAAGCACTCCCTTCCGGGCGGGAGCCATATTGGGTGGGTATGTCCCTGGCACAGGTGAACGGTCCCAACCCGACTGGCAAACCTAGGGAGTGCCCATTGGCCAGGCCGAAAGACATGAAACCTACTTTTTCTTTCATACAGGCAAGCTTTCGAGTAGAATAAAAAAGCTGTTATTTGCCCGATTCTCCCCATCCCTAGCACTTCTGTCGTCCTGCCTGCGGCTCTGTAGGAATCTCTCCTCTCAGCGCGTACACAGGCCGCATGCTCACCACCTCCCCTCCCCCCCCATCCGCGACTTCACTCCTCACTTGCCTTGAAACCTGTGGGACACCAGTCCACAAACTGGATGGTGCGCTTGGTCTTGATAGTGGCGATGGCAGCATTCACGTCCTTGGGCACCACTTCTCCGCGGTAGAGCATGCAGCAGGCCATGTACTTGCCGTGACGGGGGTCACACTTGACCATCTGGTTGGAGGGCTCAAAGCAGGCGTTGGTGATCTCGGCCACCGACAGCTGCTCGTGGTAGGCCTTCTCCGCTGAGACGATGGGGGAGTAGGTCACCAGGGGGAAGTGGATGCGGGGGTAGGGCACCAGGTTGGTCTGGAACTCTGTGAGGTCCACGTTGAGGGCCCCGTCGAAGCGCAGGGAGGCCGTGATGGAGGACACGATCTGGCCGATGAGCCGGTTGAGGTTGGTGTAGGTGGGGCGCTCGATGTCCAGGTTGCGGCGGCAGATGTCATAGATGGCCTCGTTGTCCACCATGAAGGCACAGTCCGAGTGCTCCAGGGTGGTGTGGGTGGTCAGGATGGAGTTGTAGGGTTCCACAACCGCTGTGGATACTTGGGGGGCGGGGTAGATGGCAAATTCCAACTTGGACTTCTTGCCATAGTCAACAGAAAGCCGCTCCATCAACAGGGAGGTGAAGCCTGAGCCGGTGCCACCCCCAAAGCTATGGAAGATCAGGAAACCCTGAAGCCCGGTGCACTGGTCTGTCTGGGGTAGGAGAGAACAGTGTTAGGATGCAGATGACCCACCCCCGGGCCCCAGCCCTCTTCTCCTGGCGGAACCCTCCTCTGTCGGCAAAGCTACTGTAACCCAACTGCAACTGTATTCCTTCTGGATTTAGGAAACAAACAAAGCAAAATAAAACTTTTAAGCATAATTTGTACTTAAAGCGTATACATTTTATTGCACGTACAATGAACGGTTTGACAAGGGTATATACCTATATCACCAAACTAATCAAGATACAGAAATTTCCGTGACTCCAGAAAGTTCTCTCATGCTCTTTTGCTTTGCCTCTGTAGAGGTGAGAAGAGACTACCTCCAGGGGTTTGGGGTTCTGGGGGACAGATGACCTCGAAGGGCACTGCTGTGTGCGTGAAGTGGCAAGTGAGGGATGGTGGGAGGGGAGAAGAGAGGAGAGGAGGGTCAGGTGGGACGGAAGACTGTCGTCAGACAGCTGGGCCCTCTCAACTTCGTGGCTTTGCGCCCTGGTTGCAGCAGAGTGGGAGGTGCGGGGAGGTAGTGGTGGCATCTTGTTGAACATAGAGATTCACAGGCCCCCCACTTCAGACTGTAACCCAGGGACCTGCGGGTTTAACAAGTACCCCCGCTGACTTCTGATGTAGCTGGTCCTTGGACGAGAAGAGCGTCAGTCTATACCAGACGCACGGGGAGTAACGATATAAAAATTCTCCATTTATTTGTGATATATCCATATATCGATTCACTATGTGGTACACCTGAAACTAATGCTATGGTAATTATATCTCAATAAAAATCAATTAAAGGAAAAGCAAACTTGATGCAAATTGATAACAACTAAAAAAACCAAAATACCCCCCCAAACAAACAGAAAACCCAAAAAACAAAACAACTCCCCCACCGAAAAACCTCTTAAGAAAATCCTAGGACACCTGGGTGCCTCAGTCGGTTAAGCGTCTGCCTTTGGCTCAGGTCATGATCCCAGGGTCCTGGGATCGAGCCCCGCATCGGGCTCCCTGCTCAGCGGAGAGCCTGCTTCTCCCTCTGCTCCTCCCCCCTGCTCATGATCTCTCTCTCTCAAATAAATAAATAAAATCTTAAAAAAAAAAGGAAAAGAAAAAAAGAAAATCCTAAACCCAGGGGGTACTTTGTTTTTGCAAGCACAGAATCCCATTCCTCAAGTCAATGAATGGCAAGTCCTCAGTCTGAACTAGTGAGCAGCACAGAGTAGGTCTGGACAATTCCTCTAGAGGACCAGTGCCAAAGTACTGGCTCCTAGTTGGCCTCGCTCCTGGTTCTCAGTGCCTCAGGCAAGGGATGGGGTAAACTGGGAAGTGGTTAAAAACTAACCAGTAAGCAGGAGCCTCTCCCAGGTGTAAAGTTCTGCTTAGGAGTCTAAGAACAAGCTGACCTGCCAAGGCAGCTTCCACCTACCTGCTGGGGGAAGAGAGGGATCAAAGCTCAAAGAAGGCTTGGATTGGACAACTAGACCTGGCAAAGCTACGAACCAGCAGGGCAGGAGCCTGAGTCCACAGACTCAAGGCAGAACTGGTTAGTCAGGCTTCTAACCCTAGATCCACACCCAGGACACGCAGCTCCCCCTAGGGGAAGCGGAGGAGACAGACAAGCCAAAGGAGCCGTCAGGACACCCCGGGCGCCGGCCACAGCCACAGCCACAGATCTGTGGTTTCCCTTTCTTCCACACACGTCCAGCCTCCCAGGCCAGGAAGAGAGAGTCAGGACACACGGATCTCCTGACGGTGTCAAGGGCACTTGGTCCGCTCACCAGTTTTCGGATGCGCTCCAGCACCAGATCGATGATCTCCTTCCCCACAGTGTAGTGGCCTCGGGCATAGTTGTTGGCAGCATCTTCCTTGCCAGATATCAGCTGCTCAGGGTGGAAGAGCTGCCTATAAATGCCAGTTCTTACCCCATCTTGAGGGGAAGAAAGAGGGCAAAGGTAAGAGAGGCTGGTCCCATCCCCCACGAGGACACAGGCGTTAGACCTATGCTGCTAAGCTCCCCCACGTATAACTGCAAAAGGGAGCATGGATGGCCAACAGCCTTCCAGGGACCCACTTGCAAAGTCCAGTTAGTCCTCCCTGGGCCTGAGAAGGGGTAAGTCAGGGGGCCCCTTTAACTCTGCCTTCCCTCAGAGCCACCTCTACGTGGTGAGGAATCAGACGGGGTCTAGGGGAATCTCACTTCACTTTTGATTGGGACTAGAACATAGACTGATGCAGAAAACCCAGTCCACAGTTTACATCTACAAAACTATCTTTGGAAACATGGGGAGATGGGGGAGCGACTGGGTGGCTCAGTTGGTTAAGCGTCTGACTTTGGCTCAAGTCAGGATCTCAGGGTCCTGGGATGGAGTCCCGCACTGGGCTCCCTGCTCAGTGGGGAGCCTGCTTCTCCCTCTCCCTCTGCCCCTCCCCCCGACTCATGCTGTCTTTCAAATAAGTAAAATCTTAAAGAAAGAAAGAAAAAGAGAAAGAAAAGGAAAAAAGAAAGAAAGAGAAAGAAAGATGGGGAGAGGGGTAAAGTTTTCAGGAACAGGAAACTGAGGCGACCCAGATGCAGAAAGGAGGAAGCAGAGAACACCCTGGGAGCCAGCAACAGCCAAGTTCACATGGGTCCACATACTATTAAGGGGCCCCTTTCAGTTAAGGCTGAGCAGGGAGCCATTAAGAATGTTCTCAGTGCCCAGTCCCTTAGGCAATGTTATCCTCAAGAGTGTGCGGGTAGGAAAAAGGAAGTTTAAAGTTTCTTCTTCCATATCCATTCTTTTCTGCAGTCCTCATTCTGGGTCTGACCCCTGACTCAAACATCTGGCAGTTTCTGGGCAGAGCGGTTTGACTGATATCCGTCTCAGCACAGGAAGCCCTCAGGACCCCTCCTGAAGTCAGAGTCTAGACAAAAGCAACAGACTTCAGTGTTGTTCTTGGCAGGGGGCTGCCTGCATTCCAAGAGCTTTTCCCCTAAGCAGGGCTCCCCACTGACTTTGGGGCTGGCAAAAAATACAGGCTGGAGAGGGGAACCCCCGCCCACTCACCTATGACAGCAGGCTCCAGGTCCACAAAGACAGCCCGGGGCACATGCTTGCCAGCCCCGGTCTCACTGAAGAAGGTGTTGAAGGAGTCATCGCTGCTGCCCAGCGCCTTGTCACTGGGCATGGTGCCATTGGGCTGGATGTTGTGCTCCAAGCAGTAGAGCTCCCAGCAGGCATTGCCCATCTGCACGCCCGCCTGGCCCACATGGATGGAGATACATTCACGCTGTTGGGGGAAGCAGAGAGATGATGGGGTGTGAATGGACAAGGGAAGCAAGTGGGCCTTGAAAAGGCCCTGGAAGCACCCTTGTATCTTTCCTCCCTGGAGACTGAGGCCTGACAGTGAGTTACATGTTCCCAAACCCAAAGACTGGGTTCCCTTTCCTGACCTTCCCACACTTTAAGCCAAATGATCTCATTTTCTTTTTCATTTACTGAGGGCTCGAGAACGAAGGTGGCTAAAGCCCAGGTCTTCAGGGGCAGGAACTAGAGAAAGCCGATACCAAGCAGCCAAATCCCACTGCCTAGTGCCCTGTGTGCTGGCTGGGGTGGGACAAGGAAGCTCAGAGTCCTGCACAGCAAGATGGAGCCTCCAGCACTGGACCCCTAGGGGAAGAGGTCTCCCACGGTGGGGACTCTGTGTCCTCTACACTCTGAAGGGGCAGAAGACGAAGTTCAGGTCTGTGGATTAACAGAGGCAGTGGCTCTGGAGTTAGAGCTAGTTTGAAAGCTCACCTGCAACCTCCCCTTTTGGGGGGATAGGCCCTGACTCTGGACACTTGTCCTTGCCCACTGCACTACACAGTCAATCCAGGTAAGTACTGCTCGATGGTCACAATGGAGCCAGAAGACTCACCCTGGCCCTTTCAGCTCTCCTGAGGTAACTCCTACAATGGACAGACTCTCATCTTCTGGTCCTTCACCCCCAACCCACAGTCTATAGGATCCGTGTGAAAGGGCGGCACACTTCCCAGATGCAGAAGGGGTCTTCTAAGACAGTCGGCAACAGTTTAGCAATTTTAGGAGCTATCCTTCAAGGCAGCCTCAGAGCCTTTACAGGGGCTCAGGACACAGGCGGGCATCTGATGATTCCTGTGAGGCCCTGAGGCCTGACACGCCCCGAGCTCTTTGGTTTAACTGAGGGACTTCACGGGCTTGGGCATCAGAAGAGGAGAGAAGTGGAGTAAAGGATATTCCTCCTTAGACACCAGGAGCTCACGGACGTGCCTGACCAGGGATGGGTCAAGGTCGTGCCCCTCTGACTTCTGGCCGCGAGTCCGGCCGCGCCAAGACAAAGGCATTCAGAGGAACAGTTCAGAACTGGAGAAACCTGCTGGAGTTTGCGGAGCGGCCCAGGTCCGGCCTCCAGCGCGGGAGTGTGACTTCACCCGGAGGCGGGGACTGCGGCTGGGGGCGGGCGCCTCTTTGTCCCGGGCCGCCGCGGGAGAAAACTGGGGCGGGTCCAGGCTCCCGACTCCGGAGCGCGCCGCACAGCCGGACCGGGGTTGGGGGCCCCAGGCTGCGCGCAGCGCGGGACGCACCCCGCCACGCTGGCGCCCCGCCGACCCCGCGCCCCGGCGCCACCTCCCTCCCTTTATCTTTCCTCCCTGGAGACTGAGGGAGCGCGCAGAACTTCTCCAGCTCGCATCCGCCTCTCCCGGGCCAGGGGCTCAGAGAAGCAGCGCTCGGACGCGGCGGGCGTCCCCGGCCTTCCGCACAGCCCCCCACACCGTGGTCACCGTGACCGCCCAAACCCCCCAAGAAGCCCCGCGCAGCCCTTCGCACACACCCTGGACTGCCCCGCGCCCCGGGCTCCCCTCCTTCCCGAGCAGCTGGCCCTTACCGGGGACCCTCGGGCGCCCCCAGCATGCTCTCCCGCGCAGTACCGCCCTCATCGTGGACTCCGCCAGTACCCCCCAGGTCCCTCTCACCATGGTTGTTCCGACAGGTGACGTTTGCGGAGGGTCGTTGACCGCAGACGCGTTACGAGTCTCCAGCAACACCACGAATCCCGGTGCAGACAGGCTAGTTGGGGCTTATATATCCCCGCCCAGCTGCCGGCCATGCCTCCCAGCGGGGCTCCCATTGGGCCGCAGCCGGACGGGGCCCGCCCCCTCCGCGTCTCTCATTGGGCCAGGTTCCCACCGAGGCCCGCCCCTCTCTCCGTTATTGGGCGGGCGCTTATGAAATATCCCCGCCGTAGCCGGTCATTGGGCAGTTTGTAAAGCCAAAGGGAGGGAAAGCCTCCGGGGTCCGAGCCCTCCAGGTCAGCTCTACCCTCTTTGCCCTCTGTTGGAGGTGTGCCAGGTCTGAGAGGTTGGAGCTTTGGAGAAACACCATTGTTCCGTTGTTGCCTTAGCTCATTATACGGGTAACATGGCGGACCTAGTTCGAAAAGTGCATAAACCTTGGACGGTGGCGCAGACTTGAAATCAGCAACCGCTAGAGAAGGAAAGATGCTGTGATGAGAACCAGGTACTGGGAGCGTCTGGGGAGAGACAAAAATGCGGCTCAGGTGGGGGAGGGGGGCAGGCAGGTGTGGGAGAGAGCATTCCAGGAGCGGGTAATTGAAATTTACCTCCCTTTGCGGCAAGAGCTTCAGATCAGGTGACTCAGATTGCAAGAGAGCAAGGAGTCCAGGCTGGCTAAAGCAGATTGAAGAGGACTTGTAGGGTGAACATAGATGTTACTTTGAAGAGTTTGCACACAATTCCACTGGCTATGGGGCTCCTTTGTGGACTCTTGACTAGAAGAGTGATGTGCTAAGCAGTATTTTCGGCAGTTCATAGATGTTACCTGTGTTTTTTTTTTTTTTTCCGGTTGTGGTTTCTTAGCTGTCTGAGATGAGGTTTTACTTCTAAATACCTAAGCAAAACAAATTAGCCCATTTCCTAGTTTGGGAGGGTTAATTGGCATTTGGTTTTATCAAATGACTGGACACCCCACAATGATTACCTTAATATTTGTTCAGCACATTCCAGAGGAATCCAAAGCATCTGTCATCTCCTGTTCTCACTTCCCATTGGAAAGGTGACTGCACCCAGATTATGCCAGTCAGGCCTGGAGATTTGAATTGTTGCTTTAGGAAAATCTATAATGACTCTCTGTTGATACAACCCAGGAAGACTCAAAGTTACTGTGTCACTCACCAATGTGACATCAGATCAGCTGCCCCCTGGATTCTTGGCACCTGTTTTTCCACAAGACTCTAGACATGTTATTCAAAAGTATTCTGAAATATTTTGAAACTAAATGCTTGTCTAGGTGGCTTGGTGGTTTAAATTCAGGGTGCAAAGGTTAACTTCAGACTCTGAAGAGTGTTCTTTGATCTCAACCCTTGTGTTTTATGAGGCTGCCAGCTTTAAAGTGGTTATCTCTGGTCAAGGGATAAGGTGAGAGAGTGTGGGTGAACATTCAAATAAGTACTTTGAAAACCCTTGTATATACAAAGCTAAGACCGTGGTTATTCATTGTCACAGGCCCAAGCAAAACAACTCAAATGTTACATCTTACTGAATATGGGCATATCAGTGATTAAAATGAAGCTATCTGGCCATAAACTCAAAAAGCCATAAACTCAACACCATCATCTCTTCCTTGCCTGGTCCTGTTAGGCATTCAGCCCACCAGCTGGTAGTGTCTGCCAGTTCAAAATGTCCTTCCATTTCTTTATTGAATAGAGTGAGTGGGCTCTACCCCCAAAAAACTATATTTGCAACAATAATCCTGTGTTATTTGTGGAAATGACACAAACCAACCTCCCTTGACGATATGCTTCTTTATAGAGCACAAATTAATATTAGTTCTCTTATAAGGTGTTTGGATTTATTTCTATTATATAGACGGCTGCGAAGCTTAGATTCTTTTTCTAACTTTCATCATCTTTTTCTCTATAGCACTCCACTGATCTCAAGCTTAGTGCCATTGCAGATGTGCCATTTTCACACAGTTCTTCAGGAATTTAAGATATTCCAAAGTTCGGAGGGAAAGGTCATAGTTACCTCTAGGTTTCAGGCAATTGAAAGATTCCTGATAAGTCTGCATCCTTTCTCTGTAGGTACTTGCTCCCTATCCTGCCTTGCCATAAAGAATCAAATAACACTGAATTGAAAGGACAACCACAGTCCGACCGGGCGAGGGAGGGACAAAGAAGATGGAGAGGCTTTGTGGGAACAAGAATATCCTGTTCATCCACTGGTGAAGAATCAAGGTAGACAGGGAGACACCAGGGCCATACCTGAGCTATTCATTCTTGAGTCAGTGCCAACATTGTAGAGGTAGTGCCTGGTTTTCAAATGACTGAATTATTTAACAATTGATGGTCACTCTAGCAAAGTTGCCAAAGTTTGGTGTGTCCATGAGCTCACTTCCCCCCCCCATTGTCTTATCTTGAAATTCATCTACCCTGTGACTGGGGCAACTGCTCCCTAGGATGGAACATCCTTTCCACCCAATCCCTATTTCGCATCTCATACCAGAATCCATTTAGGACAAAGTAGGGAAGGGATGTATAAACTTATGGGAGTTGATCACTCTCCCCTCACTTCCTTAGGACCATAAGTGTCCCTAGCCCACATTCTGTCTCCTCACTAGTCCCCCCAGGTCATGGTTCATCCTGGCCCCCAATCTGAAATAGGATGTCTGGGGTCACCAGGTCTGGATTTTGGAGGGACCCTGCTCTAATTGTAGCAGAGGACTTGTTCCTGACATGAAGAAATTAGAACCATTGATTGTAATATTGTGCTTTGGGTACACGTAGTTTTGTGTCACAGGCTACTAATTACTCATCATGGATAATACATTGTTTCTATACAAGGCTAAATGAATTCTTTTTTTTTTTTTTAAAGATTTTATTTATTTATTTGACAGAGAGAGAGAGAGAGCGAGAGCAGGAACACAAGCAGGGGGAGAGGGAGACGCAGGCTTCCTGCCGAGCAGAGAGCCCGATGCGGGGCTCGATCCCAGGACCCTGGGATTATGACCTGAGCCGAAGGCAGACGCTTAACAACTGAGCCACCCAGGCGCCCCAAGGCTAAATGAATTCTAAGTTTCAATAGATTTGAGTGAATTTAGTGGATACTTCTCTCACCTAACCTTAAATTCTGACATTTAAACACATTTAGACATATTCCAGGAATTTAATTCTCCAAACACAAGAACACCTTGGTCACAATGGAAAGATTCACAGTACTGAAGTTAACACCTTTATTTTCTTACCCTATGAAGACTTAGATGTGGTCATGACCACATAGATGTACTCTGTGCATGATCCTGTACCACATCTGTTTTCATGGTCTTTATCAAAAAGCTTTGGGGAAAAAAAAAAACAGTGTGGTACCTAACCTCTAACTCACTATTATTCACTGCATCAGAAATATAATTCATTTTAGAGACGCCTGGGTGGCTCAGTCAGTTAAGCATCTGCCTTCGACTCCAGTCATGATCCCAGGGTCCTGGGACCGAGCCTCACATCAGGCTCCCTGCTCAGCAGGAAGCCTGCTTCTCCCTCTCCCACTCTCCCTGCTTGTGTTCCTGCTCTTGCTATCTCTGTCTCTGTCAAATAAATAAATAAAATCTTTAAAAAAAAAAAAAAAAAGAAATAAGTCAAAGTTTAGGATGATGACATTTTTCTCCAGAGTGCGTTTTTGTTTGCTTATGCCAAGGGTTTGGGGAAATTGCCACTTTGGGATCAACTTAATCTAATTTCAAGGACTGATATCATTGGAAGCCAAGCTACAATCCCCTAAGAGAGCCTTTCTATTTCCTACTTCTGGCTCACCCCTATTCTTGGGGTGCAAAAGACCGAGTGCCTCAACCCAATGTGACAAACACTTACCAGGTCTACCACTCTCTGACAGGCCCAGACCCCTACTTCTGGAAGGCTGTCACAGTCGCCCACCAGCCTCTGACCTGCCCCCCTCCACATTGCAAATGCCCCCAACAGAAGAGTGGCCTGTAATACTGGGCCCACTTCTCAGGGCCTCAATCTTCTCAGTGGTCCTGGTCCAGTAATTCTTTAAACACTTTAGCTCTCTGATGCCTTTGGATTTTTAAAATATTTTGTCCAGCCTTTCTAGTTGCCCTCAGTGGGATGGTCATCCAAAATTACCTATCCACCATTATCAGGAACAGAAGTTCTCATTGGTTACACATTGGAGTTACTTGAGTAGGTTCACACACGGCATAGTAACAATATGTAAAATGTCAGTACACCGCTGTCCACCTCTGATTCTGTGTTAAAAAGAATTTTGTAGAAACAGTGAGGCCTTGGAAAAATCAATTGCTCTCCCTAACAGCAACTGCAGGTTTCTGTACTCATAGCAGCAGGTTTCTATACTCATGGGCTACTTCTTTCTACCTATGACAAAGCGGTTAATGATTTCACAAGTCTTTATTGAGAGCCTATTATGTATAAGGGGAACAAAGAGGTGACATCCTCATTTTATAGCAGACACTAAATGATTAATTTGTTGGAAGACCTCAAGAGAAACCCTAAGGTTCAGGTTGCTGCTCTCCTCTGCTTTTTCAAATTGCATATTCTTCCCAAGGACATACAGGAATCTAACTTCTACTGTTTAAATGCCTTTATTTCAAATTAAACTGCAAAGGCAGAATAACAACTTGATATTTTTGGCTATTGGGGCAACAATGTTTGGCAGTTCTTTAAAAAAAAAATACAAATGACCAATAAGTGTATAAAAATTTCATTAAACAAAATAAATGCAAATTAAAACAATGAGATGCTTTTTCTATTAAAGTGGCAAAATAGTCTTTTAATGATAATAAATACCCAGTGTTAGGAAGGTATCAGAGAAACGAGTGCTCTTCTACACTGCTGGAGGAGGTGAACTAGCACAGCTGTTTCTGAAGAATATGTGTCAACAGAGCAAATCCATGAAAACATGCATACCCTGCAATTCTACTTCTAATAACGTAGGAAATAATTGAGAATGTGTATACAGATTTAACTATAAAGTTGCATGTTACATCACATTGTTTATAAGAAACTGGAGACAATCTAATAGTAGATTAAGTAAATTATAATACAGAAATACAATGGAATACTAAAAACAAGGGTGTCCATAGATGGTTATCTGTTAACATGGGAAGTCAGTATGTTGTCAAATGGAAAAAGCAAGTTATAAAAGAGCACAGTATGATATAGTATTTATTTTTAAAAACCATATATGTTTATATATACATATAGAAAAACACTGAGAACCGGAGTTTCACCACATTACCAGAGGCAGTCTCTGGATGGTGGAAATGAATGATTAAAAAAATGTTTATACCCATTTTTGTATTTATCTGCAATGAACGTGTACTATTCTGTGATTAAAAAAGGAAAAAAAAGTCAAAGTCTAATTTAAAAAAAATGCTTTGTGTACGTTTTGGCTTGTGATAGGAGGGGCCACATGCCCCTAGAGGCATCTACTTGGTTTTGTTCCTTCTGACCTGAGTGGATAATTCTCACAGTTGTTTTTCTACAAATGCCATAATCATGGACATTTGACCGTCTAGAGAACAGTTCTCTCATTTTCAGCTAGAGCTCACCGAGGCTATGACTGGGGAAGGAAGCCACCTTTCTAGAGTAGGTTGGTTGCAAAACCATGTCCAAGGCCTACACTTTAGTTGGGGAACCCTTAGAAAAGTTCTGGGGAGAAAGAAGGTAGAAGCAAGCAGAAAATAGATACAGAAGGATGGGCTGTAGATTGTAGGATTTCTATTTAGTCCTTATTTCAATTTTAGGGTCTCCTCAATCTTAGAGGTAGGGCTTATGGGAGGACACCTGAGACCTGTTCACAGAGATTCCTAAGATGTTGAGTCACTTCAGAAGAGAAATGAGAGAACAAGTGACAATCATACTGAAAGGTTAATAAGTTTGCTAACATTGAACTGTTAGAGCAACCCCACAGCGATAGAGATAGTGGCATTTGGACAGAAAGTTTGTGTTCTGGGTTGGTACAGGGATTCCCATTGAACCACAACTCTGAGGACCATGCTTAGTAGGTTCAGTAAATGATGACACTATCCATTAGAGAAGTCTCTCCTAAGAACAAAGGAAGAGTTACTTGCGCAGATAAGACAAACCTGTAAAGTCATGTATAACGTGGCAAAGGTCTGTCCCTCCTATTTCCCATATTCTCCACTCTGAGTCAAAACCAGGGCTGAGTTTTCCTGGGGTGGCTGCCAGATAGGGCTGAAAATCTGATTCTCAACCTACTTCTAATGTAAAGAGAAACCACGGCAAGATTTGAAGGGAAAAGGGGATATATTCATCTTCACAATAAAAAGTCACTATAAACCTAGGGACTCGGCTCTCAAACATGGTATTACAGGTGTGTCCGAAGTAATGTGTTTCTTATTAGTTTAAATACCGAAGTCTGTAAATGCTATACTTTTAAAAAGAATAAATTACTGTAGATAAAGTTAGTCATACAACAAAGTCACTCTCAGACACTTGTATGCTTTCTTGAATGAGACAAAAATGTGGAGTTTGAACTATTAGCACGAGCATCAGCTGTCATGTGTCATCTTGGCTAAAAGGCTGAATGCTGCTCTTACAGAGCAAGACACCAGGGAGCCCAGGGTCAGAGAGCCCAGGCAGGATGCCAGGGATGAGAGCAGATTTGTAGACCTGTTCCAGTGTCCTGCAACTGGGGGAAAAGGGAGATTAGGAGATGTGGGGACGCAAAGTGAGCTATTTAAGAGGCATGCACTTGAGGCTTTAAGGAAGCGGGATTAGCCCTATGCATGTTCAACCGGACATGTCGATACTCATAATTTACATTAGTACAGAGAAGGTGGCGGCAGAGTGGTTACACCAGGTTAAAGGCCAGTTCTTGAGGGGAGTAGCTTTTATAGTTGGGGGTGGAGCTGTGTCCCCCTCCCCTCAGTTACTCATGGGAAACCCGTTCCAAGGCCACATAGAAACTGTTCTTGTCATCTAGGCAATGCCAGCCAATTGGTCCGATTTCACAGTCTGCGCACACCAGAAACTTGATGTTGCCCACGTCCTTGGTGAAGCCCACGTTCTCGAAGATGAACATGTCATCAACCAGCCAGTGCTCCTGGAGGAGATCGCCATCAGGATTGCTGCCATCAGCCAGAGCTGGCTTCTTTCTCATGGAGGGAAGGAAAAGCTGCAGGGGAAGAGAACACAAAGAATACGCAGGCTGACTGGCCCAGTCACATCATCACCCCCATTCTGCTTATACTTTACATTGCTTCCTGGCAGTTTCTTGGAATGAAAACGAGATCAGCAGCCCTAACACTAAGTTATAGACCAGAATGCTGAGTGGCTTCTCTGTTGCCTCTAGTCCATGCCCGGATTCTTAAGACACAGGAAAGAGGTAACGTGCTGCTGTCATGTGGCTTCACTGCTGTCCTTACCATGGTCTGTAAGGCCCTGCCTGTTCCTCATCTCCGTCTAGGTCATTCTGCTGCAGCCACACTGGCCTTCTTGCCTCCTTCCGACAGGGTGAGTGTGCTCTGCCCTCAGATCTCGGCAAAGCTGGCTCCTTCATGATATTCAGCTCAAATGCAACCTCTTCAGGAGGCCTTCTCTGACCAAACAATGAGTAAGATTCCCATACTGCCCATTGTATTTTGTTTTTTAAAATGCCTTTCCTGCGTGTAATCGATACATACACTGCACATATTTAAAGCGTACAATCTGATACATTTTGGCCCATGCAAATACTGATAAACCACTCCCAGCAAGATGACAAGCGTATTCGTCACCCCCGAAAGTCTCCTTATGCCGCTGCCTCTTTCTTATCATTCTCTGAAATTATTAATTTATTGGCTTAGTTATTTACCATGGGTCTCCCTCCACTAGAATGTAAGCCCCAAGAAAGCAAGGAGCTTACCTTTCCTGTTCACTACTATAACCCCAGCGCCAAGAATAATAACGGATACGGAGCAGGAACTCAAATATTTATCAAAAGAATACATACAGGATATCTGGCTTTGCTCTAGTCTATCAGTATGACGTATATGCTGGATTTATCTTACCAAAAGAGCATTAAAAAGGAAAATCTAGTTCTAGAATTTGGAATATTATCCCGAGGATCCTTGTACCCCCTAATCAACATGCCTTCCCGATCATTAGGACAAAGCCTCACACACATACACACCCTTTAATTTCTTCCCTATAAGGTTAGTTTACGCACTTTTAGCTGCCCCAGCGTACTCGAAGATACGATGCCAGCAAAGCTTCTTACCCCTCTGCTCCTCATCATTATTGCTGCTGCCAGTACACTTATTTTCCACCCCAGGGTACGCTTCCACTGCATCCCCAAACTCTAATAAAACAGGATGGCCTCAATGTGCTAGTCTGACATTAGCAAGCAGAATAAAAGCAAAAACCAGGTTTTTTTTAAATTAAAAAAAAAAACTGGACCGACATCAGTCCAAAAGAGGCAAATGCTTTGGTAGGGATGAGCAAGCCTCTTCCTGAACTCGACTGTTAGGGAATCACAAAGCTGCTAGTATGTATTAAATACCCTGGAGTTTGCACTTCTGAACTCTGGGCCAGATTCTGGCCAGTGGCTGTCCCTAATAGGGAGGAGAGAGCACTGATCCAGAACATTCTACTCCGCATCTGCCCAGCACTTGGCTTAGTAAAACAGGTATCTGTGCACTACCCTACGTGGTGTCACCTGAGACATCATCTGAGGACATCACAAAATAGGACAGTCCCTCCTCTTATATTGTCATTCCAATCACCCTTTTCACCTCATCTAATGTTTAAATGAGTCCCCATTGCTTTGTTTTACCCTAAGTGAAAATGGGAACAGGCAGAAGCAAAGAGGAATCAAAATTCAGGGACCAGGAAACCTGGATTCCAAACCTAGCTGTATCTCTCTGGATTTCCTACAAGTATTTCTGGCCTATAGTGTAGGTGTGAAATCATCTTAACTAAACATAAGGCAAGTGAAACTTTAAGGGGAGAAAAATCAAAGACTTTTTAAACATTAGCCTTTAAAAAGTGTCTAAGAAAGGAGCATCAGCTTCCCTCCCACTGTTTTTTGTATTGTTTTGTTTTTATAATGCAAAACACCACCTCTGCAGTCTCTTTTTTGAGTAGTGATTTAAGGGAAATACTATTAACCATTCATTCAAGGGGTCAGACTGGGTCCTGTTCCCTCTCTTTCTCAACATTCCCATTTTTATTTAAATCCTGTAAGTCAGATCCACAAGGCTAGACTTATATATATATGTACATTGTACGTGTATCTGTATGGCTCTCAACCCATTCTCTGCAGTGCCCAGGGCTATTGCAGGGTCAAGTTTTGGAATCTAATATTTGGAATACAATTAGGCTTTCTAGATAAACATTGGGGTGGAAATCAAAAAATTACTATCTAATTTGAGGCTGCTAACTTAGCTGGTTGGAGGCCAAAGTTGCCAGTTACATCCCTGACCAGGTGGGTTAACTGCTCACGACCCCAGCCAGTACCCTAATCCTGGACCATCTCCTCAGAGAGATGTAGAATACCCCCAACTCAGTGAGATTGTCAGTGGAACTCCTTTTCCTTTTTCAAGAACTGCTAACAAGGGCACCTGGATGGCTCAGTTGGTTAAGCATCTGCCTTTGGCTCAGGTCATGATCCTGGGGTTCTGGGATAGAGCCCCGCATCAGGTTCCCTGCTCAGTGGGGAGTCTGCTTGTCCCTCTACCTGTGCCCCTCTCCCTGCTCGTGTGCTCTTTCTCACAAATAAAATCTTTTTTTTTAAGATTTTATTTATTTATTTGACAGAGAGACAGCAAGAGAGGGAACACAAGCAGGGGGAGTGGGAGAGAGAGAAGCAGGCTTTCCGCTGAGCAGGGAGCTCGATGCGGGGCTCCATCCCAGGACCCTGGGATCATGACCTGAGCCGAAGGCAGACTCTTAACGACTGAGCCACTCAGGCGCCCCACAAATAAAATCTTTTTTTTTTTAGAAAAGATTATTTATTTGTCAGAGAGAGAGAGAGAGAGAAAGAGCACAAGCAGGGGGAGCAGCAGGCTCCCCGCTGAGCAAGGAGCCCAATGTGAGACTCGATCCCAGGACACTGGGATCATGACCTGAGCCGAAGGCAGAGCTTAACTGACTGAGCCACCCAGGCATCTCATAAATAAAATCTTTGGGGAAAAAAAACAAAAACTGTTAGCCACCCTTTTAAAAATATTTTCTTTGTAAAAATCCATTCTCATGGTAGAAAACTTGGCAAGCATGCTACAATATAGATGAAAATAAAAACTGTTACAATACAGAGCAAACTTGTGGTAACTTTTTTGAAACTTTCTCCCTTCTGTGAGTATTTGTGATGGTTTTAAAACGTGCACAGATTCTTTGACAATCCTTCCACCAGGAGGTGGAGTCCATGCCTCTCTCCCTGAGCCTGGACAGGCCCCTTTGCTAGCCCCTGATGATTCAAGTGCGGTGGAGGTGACAGGCTAGGTTAGAAAAGGCCAGGCCACTTTTGCCGGTTTCTGTGGGACCACTTGCTCCGGGAGCCTTCAGCTTCTATGTAAGAATTGCGGCTCCTGAGGCCACCACGTGGAGAGACCATGGGGACAGATGCCCCCAGAGCCTGTCCCGGTGCTCAGGTGTTTGAGTCTTCCCAGTCCACAGGCAGACATGTGAGGGAGAGAGCGTTTCAGATAACCCTTCTGCCTGCACACGAAAGACCCCAAATGAGAACTGTCTAGCTAGGCCCAGTCAACTCCCCAGATTGTGAGCAAAATAAATGTTAATGTTTTAGGTCACCATTCTTGGGTGATCTTGTTACACAGCAATAGAGAACTAGAATATTGCCTAACATAGTTGAAATGCATGTTCCATTCTAATTCCTAATTTTTGTGATCAACTATATATACATACCATAAAACATCATTTTAAAAAAAGATTGTATTTATTTGAGAGAGAGAGAGTGTGTGTGAGCAGGGGAAGAGGCAGAGGGAGAGGTAGAGAGAGAATCCTCAAGCAGGCTCCCCGCCGAGTGTGGAGGCTGATGTGGTGGCGGGGGGGTGGGGGGGTAGTGATCCCAGGACCCTGAGATCACAACCTGAGCCAAAATCAAGACTCATGCTCAACTGACTGACCCACCCAGGCTCCACTAAAACTTACCATTTAAATCATTTTTAAGTGTGTGGTTTAGTGGCATTAAATAAATATATATATGTTGTGATGCAACCATCACCCCCTTCACCACCATCTCCAGAATTTGTTCATTTTCCCAAACTTGGTACCCATTAAACACTAACTCCCCATTTTCCAGTCCATTGCAACCACCATTGTGCTTTCTTTCTCTATGAATCTGACTACACTTGGTACCTCATATGAGTGGAATCATACAGTATTTGTCTTTTGGTGACTAGCTTATTTCACTTAGCATAATGTCCTGATTTTTAAAATGTTTAATCAGGGGCGCCTGGGTAGCTCAGTCGTTGAGCGTTTGCCTTCAGCTCAGGTCATGATCCCAGGGTCCTGGGATCGAGCCCAGCATCGGGCTCCCTGCTCTGCGGGGAGCCTGCTTCTCCCTCTCCCACTCCCCCTGCTCGTGTTCCCTCTCTCGCTGTGTCTCTGTCAAATAAATAAAATCTTTAAAAATAAATAAATAAAATGTTTAATCAGTTTTAAAGTTGTTGTTTTTTTTTAAGATTTTATTTGCTTAACGACTGAGCCACCCAGGCGCCCCAGTTTTAAAGTTTTATTGAGGTAACTGTAGGTTCACATGTAGTGGAAGAAATAATACAAATAATATACTAATTAGTTCTATATTAAGAAACAATACAGAAATTCCAGGTACCCTGTGTTTGGTAATAGAGTTTTCCCCGATGGTAATATTTTGCAAATCCAGAGTATAATATCACAAACAGGACATCAACACTGATACACTCCATTGATTTTATTCAGATTTCCCCAGTTTACTTGGACTCATTTCTGTGTGTAATGTGTGTGTATACAGTTCTGTCAATTTTACCCCGAGTAAGTTCACGTATCCGCCACCACAGTCAAGACACTGAACAGTTCCACCACCAGGAGGATCCCTCACGTCACTTTTATAACCACACTTACCAAAGCGCCCAGCCCCCAGTTCCTAGCCCCGGCAATCACTCATCTGCTCTCCATTTCTAAAACTCAAAAATGGCACAGAAATGGAATCATACAGTATGTAATATTTGGGGACTGGCTTTTGTCACTCAGCATAATTCCCTGGAGATCCGTCCAAGTTGTATGTATCAGTAGCTCACTCCACTGTAGTTCATTCCAGTGGATGGCTGTACCACAGTCTGTTTAGTCATTCCCCTGTTGAAGGACACCTGGGCTGTTTCCAGTTGGGGGACAGTATGAATAAAGGTGCAATGAACATTCATATACAGGTGTTTGTGTGAACGTAAGTTTTCATTTCCCTGGGATAGAGGTCCCACAGTGTACTGGCTGGGTTGAAGATTAAGGACATGTTTTGCCTCAGAAGAAAGTGCTCTTGGGTGTGCCCTCAGGTCCTCTGCTCTCATATTCTTCACCAAACACCGCTCTATACTTTCTCCTATGAGTTAATCTTCCACTGCCCACTCCTGCCACAAATCTCTCCCTCCAAAAAATGTAAAACAGCAAATTACTCTCTTCTATGATAACATCATCACTGTTTCCTACATTCTCAAACTTTGGTGAGGGTTCCCTTTCCTCTTTGTCTTCATGGGGAAGTAAGGCTCTTTGCTGAGGACACCAGCACTGGCTCCCCAGTGCTGCCCATTCTCTGACACTCCACCTACTTCAGGATCAGGAACGGGAACCAGTGCTCTCCTTGCTTCCAAATTATTACCCCTACATCCTCACATCCACCTCTGCTCCTTTAAGGTTTCTGCCATCTGGTGACCCCTCACTCTCATCTGAGGTGGCCTGGTCACTCTGCACTATCCACAGCTGACTGGCACCTGGCTCAGTCTCCTTTGTGATTCCACATCCTACCCCCACTTGTGAGCTTCTACCCCCCCAAGGGGATGAGTCATCCCCAGAGCTCCCTCACCTCCTCTATTCCAATCACCTTAACTCCATCTGGCCTCGTTTCTTGCCAGTTTTATTACATCCTGTGTTCTGGCCAAGTTGAACTTTTCAGTTCTTTAAACATACCAATGCTTTTTCTAACAACTGTGACACATCACACTGCTGTTCCCTCCATCTCTATTCAGCTTCATTATAATTTCCTCTGTCATCAACTTTAGATAAGATTTCAAGAAGTACCAAGTTCAAGGGTATGAACATTTTATATGTAAAACCAAACCAGTTATAGGGGCACTTGGGTGGCTCAGTCGCTTAAGCGGCTGCCTTCAGCTTGGGTCGTGATCCCAGGGTCCTGGGACTGAGCCCCACAGAGGGCTCCTTGCTCAGCGGGGAGCCTGCTTCTCCCTCTGCCTGTCGCTCCCCCTGCTTGTGCTTGCTCTCCCCCAACCTCTGTCAAATAAATAAATAAAATCTTAAAAAAAAAAGTTATAGGGCTTACAAAGAACACATGCTGCACCAACAGTGACATACTAATCCATTCTCACCATGCTAACCCATTATTTACACTGGGCTAATAGCTTTTGTTCACTAATTTATTTAAATCTAAGTATCTATTAAGATCTTACTTATGTGCACAGTCTTAAGTGTAGGAGATACACAGGTGGACAGGATACAGGACCTCATAGGCTAGTGCTATAAACAGCAAATACTAACAATATCGTAAGATCAACTGAGATTATAGATGTGAATGTGCTTTGTAGTCTTTAGGCCATGGTTTCTCAATCTCGGTACTACTGACATTCTGGGATGGAGAATTCTTTGTTGTGGGGCCAGGAGGAGTGGGGGTTGGTGTCTTCTGCTTTGCAGGATGCCTCGCAGCATTCCTGGCTTCTACCTACTAGGTGCCAGCAGCACCCTGTTATAGACTGAATGTGTTTCCCCCCAGATTCTTATGTTGAAACCTAACTCTCAATGTGATAGGTCATGAGGGCAGAGCGTATTTTTAGGGACAATTTTGAGTGATAGGCTATGCACATAGCTGAAATGAGATTATACTTTACACTTTCCTGTGGGTATGTTACATCTCAATAAAAATTTACCAAAATAAAAAACTGTTCTCAACTTTCCCCTTTGGGGTGATGTATGAAGGAGATTAAAATCTGTAACTTGAAGAAAAGATTAGAATAGAAATTAAATCTTTCTTCAAAATTGATTTTCGGGACTTGATGTGTCCATCCCACTTGAAACAGGATTCGTTTGAGAAACTGCGTTCCACCCAGCACCCTGGTAAAGCGTGTAGGTTACGGGAGTCATCTGTCACATCCCCTACACCAAAGTTGTTTCTGGAGCTCCTTCTGGGGCGGAGGGGCGCCCGACAGAAGGGAGACCGGCGGGTGCGGTGTGATGCGGGCCGCGAGTCCAGGTACACGGGCGCCATCGGGCCGCTCCGCAGCGTGGAGCTGCAAGAGCTGCGGGCGTCCCGGGCCGCCGGGCCCTCGGAAGCCGGCGGGCTCGGCTCAGTCCTGCACCGCACGCGGAGCAGCAGCGTCCACACCTAGCGCGGGGCTAGGGCCGGGGGTCCGGCCGGCCCGGGAGACCGGCCCCGGGCTGCGCTCCGGCCGCGCAACTCCGGCGCGGGCAGCCTCGGGCGGAGCCGGGCCGCGACGAGGGGCGCGGTCTCCGGAAACGCGCGCGGGTACCCGGACTCCAGCCGCCGCGGCCCCCTGTGAAGGCGTGCGGGTGAGAGCCGCCTCCAACCTGCCTCCCTACCTGTCGGCGGGAGAAGAGAGCGGTCCCTGGCTGCAGCACCCGGGAGCCACAGCGTTGGCACAGCACCGCCTTCCGGTTTCGGCCCTCGGCTGACACTAAGTCGTTCAGCGGCTCGGCTGGTTCCATCGCCGCTACCGCCACTGCTTCCTCGGCCACGACCGCGCAGGCGCTGTCTCTGCGGGATCTTTTCGGAACTGCGCTGGCGCGGCTTTCAGAGACGGGGCGGGGAGCGCGCGGTCACTCCCCCTCTGCGCAAGCGTCCGCTTCCCCCGCTCTGGATTCTACTGCGCAAGCGCCTCATTCATTGCTTAACCTGAGTGGTTAGGTGTCCGCTGGCTTTGTGACAGGGTCACTCACTTCCTGGGACGTGACAAATCCTGTCTTCATACTCACCTGGTCACTGGCCTTCCCTTACTATTGAGTAAAACCCGGGTAGATAATTCACGAAAGTTGACCATACCTTTTAGTTTACTGAGATTTGAATTTAGTCTTATAAACGAACGGGGACGTTTCTGGAGGCAATGTGAAGGGAATCTGGGTTACACTACACATCAGCAAGTTTTACCAACATTAGTTTCTTCAGTAAGAGACTACTTAGAGGGACGTGTACCTTTTTGGTGTTGGAAAAAGATGCCTGGAAACTTTACTTGCTGGTCTCTGTTCTGATCATAGTGACCATTTACTATGTGGCAAAACACCGTGTTGAAATGCTTTAGAAACAAACCTATTGAATCATCACGATTTCCTTATGGGGTTGTCACTAATTACTCCCAGTGCACAACTGAGGAAGGTGAAGATCAGAAAGGTTACTTTCCAGGGTCCATAGATCCAGGCATGGCTTTAAAGCCACTGCTCTTGGGGTCATTACACTACTTTCCCGTTCCATTTGATTAGTCCATAGATCTCTAGCTTATCAGTTCTAGTGCATTAGGCCATGGATATCCTGAAATGGCAAGGGAAGGAGAACATGAAGGGGAACTAAGCCACTTGATTAGGTAATGTCTAATCTACTCATCACCCCCATCTGTTTTTCTTTTTCCTTTGTCCTTCAGTAATTCAACATTTAGTGAGTCATTCTGTAATATAACTAAACCCTGAGGATACAATGATAACAGGCACCCTATATTTGAGAGCACAGTCTAAACAGGAAGACATACCCCAAACCAATGACATATGATAAAGACAATCATGGGAACAAAGATAAATGGAAGCCAGGATTAGGGAATAATCCCCAGCTGGAGAGTCAGAAAAAGCTTTACCTAGGTGACATCTGAATTAGGCATCAGAGTGTGACTGGGATTTTGTCTGAAAAGCAAGACTATTTCAGATAGAACAGTGGAATACCTGAACAAAGGTGAAAACAAATTTAAGAATGGTTAGTAGTCCACAACACATTATACCTAAGCTAAGAGAGAATAGTAGAGGGAGGTAAGATCAGAATGGTAGAGTGGGCCCAGAGCACCATGGGTCTAAAGTCATGCGACGGAATTTGAACTTTATAATATGGGCAATGGAAATCTATAGAATTTTAGGCCAGAAATAACTTTGATATTCACTGAATATTTGCTGTATATTAGGTATTGTAATGATCCTACTTGTACTTTCAGAAGAACACTGATGACAAAATGGAGGGGCTAGACTAGAAGAAGGAAGAGTAGAGGTAAAGCAATCAGGAAGCTATTACTCCATGAGTCTGGGCAAGAGGCCTGAACTATGTGGTAGCGGAGGGAATACAAATATAGGAATTTATTTGGAACTTTTAAAGATAAAATCACGTAGAACGTAGAAATGAACTGGATGTCTGTATTGTAATGGGGATGACACAAGATAAATAAATGACAGATCTCTGAGGCTGGATAACTAAGTGGCTGGCTGCCATCTAAGAGAGCTAGAAAAACAAGAGGAACCCCCAAATTAGGGGTACCTCTGTGTATGTGCATGAGCAAAGTGTGTAAGACTGGCAAGAGTGGAAAGAGAGCAAAGAGTTTCAGTTTTCTGCAGAATATTCAGTTGTGGCTGCCATATGAAGAACTATTTGGGAATTTGGTCTGAAACTCGGAAAAATCAGCAGTAAAGATAACCATCAGTTCTTTACTCCCCACTTCTCTGCCTCCCCTGCATCTCTTCCTGATAGGAGGAGTCACATGTTTCATAGCTGTGGTTTGATCAGCAGGCTCCAATCCATCTGCTGAGGAAAAGTTGGCAGGCTCCTTTAGAGAAAATAACTTCCCCTTGGCCTCCCCCAGCCCTTTGCTCTGGAAATACAGGATTTTTTGCAGTTTTGCAGGCCTTCTGCATAGTTGTTTGTATAAATCTAAGCAAACAGAAATAGGACTGGAGTGACTAAAACCCTAAAAGTCAAGTGAGTATTAAATGAGCTGAAGATTGAGTCTTTATTCTATTTGGCATTCAAGTAAACTCCAAGTGTGAAAGGAGTCAATAAATATGCAATTTTATATAAATATTTTACTGATGAGAATCTCCGCAAGGGTAAAGGGGCTACCTCTTACCTATGTCTAGTACAGCTAGTTGGCTAACACATACGGTGAACGGGGAGAAGAGACAGGACATACAGCTGATTGCTAGGCCTGCTCCCCCCAAATATCTGCAACACAGTGCTGGTCAGCCATAAACTCTCTTACAGGCATTTGAGACAATTGATTTTTAATATTTTCTTAAAAAAATACAAAGGAAATGAACTCTTGAGGTCAATACAACTCAGGGAAAGAGGAAAAAATGAAATTTTGGAATAAAGGGAAAGTGCATCCTTGTATAGGTTATCACATCCCCAACACTCCCAATACCCCACAAAACCAAGAATTTCACTCCAAAACACAGGGGAACCTTGAATGGTGGCTCAGAAATGGCGATAGCAAGTACTGGAACAAAAGGATTTTGGTTGTCCTTGATTATTCTGTCCTGGGATGAATAAAATCCACTCTAAGGACAGGCGAGGGAAACTTATAGTAGGAAAAGGATTAATTGTACCAAACACAGCAGTAATAAGCACTCCTCAGCAGAAGGGTGCCCTTAAAAGAATGGGGCAGTAATCAGGTAGCTGCCCTTTTAGGCTGCTGCCACCCCCACCCCATCCCCAAATAAATAGTAATGAAGTATAATAGTGTAGTAGTATTTGATTCAACACAGAAAGATAGTGTCTCACCCACTCAAGGCAAACCATGCCATGGATAGGTGAGCCCTGGCAGGAAATAAGACGATTGTAAAATCACAGGTACTTCTAGTTTGTTCCCAGGCATACGGAACTCCCACATTTATTCCATGTCTGCTCAGCCCAACATCTGTTCACTCTTATTCTGTCAGTCTCCAGTGCCAAGATGCGCACCATTCTAGTTCAGAAAGACCATGGGGAAATAAAAAGATCCCTCCAATAATATACCCTTTAAGTCCTCCAGGTTATACTTCAGTGGTGTTCTAGGTTCACTCAAATTCCATCAAATTCCGTTGACTTCCCTTACTCTAAACCCAGTTCTGATATACCAACCCTGTCCCTTAAGGGAGTGCCAGGTCTCTCCCTAAGCCCCCCAAAATTTTGACAGGGGGCTTTTCCCTTTGTTATCCTCCTGAATGGAACTGTGTTGCCCCTAGCTACTGTAGACTAGGAAAGATATTCCTGGAAAACGAGACTTGGATTTTACCCAGCTGACTCAAGTTCGTATCCTTCCAATCATCTACGCCGGATACCGCCCACATCTAGTAGGTCACACTCACCTTCCTTCTCTGCAATACATGAGGCCCAACAGACAGATTCTCCTGAGCACGTAGAGTGCTCTCTAGACCAGGAGGAGAGGTGATCTGGCCTCTCAGATCCATTCAGTGTGCACGGGCTTCCCCTGAGTGTCTATTACCCACCCTCCTCAGGGACAACAACCAGCGCAAGGCGCAGTGTGTATCAAATAAGTACAATCATCACTGCACCGGTGCTTGTAATCACCCTGTGCGCACAGTGAGAAATAGATATTCTGGAAAGGATCCTTGACTCTCCCATAAATTGTCCCGTGGACTGGTCACTAGCCCTGGATGGTGCTCCAAAAATGGTCACTTCTCTCGAAGAACACACACGCCAGCATCACAGCGCTGGGTTCCCATGGATGTCACTACTTCCCAGTTGTCGATGATAGGGTCATAGCACTCAATGCTACTCAGCAGGGAATTCCCATCATATCTGAGTGGGGAAGAAGCAAAAGAAGAAAATGAACTTTCTATTCCTTTCCATACAGTCCCTACATTAAAGGCTGCCACTGGAGATGTCTCCCCCAACCCGAAGGCGGTCTTGATCCAAAACTTCCGATTGGATCATGTGGTCCTGGACGCATGATGACTCTAGTGTGGCTTCCAAATCCTTACCCTGCAATAGCATAAAGTCTCCCCCGAAGCACCGTGGCCCCTACATAGCATCGTGGAGTGGTCATACTAGTGACAGTTGTCCAGGAATCGGTGCGAATGTTGTATGCTTCAACAGAAGAAAGGTGGGCTGTACCATCAAATCCCCCCACCACATAAATATGGTCATTCAGCAGGGCTACTCCTGCACCTGGGGGAAAAAAGGGCATAGCAAGTGAATACTACTAAGCTTAGGATCAGAATTTGAAAAACAAAACATGATCACTGATGGCTAGCTGAATTCTAAGGTAGCTGAGGGATGTGGACTAGGGCCAGACAGGCCTAGAATAATCTAGTTGTCTTTATTATCACTATATTTAGAGAAAAGACAGGCAAAGAGGAAAATAGAACCTCACTCCTTTTACTGTAAGTGTTCAGTGAAGAAAGAACCACAACTCTGATTTGCTGATCCCCTATTTTTGACAGCAGCACCACTGCACATATAAAGATTTGTCAGCATGGTCTACTGTCCTCTCCCTTAGATATGACTTACCAGAGCGCTTGGTGGCCATTGGTGTAACATTAGTCCAGTGTCCTGTGTGGGGATCATATTTCTCAACTGAATTTAAGATATTCAGGCCATCATATCCTCCTGAAAAAGTAGAGACCATTTCAGAAAGAATGGGAAATCCTCATGCCCATTCCCAGGCTGCCTTTCTCTGAGTGTTTCAACTAATTCTTTTAGTTTCAGTTCTTAAGAGTTTCAATAATCCAAGGGCGCCTGGGTAGCTCAGTCATTGGGCATCTGCCTTTGGTTCAGGCCATGATCCCAGGGTCCTGGGATCAAGCTCTGCATCAGGCTCCCTGCTCTGCGGGAAGCCTGCTTCTCCCTCTCCTACTCCCCCTGCTTGTGTTCCCTCTCTCCTGTCTCTCTCTCTCTCAAATAAATAAATAAAATCTTTTTTTTAAAAAAAGGAGTTTCAATAATCCAAAGAGAAATCTGACACCCTATTTTCTGCTTCCACAAAAAAGATAATCCTAGCTAACAGAAAAGATACAAGGATAGACTATGATTTTAGTTGAAAAAAGCCTATGAACATTTAAAAAGGGATCCCCACCCAGAGGTTGCCACCTATTAAGTTCCCTCCCATCTCTGCCTCCGAGAATGAATACCTAGACAGTAGATCACTCCGCTGGCCACAACCAGTCCAGCGCCCTCCCGGGCTGTTTGCATATCTCCTAGCATGCTCCACTGGTCAATGTTTGGGTCATATCGCTCCATACTGGTATGACGCCTGCTTCCATCAAAGCCTCCAGACACATAGATCATATCTGCTCAGAATGAATGAATCATAGACTATTAGAGGATGAGAGATTTCTAATAACTCTTCTCTTTACAAATTCCCCACAAGTACTTCAAATGTTTGGGAACAAAAACAAAGTGTTTTTCACAGGTAAGTCAACTACCTGAGTATAGATAAGGAAGACATCACAGTTAAGACACCTAAAAAGATGGGGTGCCTGGGTGGCTCAGTCAGTTGAGTGCCCGACTCTTGATTTTGGCTCAGGTCATGAGCTCAGGAGGATCGTGGGATGGGGCTCCATGTCAGGCTTCATGCTCAGCAGGGAGTCTGCTGGAGATCCTCTCCCTCTGCTCCTACCCCCCCCAACACCTCTGCTAGCGTGTGCACTCCCTCTAAAATAATAATCTTAAAAAAAAAAAAAAGACATCTAGGGGCACCTGGGTGGCTCAGTTGCTAAGCGTCTGCCTTCGGCCCAGGGTCCTGGGATCGAGCCCCACATCAGGCTCCCTGCTCAGCGGGAAGCCTACTTCTCCCTCTCCCACTCCCCCTGCTTGTGTTTCCTCTCTCGCCGTCTCGCTCTGTCAAAATAAATAAATAAAATCTTTAAAAAAAAAAGTGTCTAACTTCGGTTTAGGTCATGATCTCAGGGTCCTGGGATTGAGCCCCTAGGATGGGCTCCTTGCTCAGCAGGGAGTCTGCTTCTCCCACTGCCCCTCCCCCCACTCACGCACGCACTCTCTCTCTCTCAAATAAAATCTTAAAAAAAAAAAAAAAAAGACACCTAAAAAGAATGGGGTCAGATGGAATCCTCAAAGATTAGCTGGAGTTTGAAAAAAACACAACTAGTGCCAGTTCTCCACTCAGCACACTGGAACATGATTTACCAACTCTGTTGTCAGTGTTGAAATATCCATTAATACTGAAAAGCTTTGGTAAGTAACATCAGTATTTCCAAAAGCAAAAAGGAATATTTAACCTTACCAGTATCCTCCACATTTCACTCTCCTGCCAGATAACAGGAGAGGTATGAACCCCGATCCAGCCACAACAAAATGGAAACACTGCCCTGCACACCAAGCATACCTCCTAGGGTGGTGGCTCCAGCAAGGCCTCGTCGGACATTCATAGGGGCTACAGAATACCAGACTCCATCCTCATCTGCTGTGTAGTCTAGACATTCCACTGAACTGAGGCGGGAACGGCCATCATAGCCACCAATTACATAGATCCGATCATGTAGGGACACTGAAGCCACATAACGTCTCTTACGAGTGATGCTCTACAGATTTAGGAGAGAAGAGGTACAAGTCATTTCAGGCATGCAAGTCTTAGACTTTACCTTTTGCTAACCTTCCTGTTTTTATCTACATTCCTCTCCTTCACTTGTCACCATGAACCCTTCTTGAGACGGTTCACCCTCAAGTGATCTCCAACTGCCTACTGAATGGATACCTCTTGCTTGCTATAATGCTTTTAAAGATGCAACCCTTCTGGACATTTGCCTCTTTCCAAGGCTTCCAAAAAGTTTAATGTCTTTCCATTATCCAGTATCTGATTCCTTTCTATTCTATCTATTCCAGGGCTAAAAACTGATATCCTTCTATAAGACAGGAAAGTATCCCCAAAGTGCTAATCAGAGGGTCAGGGATCCTAAAAGTTAGCAGGATAGATTAAAAGATTTCCATGTTTTCTGCGGTACCTGGGTAGCTCAGTTGGTTGAGCGTCTGACTCTTGATTTCAGCTCAAGTCATGATCTCAGGGTGGTGCTATCAAGCCCTGAGTTGGGCTCTGAGTTCAATGGGGAATCTGCTTCTCTCCTTCTCCCTTTCCCTCTACTCCTACCCCTACTCGATCCCTCTCTCTCTCAAATAAATAAATCTTAAAAAAGAATTTCCATGTTTTCTCAGAATTATTATTGTTCATCCAGCACTAAAGACACACGAAGGGAGATACAAACTTCAGACTTCAAATGAACACTAGTTCAACTTATTATTAAATTATTCCAATTTATTGTATGAAATATTGAATAATTATTACTCAATAATTTAACCCTGAGTTCAGTTTAACAGAGCGTGATAATAGAGCATGCTGGGAATTACACAAACAGCTCAGGAAGGTGCCCAAATAGTGGTGGGCCAGGTAAGTTTAATTTGACACAGGGCCTTTGATATTTCTGAAGTCTGATCTTCTGCCTAAACGGTAAATATCCACTGACTGATTGACTGACTGATCTAGAACTAACTATGTGCATGACACTGTTATGAGGAGCGTCATGCGGTAACTAGGCTTTGCTACTTTTAGGGCTGGATTAGTTATGATCTAGAGTTAGGGACTGAAGACATTTAAAATCTTTCCCCATGACTGGTTCCACCACTACTTACTGGCAAAAAGCTCCACTCCTGAGTCTTGGGGTCATATTTCTCTACCACATCGATGGGAGACTGCTGGCTTCCGAAGCCCCCAACCACCAGAAGCACTTCATTGGCTCCTGAGGACAAAGAGAGAAAAAGACAGATAGGTTACTTCACCACCCCAGGGGAAACAAGTTGTAGGATTTTGTTTTATGGGGCACAGAGAAGCAATCTGAAATAGGACATTCATCATAAGGCTGCCTAACAGGAAATAATTTCTTTCTGAGGCTCTAGCTCTTGAGGACCTGGATCTCAAATTTCAAGACAACATTAAAACTCCAGAAGGCAAACTTGAACACACCACACCATTCCAACCTATCTAGATGACTCTGGTTGACATAAGTGAGGTTCTCAGTGAAGGTAGGGGGGCTAAAGGAACTCCTGTCCCTTCTCAGCCTGTAAAACTCAAAATGGGAGTTTTTTGTAATGGGGAAAGAACATTCTCCTAACATTGTCTCAAGAAAGTTGGAAGTTACGGTTTAAGAACAAAGTGATAGGTTTTTTTAAAAAAGATTTTATTTATTTGACAGAGAGATAGAGAGAGAGCACAAGTAGGCAGAGAGGCAGGCAGAAAGACGGGGAGAAGCAGGCTCTCCGCTGGGCAGGAAGCTCGATGCGGGGCTCCATCCCGGGACCCTGGGATCATGACCTGAGCTGAAGGCAGCCGCGTAACCGAGCCACCCAGGCGCCCCCAAGTGATAGATTTTTAAAAATCTCTTTAAATTTTTCCAATTTAGCCAACTTTATGACCACGTTCCCTGCCAACTCATCACAACTACCATAGGTAATCATAACAGTAGTCTTTTAACGAGACACTTTTTTTCTATTATTTCCCCAAAGAAGGTATTTTGATGGCCTTTATATCTTCCCCTCTCCCATAAGGCCTTCTTGTGATAAAATATCTCCTCCTTGGGGCGCCTGGGTGGCTCAGTCGTTAAGCGTCTGCCTTTGGCTCAGGTCATGATCCCAGGGTCCTGGGATCGAGCCCCGCATCGGGCTCCCTGCTCCACAGGAAGCCTGCTTCTCCCTCTCCCACTCCCCCTGCTTGTGTTCCCTCTCGCTGTGTCTCTGTCAAATAAATAAAGAAAATCTTAAAAAAAAAAAAAACAAAAACCTCCTCCTTTGCCTCTTTCCAAAGAGCAAAGTCTTTTCAGAAAATCCTCTGTACATGTGCTCTACTAGAGCTCATGGAGAGAATGGAGCATTTTGTACAATTCAATTACTAGAAGGGCACTGAGGAGATCAAAATGATCTTATAAGTAACTGGACTTGAAAGAGCAAATGGAGTACCTTTAAACTGACAAAAACACATGCGCCCCCATGAATAATGGCTCTGAAAATTATAATCAATGGCTACTATAATCACTAGGGAAAAGCAAAACTACTACTTTATAATGCTCAATAGGAAGTACACCACTATCACCGATGAAGTATTCTTGCTAAAAAAAAAAATGAACCCGAATCTTGAAACTAACCAAGTCACTAGTCTAACCACCAGTTTATAGGCAATTCAGGGGAGAGAAGAACATACTAAATGACACTACACAGATGCAATCAGCAAAATCCAGAGTATGGGAAATTCTGCAAGTCAAACAGCCTGGTTTCTTCAACAAATAAATTGCAAGGGAATACCAAAGTAGAAGGGAAAAACCTATGGATTAAAAGAGACTAAAGAGAGATAGGAACTCAATGCAACATATGGACCTTATCTGGATCACGACTGGGGCAACATAAGTGTTCAAAAACAAAAACTGGGGAAATATGAACATGTCCTTGGTATCTGTTGAAAATAAATAACTGGTTGTGGGTTTTCTTTGAAGAGTGATAATGCCATTTTAGATGCATTTTTAAAAAGCTCATCTTTCAGAGATACATATGAAAGCATAATATATATGGATGGAATTATATCCCCTAGATTTGCTTCAAAATAGGCCATGAGTTGATAAATTGTTGAAACTGGATGATGGGTATGGGGAATCATTATATTATTCTGCTTCTGTGTGTTTGAACATGAACCCTTAAGTTTAACCTCATTAAAGAGGGCATCTGTCTTGTGTACTTGCCAAATAAAATAAGTGGACCCTTTTCCAAGGTGAGCCAGTAAGCAGGTCTCAGGTGTCAGTTCCTTTTAGAAAAGCAAAGCATTTGAACAAAGGGTCCTTTCATATTATGCTTATTTGTGCATAAAATTCCTTCAAGCTGGGAGAGGCCACGACCACAAAGTATTTGCTTCTTCCTTGGGAGCATTATTCCCCTATTTGTCCCTTTCTTACGGCATCTCTTCCCTCCCTTTGACTTGAATAGAGAAGATAAAAGCAATCCTATCCAAACACATTTCCCTTTACAGACAAATATGATGCTAGGGCACGCCTGGGTGGCTCAGCTGGTTAAGTGTCTGACTCTTGATTTTGGCTCAGGTCATGGTCTCAGGGTTGTGAGACCGAGCCCTTTGTCAGGCTCCATGCTGTGTGTGGAGCATGCCTAAGATTCTTTCTCTCCCTCTGCCCTCCCCCCAAAATAAAAAAAAAATAATAACAGATCTCTTTTTTTAAAAAGTGATGCTAGTGAATGATATCTGTATGGCTAAGACAATGAAAATACTCTGCAACTGAGAAGTATTTTATATGCTTTGCACATTTAAAAAATTTCCACTGATTTTCAGCTGTAATTCCTGTTGCTTTATGTAATTCCCAGAAACAAAAAATGACAACAACAACAACAAAAAACCAAGGGAAAAAAACCACTCTTTCTTGATAATGTGATTTCACTCAGGCAGCTTTTGAAGGATGGGGACATAAAAAAAAAAAAAAAAGGAAATATTTAGATTATGCTACAAAACCCAGAGAACTGACAGCACTTCCTCTTATTTCAAAGTTTCTCAGTAAACATTCTGGTAACTCTATGTCTGTAGTGGGACTGAGACAAAAGTCTCAGTGTGAGTCACTCAGTTATTTTATGGTTCTAAATGCCCGGGGCCCTAGACCATTGGTTCCAAAATTTCTTTGCCACGAAGGACTCTTTTCATTACTTTCCCAAGAGAGACCTTGTGTTCTCAAAGACTAGCTACTAACTTCCCCATTGCTGCTGGAGTTACAAGTAGGTGCCAACAGAGCTTTTGTTAAGTGTGAGAACACCACTGTTTTCACAATGAACAGATATACTTTTCATCAATTCTGATGTCTTTTTTTTTTAAGATTTTATTTATTATTATTATTATTATTATTATTATTATTTTTAGAATTAGGGATAGAACACAGAGCTTTTTTTTTTTAAGATTTTATTTATTTCACAGAGAGAGACACAGAGAGAGAGGGAACACAAACAGGCGGAGTGGGAGAGGGAGAAGCAGGCTTCCCGCTGAGCAGAGAGCCCGATGCAGGACTCGATCCCAGGACCCTGAGATCATGACCTGAGCCGAAGGCAGACGCTTAACGACTGAGCCACCCAGGTGCCCCTATTATTATTATTTTTTAAAGATTTCATTTATTTGACAGAGAGACACAGCGAGAGAGGTAACACAAGGAGGGGGAGTGGGAGAGGGAGAAGCAGGCTTCCCGCCGAGCAGAGAGCCTGATGCAGGACTCGATCCCAGGACCCTGGGATCATGACCTGAGCCGAAGGCAGACGCTTAATGACTGAGCCACCCAGGCGCCCCAATTCTGATGTCTTTATTTAGCTTTGTCTAGCATGAAAGCCATTTTTTTTTTTGAAAATTTGAGAAATAACTCGAGAATTAGTATAATTGTCATCCTTACTTGCATATTAACCCCCATTGGTTAAAAAGATTTAGAAATTGTATTTCTTGTGATTATAAAACGTAAGTAAAATACATGCTCGCCGCTAAAAGAACTCAGAAAATATAGACAAGTATTATGAAAAATGTTTACCCATAGTTCCACAACATGAAGACACACCAAAATGTAAGAGATTATTCCCTCCCAGCCTTGTTTCTGAATATTTGTAAAATATTTATTATTATTTTTTTATGATTTTATTTTATTTTTTAAGTAATCTCTACATCCACAACCAATTTGGGGCTTGAACTCACAACCCTGAGATCAAGAGTTGCCCCCCCACCTGTTTATATTTAATTTTCCCAAGATAATAACAAAATCTTTTAATACAAAATTTTATTATTCTTAGGCATTTCAGGTGTTTGTAATTTGGGACTATAAACAATCACATATAGTCCTGTGATAAATACGCTTGAATATGAAATCCCAGTTATTTTCTTAAGACAGAAATGGGAGGGCTGCTGGGGTGAAGAACATGAACTTTATTTTTTATTTTTTTAAGATTTTATTTATTTATTTGACAGAGAGAGATATAGTGAGAGGGAACACAAGCAGGGGGGTTGGGAGAGGGAGAAGCAGGCTTCCTGCTGAGCAGGGAGCCCGATGCGGGACTCAATCCTAGGACCCTGGGATCATGACCTGAGCTGAAGGCGGATGCTTAATGACTGATCCACCCAGGCGCCCCAGAACATGAACTTTAAAAAAATCTTTTAATATACATTGTAAGACGGTGCCTGGAAACCTGCTTCTCCCTCTCCCACTCCCCCTGCTTGTGTTCATGCTCTCGCTGCGTCTCTCTCTGTCAAATAAATAAATAAAATCTTAAAAAATATATATATATACATTATAAGAGGAGCGCCTGGGTGGCTCAGTTGGTTAAGTGTATGCCTTCTGCTCAGGTCATGATCGCAGGGTCCTGGAATAGAGTTCCAAGATGGGCTCCCTGCTCAGCATGGAGTCAGCTTCTCCATCTGCCTCGACCACACCCTCCTCCCCCGCTTGTACGTGTGCTCACTCTCCCTCTCTCAAATAAATCTTTTTTAAAAAAATATACATTATGGCGTGCCTGGGTGGCTCAGTCATTAAGTGTCTGCCTTTGGCTCAGGTCATGATCCCAGGTCCTGGGATTGAGCCCCGCGGGAATCCTGCTTCTCCCTCTCCCACTCCTCCTGCTTGTGCTCCCTCTCTCGCTGTGTCTCTGTCAAATAAATAAAATCTTAAAAAAAAAAAAAAAATATATATATATATACACACATTGTAAGATTACTTTCTGAGGTTAAACCAATTTATATTGCCATCTACACTATAAAATTGCCAATTCATCCTACTCTCTGTAGCTGGATATTGTTTTCTAATCTCTGGTGCTTTGGTAGACAAAAAATTGTATTTATTGTTTTAATTCTTACTTTATTACTAATAAGATTCTATTAGTAATTAGGTTGAATTTCCCCCTTTATATTTAGTAGTCAATTGTATTCCCTCCTCTGTGAATTGTACACTCAAGTCTTCAGTGTTTCTCTCATGTATTTTTATTATGAGCTCCTTATATATAAATGAGTTTAATTCTTTGCCGTGGTTGTAGCAAATCTACTTTCCTATTTGTCTTACAATGTTATGCATGATTTTTATTTAGTCAAATACACTGACCTTTTCCTTTGTGATTTCTTCTATTACTTTGTGCCTAGAAAGTCTTCCTCTCCCGGGAGAGCTCCTAAATGTTTCAAGGTCTTCAGACCCTAAGTTGGGGACAACTACTCTAACAAACTAATGTGAAAAGAGCTAGTGAAAGGAATGACTAGAAGGAAGCCTGTTTGTTCTCTGCCAATGAGTTGGGGGTGGGGGGGGGACTTGTTAAGTTAGGTTTTCTCTTTATCATGAAGAAAGTATGTCTAAAACACCTGACAAAAACAGTATGAAAAACCACATTAGTAGAACCGAGGCATCTTGACAATGCCATTGTCATTACTGGGGGCAGGAGTGCGAGTGGACTGTGGTGTGCTGTTAGCAGATAGCCTGCAGGACTGCTAACATCTCAGCTTTCAGAGACTACATTTCCACATGTATTGATCTTTAGCTCAGAAAAGGAGACTGTGACAAATTAGAAATGGCAATTTCCACTGCATCTTCTGTGAAAAAGTAATAGGTAAAAGGTAAATAACTAAGACAAAATCCCCATCCATTATTTGGCATGCTATTTTTATGTAGCTGTAAATTTAATTTTCTAATGCTGTATGCAGAAGAATCATTATTCTGGTAGCTGGTTTAGCAATCTCTGTGAAGAGAAATGGTAGAAGACATGATGGTAGGAACAATTTACTTTTTTTTTTTTTTGACAGAGAGAGACACAGTGATAGAGGGAACACAAGCAGGGGAAGTGGGAGAGGGAGAAGCAGGCCCCCGCAAAGCGGGGAGCCCGATGCGGGGCTCGATCCCAGGACCCTGGGATCATGACCTGAGCCGAAGGCAGACGCCTAACGACTGAGCCACCCAGGCGCCCCAGAACAATTTACTTCTAAGGCATTGACAAGGAGATGCTAAAATAAGAATCTAGTTGGAGACAGCTTCAGAATTTCTTTTACTGGCGCTTCTGAAAAATAATCTGACAACTCTAAGGGCATGTAGAATCATATTCTAATCTCTCAAGATCTTCTCTGTATTTCTAACATTTCTACACTGACCTACATTGACATAGTACTTATGCCATTAAAAAAATATAGGGGACAAATCATCATTCTACTTAAAGCGATCAGTAAACAGCTTAATTATCAATTAACACCTTCATATACATGAGTCCACAGTTAGATAAAAGTAGACAATAACAAAAAGAAAACACCACCCCATAGATCATTTATAACCTCCAAGAGTGGAATAGGGAGGACAGGAAACGGAAGTGAGGTAATATCTGAGTACTTACTACCTGTCAGCCTAAATGCCAGGCATCTTATATATACTATCCCATTTAATCTCCACAACAACCGACTGAAATAAGACATTAGTATCCTCATTTTATTTTATTTTTAAGATTTTATTTATTTATTTGACAGACAGAGACACAGCGAGAGAGGGAACACAAGCAGGGGGAATGGGAGAGGGAGAAGCAGGGGAGAAGCAGGCTTCCCGCTAAGCAGGGAGCCCGATGTGAGGGTCAATCCCAGGACCCTGGGATCATGACCTAAGCCGAAGGCAGACGCTTAACAACTGAGCCACCCAGGGGCCCCTAGTATCTTCATTTTAGAGGCAGAAGCACAGGCTCAGATAAATTGATATCTTACCCAAGGTCATACAACGGGTCACTGGTGGAGCTGTGATTTGAACCTAAATCTCTTTGCTAAAATAACAGCTAATGTAGGGCGCCTGGGTGGCTCAGTCGGTTAAGCGGCTGCCTTCGGCTCAGGTCATGGTCCCAGGGTCCTGGGATCGAGTCCCGCATCGGGCTCCCTGCTCTGCGGGGAGCCTGCTTCTCCCTCTCCATCTGCCTGCTTCTCTGCCTACTTGTGCTCTCTCTCTCTCTGTCAAATAAATAAATAAAATCTTTAAAAAAAAAAATAAATAAATAACAGCTAATGTACACAGCACTTGTCATGTGCCAAGAACTGTCCTAAGCCTTTTACATAAATTACTTCATTTACTCTTCATAACAACCTTGGAGGTAAGAACTGTGATGATTCACACTTTACAAAGGAGGCAACTGAAACACAGAGAGGATGTTTCCTGCCAAAGTTAATATACCTAGTAAGTGGTAAGCTGGGATCTGCACCCACACAGTCTGGCTCCAGAGTCAAGGCTCTGAACTATTGCATGTCACCACCAAAACCCCTGTACTTTCAACTATGCTGCGCTCACGTACTTTATACCATACTGCTGCTTTTCCTTCCTCTTTTCATTCCAGAATGTCAAACTACTACGTGGCATTTGAAATAATTTCTAATTCACAAGACTCGAAAAATAGTGAAATAAAACTATTATTTATTTTAAAAAAATATTCTATTTATTTATTTGAGAGAGAGAGACAGAGGGAGCACAAGCAGGGGGAGCGGCAAGCAGAGGGAGAGGGAGAAGCAGGCTCTCCACTGAGCAGGGAGCCCGATGAGGGGCTGGATCCCAGGACCTGGGATCATGACCTGAGCTGAAGGCAGACGCTTAACCGACTGAGCCACCCAGGCGCCCCAGTGAAATAAAATTATAACTTACACTGCCTAATACTTGACAATTTAGAAAGTGTTTTTACATACTCTATTCCACTTAATCCTCTAAACAGTTATGTGAAATAGATAGGGAAGGTATCCTTGGTTTGTAGGAGAGCTCAGGGTGGTGAAGTGACTTGTCCAAGATGACACTATTACTAACAGGTTAAAAACAGGTCTGGAACAGGTCTTTGTACTTCTTACAGAATGTTCTTTTCAATTATATCATGCCACCTGGCAAGGGGCAGTTGAAATATATCCCTTCCTTCTGCCAAGATGCCAGCTTACCTAGACGAGCCCTCGTCCTGGGTCCCTGCATCTGACTTCGCAGTTCAGGCCTCAGATGAAACTTCTTTGCTTCATCAACTAGATCCCTGCACTGTAAACTACAGCGGATGAAAGGCTGAAACACAGCAGAGAGCAGAGTGAGCCACAGGGGCCATGTCTTTAATATACAAGTATAAACGGCACACATAAGAAATAACTTTTTGATCTAGAAAACCAGTTCCAGAAGGGCTGCTGGTAATAACTATGCAGTGGGCTTCCACAAATTAAGAAAACAGACAATATTACATGGTTCAAAAATCAAATGACATAAAAAGATATAGTGAGAAGTATTCTCTATCCGCCTCAGCACTAGGCATTAACTATTTTTGTTTGTACATCCTTCCAGTGATTACACAAACACAAGTAGGAAATAGCTAATAAAAATTTTAAGGGAAAACCAAAAGGCTTCTGTTAATTCCTGGGATGACAGGAAGAAGTAAATCTTGTCTGAAATAATTTCCCCAAGGTTCACAGCACTGTCACGATGCCTCTGTCTCCTCCTGACAGAGCTCTGTACTGGGCATCTGTCCGTCACATCCCTAGATTCACTCCCCATCCTTCTCCACTCTGCTCGCTGGCTTAGGAGACTGGCCTACATGAAGTATGTCGTAGGGTCCCTAGGCCCTCTGGCTTCTGGCTGGGCTCAACCAATGAGGAGCTCTAGAAGAGCTCAGAAGGAGAAGGGGAGTGAGGCCAGGCTCCCTCACTGCAGGGAGTGGTGAATTTGGGATTTCAGTCTCCTGAGTTGGACTCGAGAGTCTGCATTATGAATCACAATATAAAGAACAGACACGATGGCTATATGAGTTGTTAGAAATTACAAATATGAAAAAAAGTTTGACATGTGACACTAACCAGCCTGCAACTTTTCTAATATGACCTGGAAAACTGTATGTAGTTAACTCCCCAAGAGGTCTGGGGCTGGGCCAAAAGAAGGAATGCATTCACTGACCTGGGCTTTATCTATATGTTAAACAGCAGTATTCGCCCAAAGTATGGTCAGGGTAAATCAGTGATATATATGGTAAAAATTATGAAAACATACCACACACAAAGAACTTGGGTTGGAAAAACATTTTTATAAATAAACACAGTATAACCCAAATTGATATTAAAATGTATCAAACTACTTTCATGTTGATATCACGAGAGGTCAAAAATAGACTTGATAGGCAAAGCATCTTTTTCAGGGCAATTTGGAACAACTTATGTTTGATGGAGAAGGGGACATTTATCATCTCATGTTGCTTATGTAAAACACATAGGGACATATAAAACAAAAAGACAAGAAAACAGAAAATTAAACCACAGATTTCCATTTCCAGAAGGCAGACTTGCCAAGCAATTGTGTGGAGACTACCTAGCACCATCCTCTCTGGCATTCCTAGACAGGCTAACTTGGGAGGCTCTGTGCCTATATTAAAATAACCAATTTTGAGTACACAATACTAAGTTCCAAGAGATATTCAAGGTTTTGGATCCTGTGTGTTTTGCATGCCTTACCTCAGCATCTATTACGTCTGTGATGTACCTGGGGGTCAGCAGGGGCATCCGGACGTACTGTAGCAGGTCAGGCAAGGATTCTTCTCGCTCCTTCTTAGCATGCTTCACCCAGTTGATAACAGCTTCAAAGACGGGCTCTTCAGAATCCACCTACAAGTGTATAATTACACATCATGGAACCCTGCTTTTCCAATTATCTCACAATCTCAGAAAGTAACTGTGCTTACTTTCTCTTCCTTGTTCCCCATCCCCTACACCATTATTTCCTCCCTTCCAGAAATAGCTAAGCTCTTGGGAAAACAACCCTTGTCCCACACGACTCACTAAGACCAGCTACAGAGCTGCAGTAAAATTGGGTAAAAAAATCTGAGACAGTGCCTAATAAACCATTAGTCACAAGTTGGCTTTTACTTCGGAAGTTTTTCCATTCCTGAATTTTTTTTTCTGGCCATTTTTGGAACTTTACAGGGGGAGGAGGAATCTGTTGCCCTATTCAAAACTGGCTTTTTTTTTTTTTTTCAAGTAAGCTCTATGCTCAATGTGGGGCATGAACTCACGACCCTGAGATCAAGAGTTGCTTGCTCTACCAACTGAACCAGGCAGGCACCCCCAAAATTGGCTCTAAAAATAACTTGTGTTTAAGGAAAGAAACAACAAATGTTGGAGAGGATGTGGAGAAAGGGGAACTGTCTTACACTGTTGGTGAGAATGCAAGTTGGTACAGCCACTTCAGAAAACAGTGTGGAGGTTCCGCAAAAAGTTAAAAATAGAGCTACCCTATGACCCAGCAATTGCACTACTGGGCATTTACCCCAAAGATACAGATGTAGTGAAAAGAAGGGCCACATGCACCCCAATGTTCATAGCAGCAATGTCCACAACAGCCAAACTGTGGAAGGAGCTGAGATGCCCTTCAACAGACGAATGGATAAAGAAGATGTGGTCCATATATTCAATGGAATATTACTCAGCCATCAGAAAGGATGAATACCCAACTTTTGCGTCAACATGGATGGAACTGGAGGAGATTATGCTAAGTGAAACAAGTCAAGCAGAGAAAGTCAATTATCATATTGTTTCACTTATTTGTGGAACATAAGGAATACCATGGAGGACATTAGGAGAGGGAAGGGAAAAATGAAGGGGGGGGTGGAATTGGAGGAGATGAACCATGAGAGACTATGGACTCCAGGAAACAAACTGAGGGTTTTAGAGGGGAGTGGGGGTGGGGGGATGGGCCTGCCCGGTGATGGGTATTAAGGAGGGCACGTATTGCGTATAACACTGGGTGTTATACATAAACAATGAATCATGGAACACTACATCAAAAACTAATGATGTACTGTATGGTGACTAACATAACATAATAAATAAATAAACCAAACAAATAAATAAAAATTTTTATTTTTAGCAAAGCAAAAAAAGTAAAAAATAAAAAAAATAAAAATAACTTGTGTTCATTAAGTGCTGTCTAATGACCTCCAGGATTGCTCCCCAACTCCTCCATCCAAGCCTGTGAGGCAGGAACTTGTCTTACATCATTATGCTATAATGCTGCAGTTTCCAAATAATTGTTAATTAGCATCTGAACAATTACCATTTATCAGGCACTGTGCTTTGAGATGATATATATAATTAATCATTTGGGGAGTGTATCTGTTCTGAGATACCTTTTTCAGAATGTAACAGTGCCTAGATAAAGACATCATTCTGTGAACTTTTCCCAAGAACTGAAAATAGAGAAAATGTTTCAGAATATTCATTCATTGGATTTACCAAACACCTACTAAGTGCCAGGCCCAGGGCTGGAAGCTGGTTTTACACTGGTAACAAATTAGACATGAACTTTGCTTTTATGTGGGGAGATAACAGTAAAATGAACAATCCCACTTTGTCATTATATACCATGTAGGAAAAGTACAGGGGCTATGAGACAGAATAACATGAGATTTTCTAATTCAGACTGATGGGTCAGAAAAGGCCTCCCTGTAGAAGAAATACATTTCAATCTGATGGATGAGTAGCAGTTAGCCAGGAAGAGTGAGAAAGTACTCCAAGGCAAACAGAAGAGCACATGCAAAAACCCTAGAGCTGTACTGTCCAATATGGTAGCCACTAGCTATGTATGGCTATGTATATTTACATTAATTAAAATTAAGTTAAATTAAAAACTCAGCTTCTCAGTCACACTAGCCACATTTCAAGTGCTCAACAGCCCCACAAGGCAGGTGATTAGCAAACCGGACGGCATAACTATCGATCCTCCCCATCTTCACATGATGGTCTACTGGACAGCACTGTCCTAGAGCAAAAATCAACAGACTACAGGCTGGTGTAGTAGAATGAATGAGAAAGGGGAAGAATGGTAAAAGATCAAGCTGAAGAGGTAACCAGGGGCCAGCTCAGAGAGAGCATTAGAAGACTGGAATTTACTCTAACAGCAATGGGAAACCACTAAAAGGTTTCAACCAAGCTTGTGATATGATCATACTGATGTTTGTAAAGATTACCCTGACTACCATGGGTAGAACAGTGTAGAAGGACCAAGAGCTGGGATACTAGTTAGAGGCTCCTCTGGTACATTAGGCAAAAGGTGATGAGTGCTTCGGGGTGCCTGGGTGGCTTAGCTGATTGGGCGTCTGCCTTCGGCTTAGATCGTGATCCTCAGGGTCCTGGGATCAGGCCCTGCATCAGACTCCCTGCTCAGCGGGGAGTCTGCTTCACCCACTCCCCCTGCTTGTGCTCTCTTTCTCTCTGTCAAATAAATGAATAAAATTAAAAAAAAAAAAAAAAAAGCGATGGGTGCTTAGACTGTGGCAGTGGTGATAGAAATTTATGCAACAAATTTATGGGAGGTCACACTAACCCAGCCTACTGATGGATTAGATGCAGAGGAGTGTGCAGAAGGCTGTCCACAATTAAAAAAAAATTTTTTTTAAAGATAAGAATGACAAGCTAATAGTTGTAAACAGCTACATGCCAGGCTCTGATATATTTAGGTTTAAATTAGATTTATCAGTTTATAATAGGGTTTTTCAATCATGAGCAGAGATCCTTGATCTTACTGAAGACAGAATAAACTAGCATTGCAGAGAAACAGCTAAACTGGGAGGAAAAAACCCCTACATTAATGCTTCACTATGGAGAAAAATTTCCCCATAATAAATTTTCACAGAGAACTATTTATGTATCAGGCACTGATATTTAATGATCAGAATGACCCTATGCGCTAAGCATGACTATTATCTACAGAAGAGGAAACTGAAGATTAGTGGTTAGGTTAACATGTGTCACACGGCCAAAATAAATCCCAGGATGATTCTAAAGCCCATGGGTTTTTTTTTTTTTTTTTTATGATTTTATTTACTTATTTGACAGAGAGAGAGAGAGAGCACAAGTAGGCAGAGTGGCAGGCAGAGGGAGAGGGAGAAGCAGGCTCCCCGCTGAGCAGGGAGCCGGACGTGGGGCTTGATCCCAGGACCCTGGGATCACGACCTGAGCCGAAGGCAGCCACTTAACCAACTGAGCCACCGAGGTGCCCCTAAGGCCCATGTTGTTTTAACCAGTACAATATACTGTTTCCCACTGTGTTAAATACTATCGTTTTATATAATTAAGAGGAAGTACTAGTTGGGGAGTAAAACATCTGGTTCTTCTTTCTGGCTGGTATATGGAAGAGAAAAAAATGTGCCATCTGCTGTCTTTCCAGAAAAAAAGACAGTCTTGACAGAGGCTGAAGGAAGACTGTACAAAAGAGTTCTTAAACTCTTATCGTCTCAGTTTCTGAATAAAAAAGTTAGTCTTTTGCTCTCCCTGTTCCATTTAATTTTATTCCAAAGTTCACATAGTTCTAAAATAAATGATTGCTGTAACTGCTTGCTGATTTGGTCAATGAGAAACTAACTAGGCAACCTGCTCATAGTTTCTTGGAACAGAACAATCCGGAGCCAGTTTGCCCAGATATGAGGCCTGGTTCTACCACTTACTAGCTCTGGTATGATGGGTATCCTCAAAGCCTCAGTTTCTTCCTCTGAAAAATGGAGACACTTTTGAGAACTACATTAGATAAGATATACCAAGAATAGTACAATTAAAATGAGAAGTCCAGGGTACAGGGATTTTTATCTTTTTTGTCTAATCGGATTGCTGGCACATGGAACTGTTCTGGACACACCATTAAGCGCCCAATAAATATTTAATAAAGAAACCAATAGTAAATGCTGAGTAAGTTTTAGCTCTTTTATTATTATGTGCAGTGAACTTCAAGTCTATAGTACTCATTCTATTTACTATATTTTCTAATGTATGGATAAATCAAGAAAAATCAAGATATTCCAGCAAGTTACCAGTTTCCCAAGTCTGAAGAATGTGCCATTTGTCTATACCTGGCATTCTAGTGCATGGACACAATGTCCTACCACAGCAAGAGTGAGAACAAAACTTTAGCAAATACTTGGCTCAGTAACATTTGTAACAGCAGCTTCTCTGGACTAATATGACACCATGTCAAACTAAAATGATTCCTCTTTAGTTGGAAACAATGTCACCAATGCGCCCTCATCAATTTTCCCTCAGGAAAGTCAGTAGGGAGGGGCACCTGGGTGGCTCAGTCGGTTAAGCATCTGCCTTCAGCTCAGGTCAGGATCCCAGCGTCTTGGGATCGAGCCCCCCATCGGGCTCCATGCTCAGCAGGGAGCCTGCTTCTCCCTCTGCCTGCCTGCCTACTTGTTATCTCTCTTTCTCTGTGTCAAATAAATAAATAAAAATCTTCAAAAAAAAAAAAAAAGTCAGTAGGGTAAGACAAAAAGAAAAAGTTGGCTAAAATTTTGATAAGAAACATTCTGAAGACTATTATATTACATAAAAATGCTAGTTTTAATAAAATAAATTAGTTATCATTGCATTTACAAAAGTGTATTATAGGATTTCTTTAGCAAATTCCTTCTATAGCACTTAGAAAATTCATCAGACTTTGATTCTTTTTAATATTAAAATGAGGTGCCACTAACTTCTGGGAATCCACTAATTCAAAATTCATTTATTATTATTATCTAAGGAGAGTGAGAGGAAAAAATGAACTCTTAGCTTTCCTAGAGAATCGGATTTCTCCTGACTGGAGGAAACAAAACCTAACAGATGGACTTCTATCCTACCACTTGGCTCTGCTAGGCATTTTCTAGGGGCTACTAACCAGAGAATTCAACCTCTGGGAATTAATGCCTTGGGCTTCAGAGACATCTATAGCCTATATTGGACTTCTCACTCCAATTGTCAGCCTAACTACAGATCTCTATGCAATAAAAACTCTGCTGAACTACTGGCACCATGATTTAGCATTAGGATTTACTAAGATCCTTCTTGCTGGGGTAAGTCACTGAACCCTTGCCCGCCCACAGGTAGTTTCCCCTCTGCTAGGTGAAAAACAACTCCCTCAAGGGGAGTTCATATGTCCCTTCTTCCCACTCCCTCATACACCCATTAGGCACTTATCATCTGCCTCCTGCTTTGATCACCAACCTTTCTTCACTTCCTTTCTGATCCACTTCCTTTTTGATCTAATTTTAACTTAGAAGGTTTCATTCTTTTTTCTAATTTCTTCACTTTGAATAAGTTCATTATTCTCATTATACTAAGTTTTGTCTTTTTGTCTGTCTCTACCACTACACACTGTGAATTACTGAAAACAACCGTATCTTCCTCACTTTTGGATCCATAGCACCTGGCAAATATAGTTTGAGAATATCTACTGCTGTAGAGTAGAAACTCTCAATAAATGTTTGTAAAATGAGTGAATGAGTAATAGAGAAGTGTTCTACAGAAATCTACTTTATTTCCAATTTCTGCTTATTCCACACACTCTTTAATAGTGACTCTTGGGACACCTGGGTGGCTCAGTTGGTTAAGCGTCTGCCTTTGGCTTGGGTTGTGATCCCAGGGTCCTGGGATCGAGCCCCACATGAGGCTCCCTGCTCAGCGGGGAGCCTGCTTCTCCCTCTGCCTGCTGCTCCCCCTGCTTGTGCTCTCTCTTTCTCTCTCTCGTTCTCTGGCAAATAAATAAATAAAATCTTAAAAAATAAATAGTCAGGGCGCCTGGGTGGCTCAGTTGTTAAGCGTCTGCCTTCGGCTTGGGTCATGATCCCAGGGTCCTGGGATCAAGCCCCGCATTGGGCTCTCTGCTCAGCAGGAAGTCTGCTTCTCCCTCTCCCACTCCCCCTGCTTGTGTTCCCTCTCTCGATGTCTCTCTCTGTCAAATAAATAAAATCTTTAAAAAAAAAGTCAGTTGTAAGACATCAGAGAAACATTAAAAAAAAAAAAAAATAGTGACTCTTAACCATTGGGATCATACACTGAGGAAGGTGGCTCACTCCCTCCCATCAAAGTGCAAATAAATTTGGCTTTTAATTTCAGGGCATTGAGTGAAACCTTTGGAGCCAATATTGACACTTGATTAAGACGCCCTGCTACAAAAACACAGTAATTCCACCTTGTTTTTCCCAAGTTCTGTAATGGCCCAGTCTTAAAGAAACCCGAATACCAAGCCAAATTTGTACCTGAATTTCATCACACTTGATTAACTTTTCCACCTCTCCTTGACTTAGAAGAATGAATTCTTCATGCTGTACCACTTCAGGAAAATGCTTCTGGCTAAAAACCTCAGCTGCTTGCATCAGGTCAACACAATTGTGAGTTTCAGCAAAATCCCTGATACCCAGGCAGTTGGAGGGGTCCAACTGACTTTCTAAGAACTCACAGCAGGCTTGCTTCACACCTAGGACAAACACAGACAATGAACACTTCACGGTACTTGACCAGGTGTGAACCGGTCTACATTCTTGGATCGAGATGTCTTCTCTACACGGTAACAGAGGAATCCTGGCTCAACACCTGGTGATCAGATTAGAAATTTTATGCTTAAGGAATTCAAATGCAATTTCTGTCTTATGTGCTATGTGACCTTCAAAGAAGGCCTTTACAACTATGTGTCTGTTTCAGCTTTAAAATAAGTATAGCAAGACAAATTGTTTCGATGGACACTGGCACAATTAAACAAAAATACCTATAAAACTCTTGGGAATCAAGCTTTTATAAAACCAATCACAATTTAACATAATGTACCTAAATTTCTACTCCATATGCAAACTTCTGACAGACTCCTACGAAGGAAAAGTAAAAGATACTAACACCAATCTCTTATTTCTCTAATTGACAAGTTCAGAGTATAAATCTAACTTTACAGCTGTGCACTAATGCAAAAGCTTCACACTGTTTTCAATCATGTATTAAAAAGTGAAAATTTTCAACCATGTGTTTGGAAAAACTGAAAATCACAGAAACATCAGAGCAGGTTAAGAAAGACGGACTGGGAATAGCAATATTTAATCTTGTGAAAACATTATATACTTTCATTTTTGTATGTCAATTTAAATTTTCAACAGATAATTTACATGATTGAAAAATTATAAGTACAAAAGGGTTTGCCATGAATAATCCCCCAGGCTCCCTATCCACTGGCCATCTAGTTCCTTTCCATGTAGCCTATGAATAATATCAGTCTCCTGTGTTTCCCTGTAGAGTTACTGTGTATATATATGTAAGAAAATACGTCTATAATCCCCTCTTCTATTTTTTAAAAAACATAAAAGGTGTAAATGCTCTCTTCTGAAGAGCCAAACACTCACATGCGGAGAGGCTCTTTGATACTGCGACTGAAATCTGATCTTCTGTGCCACAGGCAGTAAACATGAGTGCCCATGGTCTGTCTCCATAATCTTTAGGATTAAGTTTACATCACTAATTTTAAACATTTCCAAGGCTACCTTAGCACGACAGCAACTTTAACATCTGTACCTTTCAGCTGGAGCAGACAGGCTGCAGGGAGCAGTTCCTGCACGTTCTCCACTGTCACATGTACGGTTTCAGTGTACACAAAGTCCAACAGAATTTCCATGGTAGAAGCAGTTAAACCTTGAATATCAACATAAGGTTTCCCCTTCTCTGAAAGCTGAAAATTCAAAGGGTATGAAATAATGGTGGTTATAATTCCACGAGATGAAGGCAGAATCTCATATCCAAGAGCTTGAAGGGATGTTAACATTAATTGAATACACAGCTTTAAAAAATTATGGTCTAATTTGTTTGATTTGTAAAGCAAATATGGCATATATTTGTAGCTTTTCAAATTGGGGGCAGCTGTATGTAACCCAAGAGCACACAATGAGGTGACACCTTGGGATATCAATTTTACCAGTGAATAATTTAAAACTCTGCTTTCATAATAAAACATAGATCTATTACAGAATAGAATGCAAAAATTCCGTGAACATACTACTGGTGTCCCTCAGCTTTTAAAACACAAAATTTCAACGAAATTTCATGCTTGTAGAGGACCCTGTGGCTTACAGCTCCAGACCCTCCAAGATTACTCAGTATTGTTCTATTTGTCCTTAGACTACATTTGGCAATGACGAAACATGCAAGTCATCTTAAGGGGCCTTCTACTGTGACACTAAACATAACTAGTTTGATACTTTTTTTTTTTTAAAGATTTTATTTATTTATTTGACAGAGAGAGACAGTGAGAGAGGGAACACAAGCAGGAGGAGTGAGAGAGGGAGAAGCAGGCTTCCCGCTGAGCAGGGAGCCTGATGCGGGGCTTGATCCCAGGACCGTGAGATCACGACCTGAACCGAAGGCAGACGCTTAATGACTGAGCTACCCAGGCACCCCTGTTTGATACTTTTTCAAAATAATGGATCGAGTCTATTTCGGGATTACTGAATTGTTAGTGGCTTATTTAGTCCAGAATATATCCTTAGAGTAATGGGTATCGAAGAGGCCAGATAATCATAGAAAACTGTTGACTAAGAGTGGAAATCTTCAGTTTTACAGAACTGTAAACTACCTGAAAATTGATTGCCTTATGAAACTTTTATTACATCTGAACCTTAGTTAGAAATTCAAATTATTCACAAAACTCCAGTGCACTTTCATTACAAACTAAATGTCTTTATCAGCTTTGATTTCTCCATCAGCCCAAAATAATAATAAAAAAGTATTCTCTACCAAGGCCAATAACAAAATCAATCCCTAACATTAAAAATGTCACTAGTACATCATTTTGGAAAAATGTTTTATTAACATTGCACATAGTAAAGATATTTGCAAAGAGAAATATGTAAGTACATCTATTCCAGAAATTTCTTATTCAACAAACCATATTCTCATCAAATAACTATTTTTTAAATATGAAAATATTTCACTATTTATTGACTCAAGCAATTTATAGTATCATTTCACATTTATATTTGCTTTATAATTTTTCCAAGTGCTTCTTATTTACTATTATTTCACCTAATTCTCACAGCAACCTGCTAAGGATTTAGAGGTCTGGTATTATTCCCATTCAAAGAAGTTATGTGACTTAACCAAGGTATCTTAACTAGTAAGAGACAGCTAAAACTCAGGTCCTTTTGTCTCACTCAAATGATCTTTCCGTTGGACCACATTCGAGGAGCGTTTCAGGGCCGGAAGAGAATAATGAAACCATGTAGTTCAACTACTTTATTTTAAAGATCAACCCAGTGAAGTTAGATGGTTGTCATGGTTCACGCAGCATTGCTAAGAGAACTGAGCCTAGGACCCAGATCTCTGGACCCTCTCCTTTGTATCAATTACTCTTAAAAATAAAGACAAAACCATCTGGCATTTTCTTGCCTAATACCAGTTTTTAAAGAAAGACTATAAAATAATCCCTGATGAGAAAAAAGAAAGAATTCTTTTATAGAACTCCATACCAATTTCAATGTGCAGAGAGAGTAAAGACAGACTAATTTTCCTCAAGCTGACAAAGAACAGGATGTACAATATATAATTAGTAGTCAGCAGTCCTGATCCATTAGTACTTCATGCTCAGCAGCTGCTGAGAGAACCTTCCTTACCCAGTTAAATGCCAACTGCTTCTGATGCTCTCGGGCAGATAGTTTTTCTGGAGGACAATATAGGACATGATCTATGATGTTATATTACACAAGAGCATTTTAAAATTAGCCTGAATTAGCAGGAATGATCTGTCAGGTTTCCATGTTTTTCCTACCAGCCATGTGACCGAGCTTTGGCTCAGAGCATCATAAACTCTTTTGGCTTTGAAATTATAGAATATAAAAAAATCCACATATCAGAGGCTGAAGAAGCACAGTAGTTAAAATTTGTATAAAGCAAGTAAGATTTGTATAAAGCAATACAGCATATATTCACAGCTTTTCAAATACGGCATATATTGTTTAGGTTTAGAGTCAGAAAATTTAGGAATAAACCCCATCTCTAGCATTTATAAGCCGTGTGACCTAAGGCAAGTCATTTAATATCTGAGACCTTGTTTCTTCATTTGTAAAATGAGATGGTAACATCTAACCCTACGGTGAATGACATATAGCCATCACTCTCCTATTCAGATCCAATGGCAAAATCTTCACTAAGGTGATGAGATTAACTAAATACTGATGGTTAAAAAAAATTTTTTTTTTAAGATTTTATTGAGAGAGAGCGCACGCATGAGCAGCGGGGAGAGGGAGAAGCAGGCTCCCCTCAGAGCAGGGAGCCCGACGTGGGGCTCGATCCCAGGACCCGGGGATCATGACTTGAGCCTAAGGCAGACGCTTAACCGACTGAGCCACCCAGGTAACCCCCCCCGCTTTTTAATTTTTAAAGGAGTGCCTGGGTGACTCAGTTAGTTAAGCCTACGACTGTTGATTTCGGCTCAGGTCATGATCTAAGGGTCGTGAGATTGAGCCCTGCGTCGGGTTCCCCGCTAGACATGTAGCCTTAAGATTCTCTCTCTCCGTCCCTCTGCCCCCTCCCCGATCCCTGCTCGTGTGCTCTCTTAAAAAATTTTTTTTGAAAATAGCGTTTTTTAAAAATAATGTTAACATAATGAGATATTTCAGGCATATGTATAAGCAGAGATACATGATATAATACACATTGGTGTACTCTCACTCAAGCTTAAAAAAATTCAAGAGCCTGGGTGGCTCGTAGGTTAAGCATCCAATTCCTGATTTCTTGATTTTGGCTCAGGTCATGATCTCAGGGTTGTGAGATCGAGCCCTGCGACAGGCTCCATGCTCAGGCTTCCCTTCTCCCTCTCTGCCTTTACCCGCCCCCTGCACCCTGCTCTTGCACTCTCTCTTTCACTCTAAAATAAATAAATCTTTAAAAAAATTTCAAGATAATTGATTTAAAATGTAAAAATCAGACTTGAGATTTTTGAAAAATAAAAAAGCTGCAGTGCTCTCTGCTGTCTGGCTTTCTAAGAGCACTTCACAATATATTCAACAGCCCTACTCTTCATTTTAAGTATTCTGCCAATTACTAAAGCAGTCTTTTTTTTAAAGATTTATTTATTTGAGGAGGGGAGGGGCAGAGGGAGAGATTCTTCAAGCAGACTCCCAGCTGAGTGGAGGGGAGCAGGAGGGGAGGCGGACTCCATCTCACACCCATGATATCACAACCTGAGCTGAAACCAAGAGTTGGACACAACCAGCTGAGCCACGCAGGCGCCCCTAAAGCAGTCTCTTTCATTCTTCTCTCTCTTTTTAAAAGATTCTACTTATTTATTTGACAGAGAAAGAGAGGGGGAGAGAGAGCCGCACAGGGAGAGGTAGGGCAGAGGCAGAGGGAGAGGGAGCCTGATGCGGGGCTCGATCCCAGGACCCCGGGATCATGACCTGAGCCGAAGGCAGACACCTAGCCAACTGAGCCACCCAGGCGCCCAAGCAGTCTTTTTTTTTTTTTTTTTTTTGACAGAGAGAGACACAGTGAGAGAGGGAACACAAGCAGTGGGAGAGGGAGAAACAGGCTTCTCGCCGAGCAGGGAGCCCGATGTGGGGCTCAATCCCAGGACCCTGGGATCATGACCTGAGCCGAAGGCAGACGCTTAACGACTGAGCCACCCAGGCACCCCTGAAGCAGTCTTTCTTAATACCTATAAGCACCTTTTTTCTTGTCGAATCAACCTTTTCCTTAGTCCCTTTAACTGCTTATACTCCACAGTCAGCATCTTTTTCCAAGTTATACTCCATATACCTATACAGTCATGAAGTCATTTATTAAGTCCTCCTCCTCTCATATGAAATTACTCTAAATCTACATTGGCAGAATGAATGTTGATTTTCTTCATATATTATTAGGTGGAGTTGGATGAGGACTGAATCCTACTCTTCTTTCCCTCCCTCCCCCTTATCTTCCTAGAATTCACTTTAAAATCTTAGACTTTAGAAGGAAAAAAAAAAAACAGGAAAACAAATTTTAAAAGTAAAATCCAGTAGCTGACATTTGGGTTTTACCACATGCCAGACACTGTTCTAAACACTTCATATGTGATTTTCTCAAATAATTGTCACAATAACCATATGTGACTGCAATTGCTAGTACCCCTAATTTAGAGATGAGGAAACTAAGACATAGTCTAAAGGCAGATTTTGACCAGAGTCTGTCCACTGAACCACCACACTACAGAAATTCACCATTATATCAAACTTTTACTATTTTATTCAATGAAATGAGACAACTACAAGGTTATAAGTGTGAATTTCATTTGTGAGGCATTAACTTACCACTTACCTCACTAGTGAACATGGCGCAGAAGTAATCGCTACAGGCAGCTAGCACAATCCGATGGGCAGGGAAGTCTTTCTGCTCTACTCTCAAAGTCACATCACAGAGGGTATTGCTCTTCCGGAGAGAGTTCATCGAATTGAGGATGGATTTAGCGTGAGTATTTGTCATTATGTCTTTGGGGGCCATAATGCCTCCCATCAAGCAATATGGAGAAAGAATGAAAGGGGTCCTTGGATTCTGCAAGTACAAGAGAAAAAAACCCAGAGCACACTTGAAGGATGAGGAAAATTAAACATATTCAATTACCTATACAAATAAGGAGGCTTCCTCAGACCCAAACACAAGTAGAGAGTACTCCTATTACTGGTCTTACCACAACAATCTAACCACAAACCCAAGTAAAAGCAATCTCTTCTTCCTCCAAATTCCAACATCGAATGCCCCTGCCACTTGACATTTATTATAATCAATACTCAACTGTACTGTAAATAGAAAAAAAACCACACATACCTTGCGTATCTTCACAATGCTGTCACAGTCTCAAATGATAAAATGAAAAGATAAAACTTCCTAAAGGTGTGATATCACTATTACTTAATATCCATAAATAGATTAAGTAGGTATTTAGAGGATAGGATTCTGTTTTATATATATTTTTCCTATCCTAGCAGGTGTACCTTAAATGTTTAGAAATCAAATGTAAGAAAAGAAAAATTGTGTATTCAACTTAGAGCAATAAAGGCCAGAGGCAGTGAAAATGAACTTTTTTCTAAAGAAGTAAGCAAAGAATTATTATGACTTCCAAATATCTCTGGATTTCTTCTTAAAAATGACATTTCAAATGAGGACCCAATACCTACCCTGAATAATGCAAACACTGCAAGCTTACCTATGGACTTTCACGTGATTAAGTTATTGAAGCTCTTCTACAGAAGGGTCTTCCTACTCTACATTAGTAGTAAACATCCAGTAGTAATTCCTCTACACTGAAACCAAGAGCCTAATTATTAGGATAGAAACCTATTAAAATTCCACTACTGATTTTACTGCCATAGCCAATCACTTGCAAAGTTCACTTGTATGCATCAATTAAAAAAACTCAGTAATACATTACATATTAAAAAAAAACCCAATGTACTTTTTACTCTCTTGATTATTGACAGGCTTTAGTGCCTTTTTTTTTTTTTTCTTTTTTTGTTTCAAGGACAATTTCTGGGGAATGAAATGGGATGGTTATTAAGAAAGTCTTATTTGGAATCTATAATCTTCTGAAATAATCTAAGGGGGAAAAAAATCAAACAATGATCTTCAAGAGTCCACAACTCACAACCGTAATTTTTGAATAGCACGAACGAGATCCTAAATTCTCATCTACTTCTATATACAGTTAGCATTATTCTTTTATAAGCACTCTAGAGATAATCTCTCCAACAACCTGCAACATCCATTTTACAGAATAGGAGGTGATTCACCAAAGCATATGACGTTTTTCAAAAAGATTTTCCTTAAGTCTATTTACTTCCAATTCTGAAGATGTAAGAAAAGTCTGAACAGATGCCCATTTACTGTGAAGATTTTTTGAGGAGTTACCACAGGGCTCAGCGTAGGACTGGGTTTTACAGTTTCAGTGTCAAAACCGACAGTAACCTTAATTCAGTGTAGTCTTCCTCCTTGGGGACTCCTGCCTCATCAGGCAAAATCTCAGCCCTATCTTTCACTCTCACATTTTTGGAACTTCCGTTAACATCTGAATAGAGGGGTTCCACCACGGAAGATTCGGGGAGGGGGCGAGAGCGGAAAGGTGTCAAATTCTAGAAAGACTAAATTCCAGGTGGGAGAAGGAAAGACAGTCTCCCCTCCTGACAACACCGGGAACAGCGCGGGCAGCTCCAGGTGGAGGTCCTGGAGGGGCGCGGTCAGGGAGGGGATGAGAGGAGGGCGCTCCAGGCCAGGAGCGCCCCCGGCCCCGCAAGCCTCCCTCCGCTCACCGGCGTCTCTGCGTTCCACCCCGGAGGGAGTCGATGGATGGGGGAAGGGCCGTAACCGGGAGCCGGGAGCTAGGAAGGGAAGAGCAGAGCTGCCCGCCACCGCCTCCTGCGACTCACCTCCGCTCGCGGGCCCACTCAGCCACACCGGGCCTGTTCCCAGCCCGTGAGAATTGGGTGGGGCGCGGGGCCAGCAGGCGGCTCAGGAGGAGCCTAAGTGCCGCCGCCGCCGCCCCGACCCGAAGGCTCTGGAGCCGTCACCGTGGTCTTCCAGGATCTCGCCTCCGCGGCCGCGCGACGTGATGACGTAATGCAACTCGAGGCCCGCCCTCCTCCCTGCACCGGGCTGCATCACGTGGGGAGGAGGCGTCACGTGACCTTCAGGTACCTGGGTGCCGGGCTTCCGCCCACTTAGAGAAGGGCAGAGAGAAAAGGTGGGGCAGGGTGGGGTCCGGCAGGGAGGGGCGGGGTGTACAGTGCTCTTGCCGCGTGATTGGCTGAGATCAGATTCTGCCCCAGTCTCCCGAGATCCGGCAGATTGACCGGATTCCACATTTCTAAACTAAGGAGCTGGTTGCGGGAGGTATGTTTTACCTGCCGGGTATTCAGGAACCCTCTCGCTTCGATAAAGCCCAGGGGGGCTTCAAATTTCTTCACGTCCATTGTCCACAACGGCCGTTTCCCCCGGACCATGGCTGTGGGGAGAATCCTCTGAGCCCTGCGATCCACTGACCTCAGCATTCTCTGCATCATAATGGGGCCTATTATCACCCTTGAGGTGGTTCTCCTCTACTTCTTGCAGTGCAGGACAATGCAGTGGAAGGAACTTGTGGTCAGTAGGAGTTGGGCGTTGTGAGGGAAATTGCAAAGGATCATATGGGAAGTCCCAGTAGTCATCATTTCCCCTCTTTCTCTTCTGCTGACTTTTCACCAGCTCGCGGGTGCTGAGTGTTCAGTTTAGTAATTGTGCTTCTAGTTGATTTTGGCACACTTCTCTTAGTGGTTCAGAGGGGAATGAGGAACTATCAACTTCCGTGAATGTCCAAACTATTTCTGATGATACAGTACTTCCCCCTTATCCAGGGGGCTTATGTTCCAAGGCCCCCAGGGGATGCCTGAAACCATGGATAAATGAATAATAATACTATTTATGCTATGTTTTTTACTATACATATGTATCATGAAGTTTAATCGTTAAGTTAGGCATAGTAAAAAATCAACAACAATAATAAAACAGACTATACCAATACACTAAAATAAAAGTTGTGTGAATGTGGTCTCTCTCTAAAATTATTGTGCTGTATCCACCCTTCTCCTGATGATATGAGATGATAAAATGCCTACATGATGGGATGAAGTGAAACATGAATCCCATGTTTTCCAGAGGCAAAATAGCACATGATGTAGACACTATGACAGTGTTAGGCTACCCACTGACCTGGCAATATGTCCAGGGGATCATCCGGTTCCAGATAGCAGTGACTACCGGTAACTGAAATTGTGGAGAAGGGAGAACCACTGTACTGTTTTCCTTTGCAGGACCTTTGATTTATGGATAATAAAATGATAACCAAGTGGGTAGCAATCTAATTTTACATGGTGTTTCCATCTTTTATATCATCTCTCTCTGATCTAAAAGTATCCCTGATTGGGCCACCTGGGTAGCTCAGTCGATTAAGCATCCAACTCTTGGTTTTGGCTTAAGTAGTGATCTCATGAATCATGAGATTGAGCTCCACCTCGGGTTTGGTGCTCAGCAGGGAGTCGGCTTGAAGATTCTCTCCATCTGCCAACCCCCCTCCCCCGCCCCGCTTCTTGCTTGCGTGCACGCGCTGTCTCACAAATAAATGATCTTAAAGTATCTCTGATTTACACATTGTGGTGGGCAAGCAGGATTGGCACAAGTTCTATTGGGGGTATTTGGGAAAAGTGAACCAAAATGATGACTGAAGATAACTTTAACTGAGTGATTTTCATAAATTTATCCCTCATATAGACTCATGCACATGTAAAATGATGTGTGCACCAGGTTGTCTGTAGATTAGATTGAAAACAAACTTAACATACATTGTAGGGAACTGCTTCAGTAAGTGTGGAACATCCATACAATACAATATCATGAAGTTGTGAACAGTGTGTATAGGTTGCTATTATTTGTGTAAAACTTTGGGGAAATATTAATATTCATATTTGCCTGTATATGTACAAAATGCATCTGGAAAGACACAAAATGTTGGTTTCTTTGGAGTGAGGAACTGGTTAGTCATGAGATAGGGTGGAAAGGAGATTTTTCCCTCTATAACTTGTGCCTTTTGAACTTTTCATCATGTGGATTAAAAATATGTCCAATTTAAATAAAAAGTAAAAATAGGGGCACCTGCCTGGCTCAGTCAGTGGAGTGTGCAACCCATGATCTTGGGGTGGTGAGTTTGAGCCCCACATTGGGTGTAGAGATTAAAAATAAAAACTTTAAAAAAGGAAAGTAAAAATAATCCCGTGTTTTCCAGATGCAAAATAGCACTTTAATGATATTGCCTAATTCCTTTCTGCTAAATTGAGAATTTTTCATGATGTGAGAGGGAACTTAAAAAAAAAAGTGGCTTTGTTTAGAATATGCTCACACTTTTCCCAGAGAATAAAAGATGGAGAAACTGCTAGCAAAAAAGCCAGAAGACTGAGGGAATTAGTTCAGGCTTACCCTACTTTCTTCAGGGATATAGTCTCAGCACGTTTTGGGTCTTTAAGTCATGGGGACACTATCCTTTCCCCACAAGAATATTTCTAGTCATTTGGATAACTGACCTGAAACTCTACAGCCCAAACTTATTCTGACTTTTTTAGGCCCATTCTGGAGGGCTAGGGCTGGATAGGGTGAGTCAGTCAGTCCAGTTCCATACATCATCCTGCCTTTATGGTTTGGGTATTTATATTAAAGGGTTTCAGGAACAGAAGACAAAGAATTGGCCTTGGAACTCTAGATCAAGTACATAGAATATAGGTTGAATCTCTAAAACCAGCTAGGCAGGATACATTGCATTTTTGCACCACCAGAGCATGGCAGACAAGAGAATGTACCTCTTAATTATTCACTGAATGTGATCAAAGCAGGGCCCCAGCCACTGCTTTGAAATTCATCACTGAGTTTGCACCCAGGTCACCTCTCCCAAGGGCTGTTTCCTGCCCCTTGCTGGGGATTGGAGAGATGCTAAGGCAGACCCTTTCTAGGGGAAATGGGACTCGGTTGTCAGGGGACTTTGGGTCAAGGCCTTCTCCCAAACAAAGGGCTTTGCTGAACCTTTTTTTAGATGGCAAGGCAGTCTAGGACGCTTCTCCCAACCTTCTCTCCCTCTTTTCTTCAGTGGGGGTCAGACCTGCATCACAGCCTCATGGCTCTCCCTGCCTTCTCTGGCTCCCTTTATATTTTCTTTTACATAGAAGCATTTCCCCTAATGAAATCCTTGTATACTTAATTTCATCTTGGAGAATGCTTCTGTGAGGACCAGACTGACAGAGTGTTCAAGAATTTCTTTAGATCTTGGGCGCCTGGGTGGCTCAGTTGGTTAAGCAACTGCCTTCGGCTCAGTTCATGATTCTGGAGTCCCAGGATCGAGTCCCGCATCAGGCTCCCTGCTCAGCAGGGAGTCTGCTTCTCCCTCTGACCCTCCTCCCTCTCATGCTCTCTGTCTCTCATTCTCTCTCTCAGATAAATAAAATCTTAAACAAACAAAAAAATTTCTTTAGATCTTATCCATTTGTAATAATTTAAGAGTTTACTAATGTTCCCAGAGTTCTATGTTTAAACTGAAAATGGATGTTCTAAGGATAGAGATAAGTTAGTCTCTGTCCTAATTTTTTTTTTTTTTAAGATTTTATTTATTTATTTGAGACAGAGAGAATGAGAGTGAGAGAGCACATGAGAGGGGGGAGGGGCAGAGGGAGAAGCAGACCCCCTGCCGAGCAGGGAGCCCGATGCAGGACTCGATCCAGGGACTCCAGGATCATGACCTGAGCCGAAGGCAGTCGCTTAACCAACTGAGCCACCCAGGCGCCCGTCTCCGTCCTAATTTTTAATTTATTGATAGGAAAGGGCTAGAGTCTGATTCTTAGCTTTTATTCTTGGCCTTTCTTTAATCAGAGCTTGGCAGTGTTTTGCCATCATTTACTTGTTTTCCTCTAGTGTCTACTATACAGCAGGTCCTGAACAAGTATTTAGGAAGTGAGCGAACCAGATGTACGCAGCCAAAGAAGGTAATATGCACTTGCTACTAGTTAGCAGTTCTGATAAAGGCAAGGGAAGATACTGAAATCAGGAGCAGAAGGGATTTTTAAATGATCTGAGGCTTTAGAACATGGGGTTTAAGTCAGCATGATCTGCATTCAGATACTGACTCCAAACCTGTCCATCATCTTGGGAAAAAGTTTTGGTCTTTTGGGACCTTAAGGTTTTCATCTGTGGAATGGGATAATGCTACTACTTCACAGGGTTAAAGATAAAAAAGATATAAAATGACATATGAAGAAGTACAAAGATGCTCAATCAATGTTCTCTCTCAGATCCTCTTTCCCGGGTCCAACTACTGACAAATGAGCAAACACATACACACTAGGTCCACTAATTGCTCTGGATCTCCGGATGGCCTCACATGCAAAATGGACGGAGGCAGTCGGATCAGATGCAGTCCGACTGCCTTAGGCTCAGGTCATGATCCTGGAGTCTCAGGATCAAGTCTTGCATTGGGCTCCCTGCTCAGTGGGGAGTCTGCTTCTCCCTCTGACCCTCCCCCCTCTTGTACTCTCTCTCATTCTCTCAAATAAATAAAATCTTAAAAAAAAAAAATGATCCAGGATAGACATCAGATACATTTCATATTGTAGAGCGTTGTTTCATAAAATGTTTGAATATTGTGTGTATATGCTCTATGCACGTCCACACGAAGTCGTCCTACCAATGTGCACTCCCACCGCGGCATCTGGTCTGTTCCACATCTATACCAACACCCAACACAATCTTTTAATTTGTGCCAACCTGGTAGGACTGAAATGGTTTATCACTTTGGTTTTTTTTTTTTTTTTAAAGATTTTATTTATTTATTTGAGAGAGAGAGAACGAGAGACAGAGAGCATGAGAGGGAGGAGGGTCAGAGGGAGAAGCAGACTCCCCGCTGAGCAGGGAGCCCGATGCGGGACTCGATCCCGGGACTCCAGGACCATGACCTGAGCCGAAGGCAGTCGCTTAACCAACTGAGCCACCCAGGCGCCCATCACTTTGGTTTTAATTTACATTTCCCTGATTACTACTTGAGGTTGAGAAACTTTTGCTGTGTGTTGGCCTAATTGGGTTCTTTTTTAAAAGAACCATTTGTTCTCCCAATTGTACAAACTTGAACTTTGAAGTGAACCCAACTTTGTAACTCAAGAAGATTCCTGTCTAACTGCCTACAGTTAGTGATTACTGCAGACCATGTGCTATCTAATGAACACAACACGTCAGGTTGAGCACAATTCGCAAAGGCCCAGAAAAGCATGGAATAATCTCTTGATGAGACAACCTTAAGCAAGGCAGCTTTAAAAGAACTGAACTCTAAAGTAATATGTAGTAGAGCTTTGATCACAGGGATGTATTCCCAACACCTTCGAGAATCTTCTATTTAACACTACTTCGGCAAACCAAACTCTCTAGTCCAATGTCTGTGTGATAAGTAGAGAAAAATAAAGCTGTATCGAGGAGCAGATGCTAGGAATTCAATTAGGCTCATTCATTGGCCTGCATATGCCAGCCTGTCAATGACTGTGATTCAAATTTGTATCTCAGCAGAATCTAAAACTATGTTACTGGTTTTAATCCTTTGGAGTTGTGTACAAATAGTTGAGACCACGCGTTAAATCCTTCAACGCCAAGTGTCTTCTGTACTTTCTTTTATTATCATCATAGTCTTTGCATCAAGGTACATAGCAATGATAGCAGGTTTCTTTTTAAAGCTTAGTATTAAATATTAAATATCTTTCCCCATTTTAATTTTACATTACTCTGCCAAGAAAAAAAAAAATTAAAAGTCAAGTTACTTGAAGCCTGGACACACTTCCATGATTAGCCGGGCTATGTAAAAGTTGGTGGCTTTGTTCTTCCTGCTGTAAAAGCAGATCCAGGCCCAAGAAAGATGGGACCAGGTTCTAACTGTTTTTGAAAAGTGTGCTACAAAAATGGATGGCCTGTTATAAGCCAGGTTACAAAGTAAGGATGGGGGTAAGGGAGGGATATTTTCCTCCAGAAACAGAATTTCTGAAGAGTCCCAGTCCATCATTTTTTCCCCAAAATGGTTGGAGGAGGGGTCAAATCTCAACATGAGCTTCGAAGTACTGTCTCTGTGAGGGGACGGTAGTTGCCTTGCCATCGAGGGGGGCTGCTGAGGAGGAGCATGGCTAGACTGGGCCATCCCCGCCCTCCTCAGCTAGGGAAATGGAAAGTTTATTGCCCAGTGGGTGTGAAAGTGGGCTGAAGCTTGGTTGGTACTGAATTCTCTAAGAGGTTTCTTCTAGAAACAGACAACTCAGACTCTTCCTCTCACGTCAACAAAGAAGTTATTTTTAAAAGCACTTGGGAAGTTCCTCCACCACCGCTCAGGTGGGAAGGCTCAGAGAAGGGAGTCATCAGTACAGCCACCCTCTAGGCCGTAACGGAATTCTTGAAGGTTGGAGACCCCGTAGAAGTGGACGAAGGCTGCAGCCACCACCAGGACATGGAAAATCTGATGAGACTGGAACTGGAGGAATGACAAGAGACGGGCCTTTAGGACAGTGGCAAGGAGAGATTAGAAGTAAGTAGCAAGCATTTGCTTCTTCTAGTTTCTCCTTAAGAGTTTTTTTACATCATAAAAATGCTGTATTTGTTGTAGAAAATTTTTTATCAACCTTGTCAGAGATACACCAAAATGTTAATACCGGTTATCCCCCTGCCATTTCTCCTTATGTATATACAGGTACCCCGAAATACTACAGGATCCCTATGTCTCTTACCGCCTTGGACTTAGACCTTTAACTTTGGCTGGTCACTCACCATCAAGAGTCATTTCTTACCCATATGTCAAATTTCCCAGGAAAGAAGCGCTCAGGAATTCGAGCAGCATAAAGGCCAGCTCCGGTGATGTACATCACAGCCATGAGGAAGAACCAGCCCATCTGGCCCACTGTGGTGGCCTTGACAAAGCCCTCAGCGATAGTAAAGTGCATGGTGGGCACAACACCACTCAAGCCAAGTCCCAGGAACACTCCTGAACAAAGCAGACGTAAGATCGTCAAGCAAGGAACCAGCTTCCACTCGGCAGGCACCGCTGTCTTACTCCAGAATTCAGATGTTTATTGTGACAATTAGCTATTTTCTGGTGAAGAGGACATGTTTAGGATATGAACCACAAGACGGGTAACAGTCAGCAGACATTTCTTCAACATCCAGAATGGGAAGAAGGCTGTGTCAGTGCTGTTACCTTTTAAGGAGCACCAGGAACAAACATCTGACATTCTTTATTATTTGTTAAGAAATGTGAAGCCTTGGCCAAAGGCTCTGTCTAAACCCTCTCACAGCTGACTGGGATACAGAACCTCAATGGCAAGGCTTCAGGTGGGTGGCTTCCAAGTCAGAGAGGAGCTGGGCAGGTTTTCCACTAAGATCATAAAAGACTTAAGTATCGGGACTCTGACCTCCTGAGTAGACAGACCTACCCAGATCAGAAGCTGTCAAGGCTGCAGGGACACACAAGGTAAGAGGAAGGGAAGAATGGGTATTTGTCTCAACATCACTACACTACACATAACTGGAGGGCAGGGCCGATCTTCTGCATTTCTTTTTTTTAAAGATTTTATTTATTTGACAGAGAGAGACACAACAAGAGAGGGAACGTAAGCAGGGGGAGTGAGTGGGAGAAGCAGACTCCCCGCTGAACAGGGAGCCCGATGTGGGGCTTGATCCCAGGACCCCGGGATCATGACCTGAGCCGAAGGCAGACGCTTAACGACTGAGCCACCCAGGCGCCCCTGATCTGCATTTTTGTAGATGCCCTTGTTAAAGCACAACGCTTGGCACACGGTTGGTGCTTGATGAATATTTAATTCTTTTAACTGAAGGTTTAAGACACAGCACATAGTAAGTCCAAAGGGCCTGAAAACTAGTGGTAACTAATGTGTTGCTGCAAAAATAAAGCTTAAAAGCAGAGTCCAGATGAGACAACACAAAGATGTTTATGCTTTCGTAGCTGCTACAGTAGTTGTGACCAGTGTTTATGCTCAAGGTGTTTGTTTTTTTATTCACCAAACCAAGCCTTCCATTCCCTTAGGAAAAATAACTCCAGGTGTTTTAATTTGAACCCCTCGGTTTGAGTGCCTAGGACCAGTCACTAAAATGATGGCGCTCTGTATATTTTTTAACTTTCTCAAACCAAATTTAAGAGCAGTCATTTCTATACTTGCAGCAAATTGACCAGCTTGGTAGTTATCTGTCCTGCTAGCACGCCACTGAAATACTATGAAACACTGGGGAGAATTGAACTTTGAAAATTCATGGTGCTTTCCAAGTTCTAAACACAAATCAAGGTTTGGATGGGGTCCCCCAACTGCAAACCTTAGGGCCCAGGGTTGAGCCTATTAGGCTCAAGGCCCAAATATGTATGAAGTTTACACTATGTCTTCCTACCCACCTGCTCTTGTCTGCCGGTGCTTAGGAGTGGCAAACCGGTCCCACTGTGCCACAATGATGGCAGAAATGCCCAGGACGCAGACGATGGAGAGGTAGATGAGCCGTGGCTGTGGGGAGCAGTAGAAGGAGTAATAGAGCCAGGGGACAAAGCTCCCCATAATCAGTAGAGCAATCCCTGAATAATCCAGTCTAAAAAAGAGCCATAAAAATGAAATGAATCAGTGGGAGAAATGAAGAAATCCTATGGCTTGTTGAACTTGTTCTTTTAGTTCACCTGCTCCCAGCTTTGAACATCTCCACCCAGCCTCCCCTCATTTCCCATACAATTTATCCTACATCCTGGATCAAAAACCCACCAAGTCAAGCACGTCTATTTTGCAGTGGAAAAGTTTCTTTTTTTTTTCTCTCTTTTATTTTAATTTTTTTTATTATTATGTTATGTTAATCACCATACATTACATCATTAGTTTTTGATGTATTGTTCCATGATTCATTATTTGCGTATAACACCCAGTGCTCCATGCAGAACGTGCCCTCTTTAATACCCATCACCAGGCTAACCCATCCTACCACCCCCCTCCCCTCTAGAACCCTCAGTTTGTTTCTCAAGAGTCCATCGTCTCTCATGGTTCATCTTGCAGTGGAAAAGTTTCTTAAGAATCCCGGATCACAGGACTTCATCCCTTCCCTTAGTTGTGGGCAGCCAAATCTCCCCCTAGTGGAAACTTCAGCTTAGGAGTTCTGTCACTATCCAGCTGATTCCCAGCTTCCCATTCATGAAGGGCTCTGAATGTTCTTCAGTTCTGGTAACTTGAGTTCCCAAAACAAAACCCCTGAATTGGGAGTATTCTTAAGAGGTACTGTTCTGATTTAGTTGACTTTTTTAATGATAAAAATGTATTCCTGGTATTATGGGAAAAACAAAATAACCCGCCGCCACTACCACCAAAACCAACAACAACAACACGCAAATAAACAGAACTCCGGGCACAGAGTTGGGGAATCTGAAAAGCATTAGATGATGGATGTCTGGGGCCTCCAGCAGTGCATGGGCAGCGAAGATAAGCTTAACTAGACGGGTGGGTAGGAGAATTAGCAGAACGAAGCAGGCATACTTTACCACGCCCTGCTGTGGCTCCGGCCAACAGGAAGGTCAAGATAGTCCTGGGTACTTGCAGCCCACCAGTACCCCAAATTTCACAAAGGTTAGTACCATACAGGTAAAATCCATCTGTTGAGGAGGCTGCAGTGCATTTTCTCATGAAGGATTTAAGAGAAGAATTTCACCGCCCTATTATACCCACAAAATAGAATGCCCTTCCTCTGGGACATCAGGGAAACTTTAGGAATTATTGGAGTTTCCAGTACCCAGTCAGCCCTCAAATCACAAGATGTGACAAGATGTGTGTGGTCTTTCCGTACTGATGTTCTTTCAACTCACTTGGAAAAAGTCCGAGAGACTTTCTCTGAATGACAATAGACGGTGTGAAAGAGCCAGGAGAAGCTGAGGCAGAGCACTGCACCCAAAAAGAACATCCCAAAAACCACCTTCTCCTGTAGAGGGGCCATGAAGTACATATTTGGTCTGAGCATGGTCAAGATTCCCAAAAAGAGAAACAGCACAAAACCTATAGGAGGGAAAAGAAAAAAAAAAAGCCTAAGGAAAAGGACAGTACATGCACTTTGATAGTTGATGGTGTTAAATCAGTACTAAAAAACGGGGTTCAGCTGTGGGAACTGCAGTCTAAAATTTCAGGAGAAAATGGCACCAATCATAGAAACTCAGACTAAAAGAGCACTTTTTGAAATGCTGGCATTTTGTTTGGACAGTGGGAATTCATGAAATAGAAGCAACTGCCTCCACTGAGGACAGTTCTGCCAGGGTTCCAATTTCTTCTCCTGGTTCTAGGCCTTCCTCCTCTAGTCTCAAAGATCAGTGATCAAGGATCAATCAATCAGTCAGAACAACTTTGTTCTTTTCCTTCCCATGGACAAAGGCTATATAATCCCTCCCTTGGCATTTAAGGAGACAAAAACATTGGATTTCTTCCCCACCCAAATCACTCACCAAGCAGATGGGTCCAGATGTTGCCAGTTTCTGTATGGATGCGGAAAATGCTCTTGAAGCAAGCCCGGAAGGAGGGCATAGGTGGTCTATGGCCATGTAGCAAGTAGTCATTGTCCTTCAGCCAGTCAGGGAGTACGTCATATGGGATGACCCTCCAGCGTCCCTCCCAGACCTGGAATATATACACTGTAAGAAGGGCCCTGAAGAATGCTAGTTTCCCCAAGGACAAGGATTGAAGGACAGCCAGTCTAGGAGAATGTCAACCAGGCTTCGGGTGGTAGGTAATAGGGAACCAGCCTGGACCTACAGATGTCCAAGGCACAGTATGAACGAGGCCATCGCAGTACTGTGTATCTTGACCAATTTTTGCTAATGCCTTTGTTCTTGCGTCATGTTAGTTTATCTGGATATGCTTTAGATAAATGTATCTCAATCTTGAAAAAAATATGGCAGGACCTTCTTTAAGCTACTTGAAATTTCACAATTAAGTAAAAATAGTGAATGAAAACAAAGAAATAGAAACTATATATAATGGTTTTGAAAACATACATTTTATCGTTCCTTTGCCCCTCTAATCCAGGAGATTCTGGTTGACCCCTGCTCAGTCCTTTCCCCCCAGTAGATTCCAAGTCCTTCCTAGGTTGGGACTATGTCTTTTTAGAGCAGGGGTTCTTAACCCAGGACACACGAAATGGATAGAATCCAGGGAGGGATGGAAATCTGGATGGGAAAAAAATGATCTTTCATTTTTGCTCACCTCTACCTGAAATCTAACACTCCCCTCAATTATAAAAGTGAGCACCAAAGCACAGTAGTGCTGGAAGCTGCGACTGTCACCCATAGAAATCCAAGATATTTTCATACACTAGTTTTGCAGATATCAAAATATTGTTACGCTTCACTGCTTAGAAATGATAAATTTTAATAAAATACATTATCACTTGTCATTAACGCATATCCAGTGTGTTCATAAAAGGAGCCCACATTAAAATTTCGGAACTTTAAAAATTAAAAAATTCTAACGACTGCCAAAGGGATCCATAGCAAAAAAAGCTAAGAACTTCCGTTTTAGAATATATTGTGAGCACTGCCTAACACGGTAGGTAGTAAAAATGTAGCTAGCCTTCCCCTTGATTTACTTCATCTTGAGCAAAAACAAACCCACAGGCAGGAGTAAAAGTTCTTCAATCCAATGCGTGTTTGCTGCCCTTCATCCAGGACAGAAGCTACTGGGCTGTACCTTGTACACAAACTCCTCCATCTTTTCCATGGCATGGTGGGCCTGCAGGGGAAGTGTCAGTACCCGCACCTCCTCCTCCTCTTCCTGGGGCACTGGGCATGCTTGCTCTTCTTCAGCCTACAGGGACAAAAAATACACAAAAACCAATCCTAAGAGCCATCTCATACACTGTGCTAGTCCAGATCAGAAAGATCCAAAGAAACCTGAACTCAACACTTCCTGCCTGGCCTCTCTCCTACCCATAGGACCTTGTGGCTTTTTCTCCAAAGGCATTATAGTTAATGAGTTCGTAACACTGTAGCTCAAGCTTGATTAATACTTTGCAAATGCTGGAGTGAGAGCTCAATTCAGCACACAGGAGGCAGACTGGTGGGGGCTGACGCGAAAGGGATACGCACACCAGTTCTAAATGTTCTTTAAGTTTGGATGGCCCCTCCTTACCTATCGGACAGTGGTTCTCAACTGTCCCCAACTTCCCAAATATCTCTCTATTCTAGACCACTAAATCCTCAAAACAATGGAAGAGACAGAGTCTCAGAGATTCCTTTAACAATTTAAATCTGTTCATGGTTCCCTGTTCACTGACTCTGGGGATTATATCATGACTGAAACTTTGTATTCCTTGCAGCTCCCAAGAGTCTCAGGGCCTCCAAACTGGTTCTGTAGAAAGCAGCAGCTTTCTACAGGACAGGACAGAGTCCTGACCCCCAAGGAGCTTTGACACAAAGTGTGCACACGGGAGAGCACTTCCCTATCAAGGAGAGAGACTTTTCTCTCAGTCCCAAGGCTCCAAACCATGGAGATGGAGAGCTGGGAGGTTCAGCTCCTCTTTCGCTCTCCTGTTGATGGTCCCTGGGAAACGAATGGTTCCTCTTAAATTGTGTGGTACAGATTCCTGCTTGCCTACCCCCATATCCATTCTCTCTCTCTCTTCCTCAGTAACAAAGCCCTTGGTTTTATTCAGGGTGGGAATGTTACTGTAATTTTACTCAGGCCCAATGAAGAGATGACATTGCCTACATTCCACTGCAGCCGAATATAACTATGTAACTAAATTCTGGCCTATGGGATGTAAATGGAAGTGTTGCGAGATACTTCCAGAAAGGGTGGGCCCTTCTCCTCTTTCCCCTTCCTCATTTTCTGGTGGCTGGTAAGGGGGTGTGATGGAGGATCAAGACAGAGGCCTGACAGTCGTGGAGCCCTGTTATCAGCCTGGGATGGGTTACTTCTAGAATTCTTCTACATGAGACACACTGTCTTCTGTCTTGTCAGAACTATAGGGATTTTTGTTTGTTATATGGAGCCAAACCTAATCCTAACTGATGCTTCCTTCATTCACAGGCATTTACTAATTACTTACTGGACTTCAGGCCTTGTGTTAAGTCCTGGGGTTATAAAGATGAGTGAACTTGCAAAGCTTACAGTGGAAAAAGGATACAAATAAATAAAGATACATATAATACAGTATGATAAGGACTGGATGGAGATATTCCCAGGGTGCTATGGTCCCTCCTTTGGGGAGAGGTGAGATCTTAAAAAAATGGACACTGACACAGGCCTAATGAGAGGTTCTGATTAAGGCAATGACTCCTGGGAAGACAACTTACTTTGGTTGGGTTGGCAGTTACCCGTTTGCCCTTCTCTTCTAGCAGGGGTCCCAGTTCAGCCAGCTCCACCGTGTCCGTTTCCCTGTTACTGGCAGGAGCCCCATTGCCCTGTGCCACCACAGATCCTTTGTGAGAAGACATCTGGCTGGTACCTCAATACCCTGCAGCTTCAGCTTGGGGAAAGGTTGGGGTCTCTCAGCCCCAAGGGGCAGAGATCTCCCTGTGATGGTAAACACTAAAAGCAAACACAAACATGAAGGGTATTGACAAGTGATTCCTCTTACAGTTTCATTTCCATGAGTCAACACTGAATAAGACACAGCTAATCAACTCACACCCTACCTCCAATTCTAAAGGCTAGGTAATTGCTAAATTAAAATCTATTCCTTGTTCTCCCTCTTTAATGTTAGTCTTGACTCAGAACTTCACTAATCTTACAGTTAAGGTTGAAAATATAACATCTGGTTGCTTGTCTTCAAAGGATCTGTGGTAATCATACCAAACTGTCACCACAGAAAACCAGCTACTCACCCTCAACCCCCTCCCACAGGTGTGGAGCCCATTTAGTGAGAAGAGTCTAGCCCACCATTCTCAAAGCTATTCTGCCCAAGAAAGGCTTGGCTCTGAGAATGGGGAGCAAAAGTAGGAGGCCAACCCCTGGCTGTAATTACAGTTGACCCTTCAACAAGACAGGTTTGAACTGCAAGGGTTCACCTATATGCAGATTTTCTTCAAGACATATATGTACAGTACTGTAAATATATTTTCTCTTCCTTATGATTTTTAATAACAGTTTCTTTTTTCTAGCTTACTTTATTGTAAGAATATAGTATGTAATGCATGTAACATACAAAATAATGTGTTAATCAACTTTATGTTATTGGTAAGACTTCTGGTCAACAGTAGGCTATTAGTATTTAACTTCTGGTTAGTCCGAAGTTACACGTGGATTTTCAACTGTGCGGGAGTCAGTGCCCCGAACCTCCGTGTTGTTCAAGGGTCAACTATATTTCAAGACCACCCAATCTTTAAATAAATTAAATGCCAACTGAACTCGGATGGGCTTTTTCTACAAATGATCTGACAAGTGTGCCTCATATGCAGAAGGAACTTGGTTGTGAGCTAGATGGTTAATTTCTCTGCAATGTCTACTAATTCTACTGTAGGATTATAGCCTGGGTTCGACACTTGGGTAACAAGCTTTCCTCATAATCTCTCCTTAAAGCAAGCAATAACTTACCTGGGAGCAGGAAGTTGAAGACAAGGAGGCAGCCCCAGCCTTGCCCTTTGCCAAACACATACCAAACAACCAGCTCAGTAAGAGCTTGTCCCAACCACCATAGCTCATAATCTAAGCCCCACTCAAATTAGTTTTTCAGAAACTAGAGACAGGTACACAAATCCTTAAGGAAAACCTGAGAAACCTAGAACTCAGTTTTCTAGGAAAAACTTCTAATACTTGAGGTTTTCCTGAGTTGGACTTCAGGCAGTGGTCTTCCAATCAAGCCTCAGGGAGATGAAAATGATATTGAAAAGAGAGAAAAGTGTCCAAAGATGCTCACCATCTTGTATATTACTAGCCCCCCGCCCCAACAAAGGAGTTTATTACTCATAGCAACAGTAACGACCAGAATACTAGCATTTTTATGCACTGGCTCTGTGAACCCAATGACCACAGGGCAATGCAAAGAGGGTCAAGCAGCACCCGCACAGGGAGTGGGCTGCATTACCAGAGAGGAAATTTAAGCTTAGGGAATCCAAACCTTTAATAATAGGCAGTAACCATGACTGCTCATGAGAGAGACACTCTATCTCCCACCGCTGTTCACTACACAAACATCTTTGATTTCTTATACCAGTTCTCTTTTTATCCAAGACTAATTACAGTTCCTTCTCAGGGATTATAATTGGATATAAGTAGTCAGATGAGGGCAGTCCTTAAATTTCAAAAGTCATGCTATGTTCAACTCACCAGCACAGCTGAAAGCAATAGGCAAATCTAGTTCAAGAGAGCAAACAGTAACTCACTGCACAGCAGATCTTTATATGGTGTCAACACATAGATAGTTCTTCTTCCTTCAAATGTGCAAGATTCTGACAAGACAGGTGCCAGCCCACAGCCAAAGCCAACAATTGAGCCTAAGGAGAACAGGAAACTGGAGGCCCCTGAAAACCTCAGGAAATAGACAATCCCCTTAAGAAACACTGGGAAATCTTTTTCAATGGGTTGACCACAAAACATATTTCCTTAGAGTGAAGTACTCCTGAATAAACAGCTTTACTAAGAAATACTCTATACTAAAGAAAAGAAAAATAAAAAGCTTTGGGCACTTTGGACAAGTCTGAATAGGGAGCATACACTTAGCTCAGAACACTGCTGCCGGGGCAAAAACAACAACAACAACAAAAAACCCCCCCAAAACTCAGGTTCTGTGATATGTACCCTTGATTTTGGTCAGAACCCATATTTCAAAATGAATGAACGAAGGGAGCAGCATTCTAGTCCGCAAGCATATGACTTATTAGCTTCTTGTCATTAGCCAAGGGTTTATGCACTTTTTCTTGTGCTTGTGGGGCTTTCTCCTTTTCCCCAGAGTAAGCCAATATATTCACGGAATATTTAACAAATATATTTAGCACTAGCACCCGAAGGCATTCTAAGGTACTGTGCAAAACACACAGCTGAACAAGTGTCTTCAAAGGAGCCTATCATCAGATGGCATGAGGTCACTTGTGTTTTGTACAAAGTCAGTGATGTAATTTCACGTTTCAGGAGGGCAGCGGAGGGAGAGAACAATAACCTAGAATGGCCACATACTAAATTCAGTTATTTCGAATGCTGTGTAACTATTTTACTAGAGGCAATGAGAATAATATAGATAAACCTTAAGTTGGACAGTTAGGGTCAGAGATCAAATGCAGAATCCAGCTTGGTATTCTTCCTAATTTCCTCATTTGAACTGCAAAGTTTTTATGCCCTCAAGTCTAGTGCTCTTCTAGGATGATCTCTGTCTCTTGGCCAACATGTCTTTCCCCTTTCAGTCCAAATCACTCTGTTAATTCTTCTGATGCCCTCCAGCTCCTCTTATCACTAGTTCCTACACCTCCCCTCAGCATTGTCTTCTAGGCCCAGAGTCACTAAACCTAACAGACATCCCAGTTAACTCACAAACCAGCCATCAGCTACAACTCATCATACAAGATATGGCATCATGCATCATGTAAAGTACATACAATGGAGGTCAATGGAGATCATGTCATCATAGTGAGCAAAGTCCATTGTCCAGTTTGGTCTTCTAAACTGTAGCAACACAGAGACAGGAAAGGGAGAGATAGGGATCGGAGGTCTGGCAAGAGAGAAGAGCAAATAATACTAGGACCTGGAAATATAACTTCTTATAGGGTGACCATTCACAAACAACTGGGAATTATTACAAGCAAGTGTTTTTGTCTTTATTATATAAAACCAGCATAAACCCCTATGGTATTAAGACCGATTCTGGGAGCACTCAGAAGAGCCAAATATACTTCAACTTTCCGCCAGCTTTCTCTATCCTTAGTATTAAAGAGGAAACACATTTCCCCTCAAACTCACCACACCCAATATGACAAATCAGAACTGGGCCAAACTCCACTGAGTGCATTTTTGATGGGATTTCTTCAATTCAAGCTAATAAAAATCTTTACCACTAAGCTTTCCAACTGGATAAACCTATGATATTAGAGAATAACGCTGTGGAGGCAGGGAGGTGTTTGTGCTCCTATAAATAAGATAATCCTGTGCCACACTTGGGGAAAGAACTGATTCTTAATCACCGGCCAGTTAGCCAGAGAGTTTACTTCCCTCACAGTTTCTGGAGACATTTATTTTGAGAACCAGTTCCCAAGTTTTCCAAGCACACTCCTTCCCTGGAGTCAAAGGCGTAAAGCTTCTTCTGTGAATTTTTAATCTGGAGTTTCTGGACCCTTAGAGATTCTGTGGGTAGGCATGGGTAGGCTCTATGTCTGCCTGACTCTCTTATTCCAAAGCACGGTTGGGTTAGCAGTAAAGTCAAAGAACACAGACGTCCTCTCCTCTACCTATGCTCTGTTCGGGCGCGCGGTTTCACAGCACTGCTGGGGAAAAGTGAGTCAAGGCAAAGACCTAGGTTTGAAAATTACCAAACTGCAGCAAGTGAGGCCTAAGCTTTCTCACCTGATGCTGGGTGTCACCGACTTAGTGTCTAAAGTGGAGAATCACACTCTAACTTCCCTTGTAGCTCTTCTCCAGCTATCCCAACAGAAGACTTTTTGATCCCACAGACTGATAAGCTTTCCAAATGCCATGACCAATCAATCAATCAATCAATAAATAAATATTAAAAAAAAAATACACAGGCTGATGAAGGAGGTTCATGCCAGTCCCTGTTTTTAATATTTGGCTTTCAGATATATGGTCAATACACTTACACAGGAGAGCAGTCACTTTACACTGCGTACATCGGAAGCCCCAATCTAGATGCATACCTAAAAGCCAATCAGTTGGAACTGGTTTGCCTACAGGGCACTTTCCAGGGTTGTTTCCACTGAAGATAGTTATAAACTTTATGAACATTAATCACGCCCCCAACATTTCTGAGAAGGAAAGGGGAATTAACTTTGAGCACAGTGAGAGGAACAAAGTTTGGTGGGCGATATTAGAGACGAATGGAGGTTAAGGACAAATGGTAATGACTTTGATAAGTACCAGTACCAGAAAAAACAACAGCAACACCATAATTAATAAAGCTTCTGGGTTTAACGTGACTGTTTAGTTCACCAGTGCAATCACACGTAGATAGGACAGGATAATACAGCAAGAGTTTTTTTTTTTTCTTTTTTAAGATTTTATTTATTTATTTGAGAGCGAGTGCACGAGCGGGGGGGACGGTCAGAGGGAGAAGCAGACTCCCTGCTGAGCCGGCAGCCCGATGCCCCCCCGCCCCGGGGCTCTATCCTAGGACCCTGAGATCATGACCTGAGCCAAAGGCAGCCGCTTAACCAACCGAGCCACCCAGGCGCCCCTACAGCAAGAGTGCTAAAGAGTTCAGTTTGGCTTTATATTATAGGGGTCAACGGAAATTTCCTAGGGAAATAGAGAACAAACTTAACTGGCCTAGAGAGAAACACAAATTCTATTCTATTATCCATCTGACAATACCTATTGATTGTGCCTACACAGATAAGGCAAAGGAGAATTAGAGGAGGCAGTAACTTTTTCTACTAACATCACTACAAGGCTAAATGCCATTAAGTGCTGGAGGAATTCAGAAGAAAAGCTCAATTTTAGTTGGAATGACCAGGAAAGGTTTTGTGGAAGACCTTAAGGAAGTATCTTGATAGATAGAATGGAAGTAGTGGCCATTCCAGAAGTGTACCTGGTATGACCAAGGCACGCTTGAAAGAACACAGTCCCCAGGGCAGTGAATAATCCACTTTTCCATAAGATAAAATGAGGCCAGACTTTAAGAAACTGAAGATAGCCTAAAAGCCTACTTAAGGTGGTATCCTTCATCCATTAGCAATGGTGAGCCTAGTGATTCTTTCCTACTTGCAGGCAAAGTGGTCATTTATTTTTTTTAAATCCCTTGGGAATCATGTAATTTCTTGGCCATTGAGAACAGAAGGCTCTCACATTCTATTCTGCAATTAGGTATGGTTTTGTGGAGGTCTACCGGAAGATGGACCCTCACAGGTAACACACCACAGTTTTTCAGATTGATTCCCCAAGTACCAACAACCACTGTATGGGAACACAGAAGTTACTCTGTAATAAATTTAGTGGCTGCAAGCTGGAAACTGCTAGCCTGACACTGCAATCTATTTAGCACCGCCCAGTCTAAATTCCTGGTACTGTAGATACTATAAAATATCAGCAACAGCCGTTGCCCTGTAACAGGTGACCTAACCCCATCAAGAGAGAAAGGCAGTGAACAACCCCACTACGACTTCACTCCAGAAAAGAACCAGATATTATGGTGTTAACTTAATTAATATCAGCAGCCTATATATTCCCTGCTGTGTTTTCCTTCTAAATACTTGGGGGGAAACAGTATGGTTAATCTAGTAAAGTAGTATGTAGGCCTCTTATTGCTCCTGACACCTGAAATTGTGGAAACTGAAATTCGCCTCGTCAGTTTCCCAGTAGCCTGAGAAGCACTAGAAACTGAGGGAAAGCATGTATCTGTTTTATTTTCTTAAAAGCCAAAGACTTGAAGACCAAAAATCTCACACATGAGATGGCATACATCAATGTGAGATTTCTAAGGGAATAAAATTCCATATTCCTCCCAAACAATTTCGATTTTGCTCACGTTCCAGCTTTTAGGGTTACCTTAAATAAAGGTAAATTGTCCACTAATCTCCCTTTCTCCCCCCAGTCGAGGTGGGCACACTGTCGCGGTTTGATCTGCCAAAGACTTGTCGTCGAGGACCCCCTGGGGCTGCCCCGTCACCAAAGGCTGAGAGAGGCGCTTCTGCGACCCAGGCCCGCACCCCCCACTCCCCACTTGCCTCGCGCAGCGGCCTGGGGACCCGGCTTAGCTCTGGCCTGGCCCGTCCCGATACGATCCCCGGGCCGGGATCCCGACGTCTCAACTCCCCGGCAGGGCTGGGAAGACTCAGCACTCACCAAAGCGGTTGGCAGCCCGGGGGGAAAAGCCGAAGGCGAGCAGCCCACCCGCCCTTAAATTGTTGTGGAGGCCGCCTCGGAGGCGGCGCGCAGTGGGAGGGGCCGGAAATGTTTACAACCTCGACCGCGGAGCAGCCCCGAGGCGCTGCCGGCTCCGGCTGGGGGTCTTGAGACCCTCGCGGTGTCTGGGCGGGTCAGCCCCACGGGCTGTCCCCGCCTCAGGCCTGGGCCGAGGCTCCCGGGGGTCCTAGCGCTGCGGCCGATCCCCGCCCACCCGCTCGCCGCGGCAGCCCGGGGGGAACTTACGGCCGGCGGGCAGGCTCTGCTGGGGGCCGCGGTCCCCCGCGCTACATCCCGCGGCGCTGGAGGCGGCCTGCGGCCGAGCGGCCCCGGTTCTTCAGCGCCCTCCCCGCGCCGGAAGGGGCGCGCGACCACACGGCGTCACCTCCGCGGCCGCGTCACCTCCTCTCGGGCTCTCCCTCCCCCTACTGCCAGGCATTCCTCCCGCAGTCCCAATCACAGGCCGGGTCCCCTCGGCCACGCCTCCCGAGCGCGGGGTACCACCCCTTCTGGCCCGATCCCGCCCCCTCTGGCCCGGTCCCGCCCCCTCCGCGGCAGGCACCACCCTCGAGGCCCGGTTTCTTGCGGCAGGCCCCGCCCCCTGGCTCGGCTCCAATGGTAAACTCCGCCTCTCCAGACCTGGGGAGGACCACACCCCCAAGTCACTAACTGGTGCGCGTGATGGAGAAGGAATTTCTGGGAATTAGACCGGACCCAGCGAAGGAATGCCGAATTCCCTACCATGCACCTTGTCCTCTAAATTGGGAAACTCTCTCCACTTTATATGTTACCAACGCCAGTGGTTTTATCTCCGAAACACTTAATTTCTTCTTCAATCTCATGGTCCCTTTCTCCCCTCCACGAATGTTTCTTTCTTTTTTTTTAAGGTTTTATTTATTTATTTGACAGAGGGTTAGATAGAGATAGAGAGAGCACAATCAGGGGGAGTGGCAGGCAGAGGGAGAAGCAGGTTTCTCGTGGGAGCAAGGAGCCCTGTGCGGGGTTCCATCCCAGGACACTGGGATCAATGACCCTAGCTGAAGGCAGACGATTAACCACTTGAGTCACCCAGGCGCCCCTCTACGAATGTTTCTTCAAGTGCCTACCATGTACAAGGCACTGGGCTAGACTTTAGTTTTGACTCCTGTTACTTCTCTTCAGAAACAGCGGGATTGTTTCTAACTAGTCTTGTTTGAGAGAACTCTCTGCTCCAGCTCCCTGCTCCCACATTGCAGCCAGAATGGTGGCCCTGGAGTGCATGTCAGGGAGACTATTGGGCGGTGCAGCCCTCCGCTGAATCACAGAACACAGAAACTTCGAGGAACTGACAATTTTCTCAGTTCTCCCAAGGATAGTACAGAGCTAGTGCTATTCTAGATGCTGAGAGAGAAGGCAATTTGTTATAATCTTACATGGACGCCTCAGGGCAATGGGATTAATTCTTTTGGTGCTGGTTAAAAGCTTGGGCTCAGGAGTCACGTAGAACCAAGTTTCCGACCCTGGCCAGCCTATGATCTTGAGCACGTTAGTGGTCAAGAGAATGATCTCATCTGAAAAATGGGAATAAAATAGTGTTATTTCAGGGGCGCCTGGCTGGCTCAGTTGTGGAGCACTTGACTCTTGATCTCTGGTTTGTGAGTTCGAGCCCATGTTGGGTATAGAGATTACTTTAAAAAAATAAAACCTTGAAAAAAACTGTGCTATTTCACTGAATCTTTGTCAGAATTAAATGAGATAATTTATGCAGGCTCTTAGTGTGATGCCTGGAAAATGGTGAATGCTTCATCAAAGTTAGCTATTATGAATTGCCCGCTGTACAAAACCCTCAGAAATTTCACTGTCCACAGGATTGAGTTTTAAGTTTTTTTACCGAGACATTACAAAGGCCTTTATCAGCTGGTTCTCACTTACTCTCCAGACTCATCTTGCTCTACTTTCCCTCTGGCATTTGGGCCTCACTGAACTTCTCCTACTTCTCCAAATATGGACATCTCTTTTATTCCTCCAGGCTTTTGCAAATGCTGATTCTTCTGCAGGATTGCCCTTCCTCCCATTCTCCGCCGAAAGATCCAAGCAATTGACAAGGCCCAGTTCTGAGTTTGGCTTTGGACTGAGACTGCTAGGTTCACATTCTGGCTCTGCCAGCCACGGACCAACTGTATGACCTTTGGTAAAATCTTCGTCATAGACTCACAGGATTATCATAAGGATTAAATTATACAGATGAGTATTTAGCACAGCACCTATTACATGGCTAACTCAAAAATGTTATTCTCTTTCTCCTACTCTGAATCTTTTCCAAACTCTTCCCATCTGTACCTTGTATCTCCACTATACTATTAATCACACTGTACACTGTGTTGTAATTGTTTATTATTTGTCTATCTTACTCTAGACCAAGTTCTTTGGGGGGGGGCAGTTTAAGACCAGTGTTGGTCAGAATCGTATCCTTGGGAACTAGCAGTGCTTGGCAGGTGGCAGGTCCTTAATAAATGTTTGTATGTTGAGTGAATGAGGCAGAAACCCATGTAAGACAAGGAACAGTGAGCTCTTGCGTGGGACATTCTCTTTGTTGGGCTGCTTCACTATTTGAGCCTAACAATCCAATGCAAGATCTTTCTTTTTGGAGGTGAGATGGCCAAGTGTGTCTCACAGAGCACAGTGGCATACACATACTAGCTGATCGAGAAATGTTTGATGAAATACTAGTAACAGTATTTATTGATGACTCCGCTGTATGGAGGGGTGAATTCTGCAGGCCCCACAAGCCTTTCTTGTGGGGCCCCAGGGAAAGCAACACATAGTTCCATGCAGGGTAGCAATGTTGACCTTCCTCCTACGATTGATTCACTGTTCTGTCCCAATGGGACTAGCAAAGAAGATCTGAGGAAGCTGCCCTAGTCCGACCCTGGGAGAAGGGGGTGAATTATCATAGCAGAGGTGAAGGGCAGTCAGGATAGATGGGCCTGGGGGAGGCCAACTCTCTCCAGGCACCAACAAGTCTGGCTGGGGCTGGTGGTGATATCAGGTTACTATTTAAAGGAGAAAGTTTCTCTTCCAGACAGAAAGACAATACTTTAGTTGGTTTGCCAGGTACCCTGAAGTAGAAGCATGGTGAAGGAGGGGCCAAGAGATGGCAGGGAAAGAGTGGCCAAACCAAGGGACCACTGTGATCATACCTGGGTTCAAAAAGCATCCCCTCCAACTTGTGTTCTCCCCCACCCTTAAAAGCCTCCGGGGAGAAGTTGAGCTTCTGGCTCTGCTGAGGCAGCTGTTAAGTGATCCCTGAGTTTGGCGGCAGGTCGTATTTCAGCACATGGCCCTAGCGCTCAAAGGTTCTCTGGAAGGCCTGGGAGAAATTCTGTGCTGGGAAATGCTTCCTCCCAGGATTCCCAGGTGCGAAAAGCCTTAGAAACAAACACAACAACCCGTTAGGTATAACCCAGGGGCCTGAGCCCCGTTTATTTGCACAGCCAGAGGTTTCTGCCACAAGCAGCTGTCTTAGATTGTGGGTGGCCATCTCCTTCCAACCGGGGCTGGGGCAGGGAGAGACAGATTCCCTTCTCTGAGGTCTAAAGAAATCCTTTTCTCCTTTCCGGCAATCTCTACGAGACATCTGTAAGGCCGCTCAACTTGCGCTCACACGTGCAGAATCTGCTTGAGGTAAGCACCAAATATTAAGTAAAACCCATGACACAGGTTGTTCCTTTCATCACAGGCACCCAGTGTGATGCTATCAAGGAACTAGCTAGTGTCGGGACAAATGTACACGCTTCCTTCTTTCTGACCCGTGGAAGACAGTGCTCCACAGGCCTGACCTGGACCTTCTATCACATGGAGATCTGGGGGGCCCCTGCCGGGAACTACTCAGCCCTGGCCCTCTTCCATGGCTACAAGGATGCTGTTCCTGCAGGTATCATCCAGATTTCGGCTCCAGAGTAAGACAAGAAGGCTGATACTGTCAGGAAAGGAATCTAGGGCTTATAGCGTTTGAGTACTGACTGAGGACAATTGCAGGGAACAGGACCAGGAAACAGGACCATGGAGCAGGATGCTCAGTAGGTGAATCGCATCTTTTGTGAGTAGCCCAGTTTGTCCAGGTTGGGATGGCAGGCCAGCTGCACCATCGGGGGTGGTCCACAGAGCAGCAGCAGTGCGTCGTCCCCTGGGGCGGGCAGGTGCTCCCGGATCATGTCGGCTGTCACAAAGCCCTTGCTGTAGGCCCAACCTGAAGTACAGAGGAGAGGAGAGACCAGACACTCCAGACTCATGCTGGCAAGGGGTCGGGTACCATAAGGTGGGGAGGGGTGAGTCCTGGGTAAAGCCTCTTGAGAAGGGATCAAGTTGTAACAGTAGCTGGGTGGGTATCCTCAGCCTGCTCCAGGTTCACAGCCATCCCTCCCCGCCCAATGAAAACAGGAACCCGAAGGAAGGGGCCCAGGAGAGGCACTAAGTCTGTGCACTCACACTTTTGAGTTTGGCTGTGCTGGAGGGTTGGTTTCACCGAGATCAGAACCCCCCCCCCCCACCAGGGAGAAGGCCCTGATTTGCGGATGTCCAGAAATGGGGCGGGTACCTTCTGGGGGGTGATCCAGAGTGAACCAAAGTTTAAAGCGATTGGGATATCGGGCCTGCAGCTCCTCCAGGTCCTCCCGCAAGATTATGTCCTTTTCAGTCTGAAAGCGGAAGCCAAGTCTTTAGGAACCTCCTCAGGCACGCGTAAAAGAAGTTCTCTGCTATAATGACTTTCCAACCAGGATGGAAATAGAAAGCTAAAGTTCTAGCGAAGAAGCAAGACGTTTAGAGAGATAGCATGAGGGGAAGGAGAGGGGAGTAGCCCTTATTTACACAGTATGAGGGAATAAAGATGGAATATTTAACAAAGGAAATCCAAGGAGCAGCTTTCTACACTTAGAACTAGGTTCCTTACATGTTTTCTTTTCATTTTCCCTTGGGGGGCCAGGGAAGGATTTGGCTCAATGCTCTGTCCTCCTTGTGGCAGGAGAGGTCCTCTCCCTTGCAGGGGGGGACCTTGGGCAGAGGCCACAACGGGCACTGGACCGGCCGTGCCTGCTGGGGCCACACCTCTCAGCCTCCACAACTTTGAAGACCGAGGCCTGACAAAAGTAAACCAACCTGGTTGGCAAAAAGCAGGGAGCACTGGGTTGGATCTTCAGGGTCTTTCAGGATGGCCCGGATCAGCTGTAGCATCGGGGTGATTCCTGCAAACAGACAGCTCACGATGAGATAGGATGGCCGCAGCCCCTCCCCTGTCCTCGCGCCTTAGCTGATCAACCTGTCATCTTTTTTTTTTTTTTTTTTTTTTAAGATTTTATTTATTTGACAGAGAGAGACACAGCGAGAGCAGGAACACAAGCAGAGGGAGTGGGAGAGGGAGAAGCAGGCTTCCCGCTGAGCAGGGAGCCCGATGTGGGACTCGATCCCGGGACCCCGGGATCATGACCTGAGCCGAAGGCAGACGCTTAACGACTGAGCCACCCAGGCGCCCCAACCTGTCATCTTCATTCTACACCTTTACCACTCCGCTCCACCTTCCTTTAGTACCCTAATCCTCTGTCCTCCTGTGTGCAGCACTGACATTCCGGGACAGAGATGCCCTTGATCCCACACTCCACTTCGTATCTGGCAGGCGAATTGTGGTCATGCTCACTATTCACATAAGATCATACTGTCGAAATCCTTCTAAGGAACCAATCTCAGACTCTTCCTCTGAAAGTCTATTGGAGGCTAGGACTCAAATGTCACAGATGAGTACCTAGTGATTCAATGATGAAGGTTCAGTAACACTGGACTTGTGGGTTGAGAGCATGTGCTTTGGAGCTGGACAGAGCTAGATACTAATCCTGTCTCTAGCCATTACTATTTAACCCTGTGGAGACCATTCGACCTCTCTGAACCTCCACTGTTTTCATCTGTAAAAGGGGAAGACTAATACCTACTTCATAGATATGCATGCATATAAAGTGACTAGCATCGTGTCTAATACAGAAACATCCAATGTTTGTTCATTTTCTTCCTTCTCGACTCCCCTATTTCTAGCTGCTTCTCTATTCTCACCTAAAGATTATTAGATTCATTCAACCGGAGGTCTTGGGAGAGCCCACATGATTGATTTCTCTCATTCTATTAGTTAAAAAAAAATTTTTTTTTTCTTTCTACCTGATTATGATTTGTTTTTCAGATACTAGAGAGTTCTAGGCATTGCCAGGAATCCACTGATTAACAGCTTGGCTATGATTACCAAACCTTCTGAGAGTCACTTGGGTGTTTTCATGGCAACAATCAACAATGGTGGGAGAGGATGGCCCCTCAAGTGATATACACCTGTTCCGCCGGCAATCATCCCTAGTTTCTTCGCCACTTGGGGTTCTGGTAGAGACTTTTTGTTGGGCTGAATGCTAAAATTCCCTGAAAAGTCAAGTGAAGAGAGGGGTGGAAGAAAAAAGTCAACACCAGGAAATAAGAAAACAAATACAGAACTGAAAATGTGTCCCAGGCCAGTTTGGCAGCTGCTATGCAATCGGATCCCGGAGCTTGGGTGGAGGTTTGAGTTGAGCAGCCCTGACAATAATACACTTGAGGGACAATGGGGCCAGGACTATCTGTCCCATATTATTAAGTACCAGTCAGTTTAGGGCTACACAGTGAGTCATTAGCTGCCTCTGGCAGAGGGTCACTCCCTGGTGAGGGCAACAGGCATGGAGCCAGGCGTGAATCTGTTTTCCCAAGTGGCACAGAGCAGCTCTGGAGGCTTGCTAATGCACGCAGCTGTTCCCATGGGCAGGGATGAAAGAAAGCTATCTCTGGCTATTTGAACCGCTCAGCCAGAGAAGCGAATCTCAGAGGGAGGGAAACAGAGACATGGGTTTGCTTTAGGCATGTCCACAGCAGTCATGGCTGGTGAATTCTAGTGGATAGGGAACTGACCCCTGTGGCAAATGGAGCTGAGAAATATGCCTCTCTATCATATCAGTGCTATGTTTAAAGGAAGGGCAGCTCTGGGCCTTCCCCATGTGCACACATACAGGCATGTGCATGGCCACACTGGGCCAAGATGACCATGGGCACTGAAGAAGGCTTAGGGAGGAGAGAGGCCATTACCTTTCCCGGTGTAAGTGAGCAACCCGCTGGGCCCTCGAAACTCCACCACATCCCCAACCTTCAGGCTATTCAGGTACTGAGACATCTTCCCTCCCTCAGGAAATTTGGGGTGCACACCCTTCAGGTAGACCTGGTAGAACAGAACATACTTCATTTGGAATGTCACTAACTTCTGAGCCACCTGCTGAACGGTCCTCCCTGAAGCTGGGGCAGGAATTACGCACGTGCCATCATCCCCATTCCAAGTTCTTTCTTCATATGCCCAAAGGACACGTGTCTCCTGCTATCAAACAATTCTTGGAAGTTTACAAATCCCAGAAAGAGAAGGATAAGGAGCTCCTGGGGCACCTTCCTACCCCCTTACCTTGATGACAAGATCCACGTAGCCTTGGTCCTCATCACTGGTGACAGGAGTGTATGGCCTGATGACCAGGCTGCCATCGATCCGGGCAGAGAGGTAGACATGTTTGCCTGGGGACCACGTGGAAAGCTACATAAGGGCTGCTTGTGGACAAGCGGCGTTCCTGTTACCTTTCGAAATACTCAAGGAATTTTGAGAGAACAAGGATGTCTTGCTTCCTAGCATGGTTCCAGTGAGCTACCAGGCAGGGAGGACCCCTTTGGGCCACCAGTTATATCCTTCATAAGCCCCCCATTGGAGAAACTCATCAATTACTACCAGGACCTTAGCAGTGGCAGGTGATCTGAGGGTCCGCCAATGAGAACAAAATTAGTGTTTGCTTGGGGGGAGGTATAAGCAAATCCTGCAGGGAGGAGGAAGAACCGGTGAGTGTGAAGGATGTCTGGGGGCACAGAAGCCACACCCTGGAGTGGTCCGGGGGTCAGTGGTACCTCATGGATCCAGAGCTGGGTAGGGAGGGGAATCACCCTCTTCGGATACCCGGGAAAGGAGCCCACTGCACACTTTCCTTACCCACAGGCAGCCCCAGAATGTGGTGGGCGGTGGGCAGGGCAAAGCGGAACCTCTTGGTGTTGTGGCTCACAGTCTGGAGGATGGATGACACACACGTTTCACCAGGCAAGTCTGGTGCTGCAAAGTCCCTTGGGTGGATGGTCCCCCCTCTACCCAGGTCCTTCCTCCACAACTTACCGTCTTGTCTAGCAGTCGCAGCAGGTACTTCTCATTGGGGTCCAGGAGAGTGACCTTTGGCCGGCGGGACCTCCGAATCAAGTAGGAGCCCAGAGCCAGGCCGAGCAGAGTCAGCAGCCCCACCCCCAGGGAGGCCAGAAGGACTGGGCTCTGTGGGTAGAGGAGGCAGCGTGACCATCATGCTGGGGAAGAGCCCGGGGAGGGGGTGGTGACTGTCCCGTACGACCAGCCGCCCCAGGGATGGCGACCCCGAGCTCCAGCGCGAGAGCCTGTCAGGGCCAGAAGGGTAACCTGAGCAGGGTCCCAAGCCCCACTGTGCGGTACCGGGACCCCGGCATCCAGGGCAGGTGCAGCGCCCTACGGGGCGGGGTCGGCGGCGAGAGCCCCTGGTCCGGAGCGGAGTGTCCAGAGCCAGATGGGACGTAGTCCCCTGGTGCAGGGCACAGAGCAAGGGTCTCACCGGCTGGAAGCCCATGACCGCGCACCTCTTCCTCCGCCGCCAGGCCGGCGGACAGATCCCACAATGCGTCGCGGGGAGGGCAGGAGGCGGGGCCTGGTGAGGGCGGGGCTGGTGGGCGGAGCGGCTCTGCGCCCCACCCCTTTGTCCCAGACCTGGTGGCCAGGGGGCTCAGGAGCCCCTGGATTAATCCAAGATCTTTTAAGGCCGCAGCTCCCCTCCTCCACCCACTCCCTAGCCTTCCATCCCTGCCACTTCGATCTGCTCACCCCGAACAAGTTGGGAGTCCCGTCAAATGTAGAACGACACCAAGGTGGGTGGGGACTGGGAATCTGAGCCTGCGAATGCTAAACAGGAAGCTGTCTGGCGTTGAGCCAGAGACGCGCCCACAGTTGAGCAGGAAAGGCTGAAATTACCTTAGTTTTCCGACAGAATGAATTGCAACAGAATTGAACAGTCTGGCGGAGGCTCCTTCAGGAATGAGCGGTGTGGCATGGCAACTTCATTTCCTGGTCCCACATGAAGGTTTTGCTTATAAGCGCCAGGCCATCGGGGCCACTCAGTAGCTTCCTTTGGGTCCAAATCCAGCTTCTTGTCCTCATCTGAGTTCTCCTATCCTCAGGGTCAAAGACCTGGGCTTTGGAGGCCAACTGTACTAAATAAGAATCTCGCCTCTAGCACGGACTGGCTCTGTGACCTTAACTTCTCTGTGACTCTTCATCTATAAGTGGGTATATACTGTCATCTGTCTACTCCACAGGTTTGTTGTGAGGCTTAAATGAGATATGTAATGTGCCTAGTGTACTACCTGTTAGAGCAAAATACTTGACAGATGATCTCAGCTACTATAATGGCTCGGAAGATAGCACTGATAGGGTTTTAGATCTGAGCTCTAACAGGTAAAATGAGACAAGCAAATGAACAAAATGGGACAAGGGGAGTCAGAAATAGACACTGAGAGCCACCGAGCTACACATTTGCCAAAATGGCCATTCTTTCTTATACGCAGTTTCCCAACCAGACTGACATTTGCCCTTGGTTTCTTCTGAGGTCTCTTGCCTTGGCTGGTAGATACACATCTTCTTGAATTTTCACATGGTCTTATCTCTGCGTGTTTGTTTTCTAATCTCCTCTCTTTATAAAGCCACTAGTCATATTGGATTAGGGCCCACCCTACTGACCTCTTTAAAGACTCTATCTCCAGTCACATGCTGAGGCTAGAGGCTAGGACTTCAGTGTATGAATTTTGAGGGGGCAGGTGACACAACTCAGGCCATAATAGAAGGGTGCTATTTTACATGCCATTGCTTCTTCTTTTTTGGGGGGATATACAAATATTTATTTTATTTATTTATTTTATTATGTTAATCACCATACATTACATCACTAGTTTTTGACATGCCATTGCTTCTTAAAATTTTGATTTCTAATTGTACATTATTAGATAGAAATAGATCGATTTCTATGTGTTGACCTTGTATTCTGTGATCTTGCTAAACTCATTCATTAGTTCTAAGGGTTTTGTTTTGTTTTGTTTTTGGTAGATTTCTTGGAATTTTCTATACAGACAATCATGTCATCTGTGAATATAGATAGTTTTGTTTCTTCCTTTCCGGCCTATATGCCTTTTCTTTTCCTTGCCTTATTGCACAGACTAGTACTTTCAGTACTAGTACTGCCTTGTTCCTGATCTTAGGGAGAAAGCATTCAGTCTTTCACCATTAAGTGTGATGTTAGCTGTAGGTGTTTGTTTTGTAGCTGCCCTTTATCAGGTTGAGGAAGCTCCCTTCTATTTCTAGTTTTCTAAGAGTTTTTATCTTGTGTGGATGCTGAACTTTGCCAAATGTTTATTCTATCAATTGATATGATCATCTTTGCTTTATAATATAGTGGATTACGTTGGGTTTTTTTGTTGTTAATATTGTTAATATTGAGCCAGTGTTACCTTCCTGGGATAAGCCCCACTTGGTTCTGGTGTATCGTTCTTTTTATATACTATTGTATTTGATTAATATTTTGTTGATAATTTTTACAACCATATTCATGAGAGACATTGCTCTGAAGTTTCCTACTTCCTGTACTGTCTCTGTCTGGTTTACGTTTTTAAAATGTGTTGTTTGAATCCAAATAAGGTCCACATACTGAGATTTGTTTATGTTTCTTAGGTATTTTTAAAGGTATAGAGTTCCCCTCCATCTCTCGCCTTTTTTTTCCCTTACAAATTTATTTACTGAAAAAACTAGGCTATACTCCTAACCACTGTAATAAGTTGCTTGTAGAAGGTATTTGAGGCCCAGTGTCCAAAAAACACAGCAATCTCTAAGTCTATAGATATTCCTGGGTGAATCATAGTAATTCCCAGGGGGTCCTACTGATTAGCAGGAAGGTGGGTAGTTGTTATCAGGGAGCTCTGTTTCTCCTTCTCAGATAGGGAGCTCTGTCTGGGTGGAAACCTATAGTCCAGGATAGTAGAGGGTGCATCTCTTGCTTTTAGAGTGTAGATCAAAGAAGTGAATATGAGCATTTAGTGTGGGGGTTGAGGTCAGGCGGTAGGAGAATGGATTTCAACAGAGGTGCTAACAAAAGGCAGGAGCAGCTGGATTATGAAACCAGGGGGAATCCAAGAAAAAGAAAGTTGACAAATGGGAAAACCATCACAGAACACACTTGCTGAGTGCCGATCATGTCTCAGGCACTATTTTAGGCATTGGGAGATATAGAGTTGTACAAGACACAGACCCTCTTTAGAGGAATTAATAATCTGGGGGCTCCAATCTTTAAAAAAGAAACAAAACCAAAACCCCATTCTTGGCTCCCCATTGTTCTTATAAAAACAATCAGGCATAACCTCCAGATTCCCTAAAAGAAGAGCCCCTCTCTAGTTCTTCCTCACATGGTGACAGACTCCATCTGCTTTCTCCCCTTTAGCCACACCCTCTTTCATTTTATTTTATTTTTTTTAAAGATTTTATTAATTTGAGAGAGAGAGACAGAGATAGTGAGAGAGAGCACGAGTGGGGAGGAGAGGGAGAAGCAGGCTCCTTGCTGAGTAGAGAGCCTTATGCGGGGCTCGATCCCAGGACCCTGAGATCATGACCTGAGCTGAAGGCAGATGCTTAACCAACTGGGCCACCCAGGCACCCCTTTCATTTTCTTGAACAATCATGTTACTAGGATCTTCATAGTCTTTGCAAGTACCATTCCTTTTGCCTAGAACATTTATCCCCCATCCTTCCACCCACCCTTCAACTAGGTTTTTCAAGCTTGTTCAGAGATTGTGGCAGGTGCAATTCTCAGATGGCCCCCAAGATTCCTACCCCCTGTTCTGCCCTTGAGTGTGGGTGAGACTTTTGACTATGATGGGACAGTCACACTCAATTGATTAGGTTACTTTATATATGACTTGTCTTGGTAGACCCCAGAGAGTTCGCCTGCCAGATTTGAAAGAGAAAACTGCCATGTTGAGAGAGGGCCATGGAGCTGGTACCCGAGGGCTGCCTTGAGATGCTAAGAGCAAGCCCCCAGGTGACAGCCAGCAAGAAAACTAGGACTTCAATCTTATAGTCACGACGGACTCGATTCTGCCAACAATCTGAATGAGCTTGGAAGAAGATACCGAGCCTCAGGTGAGATTGTAGCTCTGGCTGACAGCTTGTTTTCATCCTGACCATAGGACCCAGCTAACCTGTGCTTGGACTCTTGACCCACAGAAACTGTGTGATTATAACTTTGTGTTATTTTTAGCTACTGTTTGTGGTGATTTATCATGCAGCAATAGAAAACTAATATAGAGCTGAACTAAAGCATCTATTCTTTATTTTTAAAAAAGGTTTTATTTATTCATTTATTTGAGAGAGAGAGCACGAGTGGGGTGAGGGGCAGAGGGAGAAGCAGGCTTCTCACTGAGCAGGGAGCCTGATGTGGGACTCGATCCCAGGACCCTGAGATCATGACCTGAGCCAAAGGCAGACGCTTAACTGACTGAGCCACCCAAGTGCCCCTAAAGCATCTATTCTTTAGAGGAAACTTTTTTTCAGCCACTCCAATCCCCAATAACCCAGTCTCTTTAGACATCTTGACTCTGTACTACTTTTTCTTAGCACTTACCACAATGGTTATGTCTGATCCATTTTGTAGTCAGTTATTTTCTGTTTCCTGCCTAAATTTTCAGCTCCATGGGGTAGGGACCCACATATTTCCAGTACTTCACAAAGTGCTTTCATACATTAGGGGTTCATTAAATATTTTAGGGGTTATACACTGTTCTGGTATTACAGACAGCACAAGAAAGGAAAACTTTTGTTCAATCTCTATGAATGTAAGTGTAAAATTAATAAAATATTAGCAAATTATATCCAACGATTATTAATTAATTAATTTATTTGAGAGAGAGAGAGTGAGAGAGAGAGTGAGTAGGGGGAGAGGCAGAGGGAGAGAATCTCAAGCAGACTCGGTGCTGAGAGTGGAGCCCCATGTGGGGAGCCAATGTGGGGCTCACTCCCACAACCCTGAGATCATGACCCGAGCTAAAACCAAGAGTCGACGCTCAACTGACTGAGCCTGAGCCACCCAGGCGACCCTATCCAACAATTATAATTTTTTTTTAATTTTAAAGATTTATTCATTTATTTGAGAGAGAGAGAGCACAAGTGGGAGGGGCAGAGGGAGAGGGAGAGAGAATCTCAGGCAGACTCCATGTTGAGCACAGAGCCTGATCTCACGACCCTGAGATCATGACCAGTGCCGAAACCAAGAGGCAGACACTTAACTGACTGGGCCACCCAGGTACCCCTCCAACAATTATTATTGTTATTTTTTAAAGATTTATTTGTTTATTTGAGAGAGAAACAGAGAGAGCACAAGCTGGGGGAGGGGCAGAGGGAGAGGGACAAGCAGACTCCCCACTGAGCAGGGAGCCCAACATGGGGCCTGATCCCGGGACCCTGAGATCATGACCCAAGCAGAAGTCAGACCCTTAACCAACTGAACCACACAGGTGCCCCAACAATTATTAAAAAACAAACAAACCAATAAACCATAATCATGTTGGATTTATCTCAGGAATGTAAAGATAGGAAATCTCTATGTAAAATTCTCAGCATTAACAGATTCATGGAGAATGATCACATGATCATCTCATTAGTTGCTGAAAAACATTTAATAAAATTCAACCCCATGAATGGGTGATGGACACTGGGGAGGGTATGTGTTCTGGTAAGCGCTGTGAATTGTGCAAGACTGTTGAATCTCAGATCTGTACCTCTGAAACAAATAATGCAATATATGTTAAGAAAGAAAAAAAGAAGAAGAAGAATGTAGCAGGAGGGGAAGAATGAAGGGGGGGAAATCAGAGGGGGAGAAGAACCATGAGAGACAATGGACTCTGAAAAACAAACTGAGGGTTCTAGAGGGGAGGGGGGTGGGAGGATGGGTTAGCCTGGTGATGGGTATTGAGGAGGGCACGTTCTGCATGGAGCACTGGGTGTTATGCACAAACAATGAATCATGGAACACTATATCTAAAACTAATGATGTAATGTATGGGGATTAACATAACAATAAAAAAATTAAAAAAAAAAAATAAAATTCAACCCCATAATTCTTAGGAAGCTAGGAATAGATGAGAACTTTTCCTTAACTTGATAAAGATTATACATCAATATTCTACTGCAAATATCATATTTTAGATACATTTCCATTAATTAGGAACAAAGCTAGACTCTCTGTAACCACTGCCATTATTTAATATGGTATTGGAAATCCTAGCCCAGGCAGTGGCAAACTTTTTCTGTTTGGGTTGAATAATAAATATTTTAGGACATATAGCTTGTGTTGCAATTATTCTACTGTGCTGTTGTAGCATGAAAGCAGTCACAGGTAATACATGAATGAATGAAAGTGACTGTGTTCCATTAAAACTTTATTTACAAAAACAGGTAGTAGGAAATATTTGACATGCAGGCCATAGTTTGCCAATCTCTATTTCAGCCAATGCAACAAGATAAGAAAAATAAGTGAGGAATAAGAACTGAATGTGCCAAAATGGTCATTATTGGCAGATAGTGTGCATCTGCATAGAGAATTCAAGAGAATCAATGAGCTCACTATTATTAATACCAAGAAAATTCAAGATGATTTCTGGATACAAGATTAAACTAAAATATTGAAAATTCCAGGGACGCCTGGCTGGCTCAGTAGGTTAATCACTGGACTCTTGATTTTGGCTCAGGTCATGATCTCATAGGTCATGAGATTGAGCCCCACATGGGGCTCCGCGCTCAGCGGGGAGTCTGCTTGTCTCCTTCTCCCTCTGCCCCTCCCCCTGCTCATGCTGTCTCTCTCAAATAAATAAATAAATAAATAAATCTTTCAAAAGTCCATTATATTATAATTGACAACTATAAAGTATAAATATTATAGTAATAGTTTAATATATTAATATCAACCGAAAATATAAACTATGTAGGAATAAATATAATGAAGGAGGTGCAAGGCCCTGATGAGAAAATTACCAAATTCCCTTAAAAGACATAAAAAGTTATTTCCTATTTCAGTGGAAGGCAGCTCCATCTTTCTAGTGATTTGGTCAAAAACTTTGTGGAGTTATTCTTACTGTTTTCTCAAACCCTACAACCAATCATTCAGGAGATTCTCTTGGATCGATTTTCAAAATGTATTAAAAAATCTGACCACTTCTCACTACCTCCACTGCCACCACTCTGGTCTAACCCACCTTCTCTCACTTGGATGCCTGTGGAAGCATCCCAATTAACCCTGTTTCCATCCTTGTTTCTCTATAATCGCTACACAGCAGCCAGCGTAATCCTTTCCTAACTTCAGGCAGATCATGTCACTCCTTTACTCAAACCTCAGCGGCGATCTCTCTGCCTCACACTTATTTATTCTGGTCGTTGCCTCTCCCACTTCAGTATATGCCGCCACAAGGGTAACTATCTTGGTCTGCTTACTGATACATCCTGAGTACCTACAACAGTGCAAATAATAAAAGAGATAACCACTAGCTCCAAGGAAAAATTATACATGGAAGAAAATACAATCACAGATTGCTACTGTGAAATCAAACGATCAAGCAATCCCTAAGCACAGTGTAGCGGCTAGGTTGTCTTGCCACACTTCCACAAATGCAGTTGCTAAGGGAACAAAGAAACTGTTATTACCCATGACACAGCAGGGAGTCCAGACTCCATGATGCAGTAATTCCCTTTGCTCCCCTCCCCAAGTTCTTCCTGGGAAGAACAGTGGATCTGTGTCGCAGCTGAGAAATGCTGCGACCGTGGAAACTCTCAGTCTTATAAGGGGACTGCTAGCAAACCCCACCTTCGCCCCTCAGGGAGTCATTATCTTTATTATCCTGGTTTAGGAAACATCTTCTCTGAGGAGGGAAGGGAGACCTTATTATTCTGCCGTGTCTCTGGAATACTGTGTCTCTAAATCTCTCCAGAGAGAGTTCCTGTCTTTTAAAACAAACCTGCCCTCTGCTGTGGCAGACAACACTGGTTCTAGCTTCTAAGGCTGTTTGCTGTATCAACATCCTTGAAAAGAGAGCCCAAGATATATAGAAATGCCTTGGAGGACTGCCTGCCAATGACTTGTTCAGCAATGAATACTTCACATAAGCATCAGAATGTGATTCCTGGAGAAAACTATATTGGAAGAATGGAAGGATAGGTGTCTATTTGTGGAGTAGCATAAAAGGGCTAACAGCTTAACTGTCATGGCACGGAATTGTATATAAAGCTAATCAAACAATGGTAATGTATTATTTGGAAACATGGATGCAAATAAACACTGGAAGAAACAGTTAAAGGGGCTGAAAGTAGTTATGTCAGGTCACACTCGCTTTCCCTCCGATGTCTGTCTGCTCTTTCTCGCTCACCTTTGCTGGTTCCCCTTCATCTACTCGGCCTCTTAATATTGAAATGATCCAGGACTCAGTCCTTGAAAACCTCCTGGTTTTATATGCTGACAAATTTCAAAATTTGCAACCAGGAGGTCATTAGAAATCTTGACAAGGCAGTTTTGGTTGAGTGGTAGAGGCAAAATCCCGAGTGGAGAGGGTTTGAGAAATTCATAGATTTTTAAAGTATGGATACAGTCCCTTTGAGGATTCAGATCATCTTTCTAGTACAAATCCCAAGTAAAACCTCATATTTGACAAAACACCACAATTCAAATGTAAAGAATCATGAAGTTAAAAGAAATCCTAGTAGAAATTCCTTAAAACGTCACACTAAGAAATTCTGTTCTTTATAGACATTTTTCTAGATACATTTTATGCATGCTATGACTTACTAGCTGAGCTAGTGGTTTTGCCTTTTGTGGCTAAAGTAATTTTTTGATCTGTCTGCTATGTGATAATTCCATTTCCTCCTTGCATAATTTTGACACTTTGTGCTTTTGAAAAATTGTTTAAAAGCAGTGTCATCCTGGGGCGCCTGGGTGGCGCAGTTGGTTAAGCGTCTAACTCTTGGTTTCAGCTCAGGTCGTGATCTCAGGGTCGTGGTCTCAAGTGAGATGGAGCCCTGCGTTGGGCTCCACGCTCAGTGAGGAGTCTGCTTCAGATTCTCTCTCCCTCTCCCTCTGTCCCTCCCTCTTGTTCTCTCTCTCTTTCTAAAATAAAAAAATAGGTCTTTTTAAAAAATACATAAAAGTGGTGTCGTCCTGTCAGGTATGCTGCCGCTGATTCATTGGAAGGCTGGTTTCTCAGCATGGGCACTGTCGACATTTTGGGTGGGATCATTCTTTGCTGTCAGGGCTGTTTGATCTGTTGCAGTTTGTTTAGCAGCACCCCTGGCCTCTTTGTACTAGATGCCAGGAGCATCCCCCAGTTGTGACAACCAGAAATATCTCCAGACATTGCCAAAGTTCCCCTGGTCAGGGAGGGGGGCAAAAATCACTCCTGATTGAGAACCACTGTTAAAGAGAGAGTCAGGGAACCATGGAATGCAGGGAGGCTGGGAAGAAGGTACTTCTATAGTGAGAGTAGAATGGAACTGAAGAAGCAAAACCAAACACTTAGTTTCTTACCTCATTTTATCTTTGCCTTAGTTCTGGTCTTTGTCACTCTTTGTTATTTAAAACAGTCCCCAGTCCTCCGGGAACGCTATGTCTGTGTTTCTGTATCTGCTCTGCTTATGGTGTATCTTTCTTGGGAAGGCCTTCCATGGGTGCAGAAAGAGCTCTGGAAATGACTGAGATCATTTCTTTCTTTTTTTCCCCCCCAGTTGTTTCAGTACCCTCTGTTTTCCTGCCCACTACCTCCTCATTGTGAGTGGTACTGTGCCTAGATCAGTCTTTACTAAGGACAACTGTATGAAACAAGTCCGAGTTCTTCATGCCCCTTTGAGCAGCGTAGGTCATCAAAGATTAAAGGCAGAAATGGTATTTCGGGGAGTGAGTACTGTATAGGATGGCTGTTTGCCAATACAATGTTACTTGCAAAAACAGTTGATGGGCTGTATTTGGTTCAAGGGCCTCAGTTTACCCACTCTTGCTCTACATCCTTTCCAACACATGGTACCGTCAGTCTTTTACATTTTAGCCATTTAAAGTTTTACTTGCAGTTCCTAGAGGAGAAATGACACGATCTCCTCTTGAAACACTTCCTCTTTTGTGAAGTTCCCTGTTGAAGTTTTTTGCCCATTGGCTTGTCTGTCTTTTTCTTAGTGATTTGCAGCAATTTTTATAGATTTCTGGATAGACATTCTTTGTCTGTTACATGTATTGCAATACTCTTCTCCCACTCTGTAGCTCGCCTTTCACTCTCTTCAAGTTCCTTGGATGGTATATTTGCTCCTATACTGAATATTGCCTTCCCTATACATTCATTGTTTTTTGTTTCTACTGTTTTACTAAATTCTTATGATGGATGCTAAACTTGTTGATTTTTAGTACTGCTTATTTTCTAATTTACTAGTCTTACTTGTTTTCATTTAAGGCGATAAATTTCTTTCAAGAACAGAATTAACTTCATGACCTAAGTTTTCATATTAGTAATTCCATTATGACTCAGTTCTAAATATTTTCTAATTTCTATGTGATTTTTCTTTAGCTTTTGAGTTATTTAGAAATATGTGTGTTTATTTCCTAAAATGTGAATTTAAAAATATTTTTGTCATTAATTTAGAAACCAGAGAGATTAGATCCTAATTGTGTTGTTGTCAGTGAACTCTGTGTCACTTCAATTCTTGGAAATTTGTTGAGATGCTACATGGTCAATTTTCATAACTGTTCCATGTATACCCTTTTAAAAAGTATAAAGGATGCAATATTCTATATATGTCCATTGAATCAAGCTTGTTGATTATATTCAAACCTTATTTTTTTTTTTTTTTAAAGATTTTATTTATTTATTTGACAGAGAGACATAGTGAGAGAGGGAACACAAGCAGGGGGAGTGGGAGAGGGAGAAGCAGGCTTCCCGCTGAGCAGGGAGCCCGATGCGGGGCTCGATCCCAGGACCCTGGGATCATGACCTGAGCCGAAGGCAGACGCTTAACGACTGAGCCACCCAGGCGCCCCTATATTCAAACCTTATTAATTAAAATTTTTGGATCTATCAGTTACTAAGATAGGAGTTAAAATCTCCCACAATGATGGTGAATTTATCCATTTCTCCTTGGGGATTTTGTCAATAATAACTGTCTCTCCGAGGTAAAGTCTTTAGTTATTTACATTGTTCTACTTCCCTGGTGAGCTGCATCTTTTTTTTTTTAATCTCTACAGCATTTATATTCCAATTTTGTCAGTTGTGTTCTCTTTTTTAGTTGCTTAAAGTATATATATATTTTTAAATTTAAATTCAATTAATTAACATATAACGTTTTATTTGTTTCAGGGGTACAGGTCTGTGATTCATCAGTCTCATATAATACCCAGTGCTCATTACAACACATACCCTCCCCAATGTCCATCACCCAGTTACCCCATCCCCCACTCCCCTCCCTTCCAGCAACCCTCAGTTTGTTTCCTATGATTAAGAGTCTCCTATGGTTTGTCTCCTTCTCTGGTTTCATCTTGTTTCATTTTTCCCTCTCTTCTCCTATGATCCTCTGCCTTGTTTCTTAAATTCCACAAATCAGTAAGATATATAATTGTCTTTCTCTGAATGACTTATTTTGCTTAACAAAATACCCTCTAGTTCCATCTACATTGTTGCAAATGGTAAGATTACATTTTTTGATGGTTGTGTAATATTCCATTGTATATATATACCACATCTTCTTTATCCATTCATCTGTGATGGACATCTGGTAAGCTGCATTTTTTTTTTTAAAAGATTTTATTTATTTTTCAACAGAGAGAGAGACAGAGAGAGAGGGAACACAAGCAGGGGGAGTGGGGGAGGGAGAAGCAGGCTTCCTGCGGAGCAGTGAGCCCAATGTGGACTTGATCCCAAGACCCTGGGATCACGACCTGAGCTGAAGGCAGATGCTTAACGACTGAGCCACCCAGGCGCCCATGGTAAGCTGCATTTTTTTTATCAAGCTATCCCTGAGATATGTCTTGATCTTCTTTTCCTCTGGTAATGCCTTTTTTTTTTTTTTTTTTGCCTTAAAGTCTTGTTCAATGTAATTTAATTTTTGATTGTATTAGCCAGTAATATCTTTTTCCATGCTGTCATTTCCAACTTTTATGTGTTATTAAGTTTCAGTCCTTATAAATAGAAAAAGTTGTATTTTTTTCCAACCAAGTAAGAAAATCTTTTTTAGCTAATGCATTTAGTTCATTTTCATTTATCAGATAATATTTATATTTATGAATTTATTTACACTATTATCAGGTACCTTCTGTTTTTCTTTCTTCTCCTTCTATTCTTGTCTTCTGGGAGAATTGGTTGAGTTTTTTTTTTTTTTTCCTCATTACATTTCCTTTTCTCTCTGGTTTTGGCATGAAATACTATTTCTAGCCTTTAGAGTTATTCTAAAAATTTAACATGAATGTTTTTACTTAATATTTAAAGTTAGTATATTTACTCTTCCATTGAACTAGAACCGTAGAATACTATAATTCTAATTAACACTCCCCTCTCTATAAATGTGTGTGCACATACATACAATAGCTATATAAGATAAAATTCATTCTCTAACTTCTCTTTATTTTGAACCAAGATTGGAATTATGATTGTCATTTACAGTCTTCTAAATCTCTTAAATCTTCTCTCATATTTTCCCCCATCTTTTTATCCTGTGCTGCATTATGGATAATATCTTTAATTCTATCTTTTAGTTCACTAATTTTCTATTTGATTGACTTTAATCAGATTTTCAACTTATCCACTGGGTTTTAAATTTCAATTCTTACTTTTTCCTATCTTCAGAAGTTCTATATTTCAGAAGTACCTGGCTGGTTCAGTCAGTAGAGCATGTGACTCTTGATCTCTGCGTTGTGAGTTTGAGTCCCAGTAGAGTGTAGAGATTACTTAAATAAATAAAATTTTTTTAAAAAGTTCTCTATTTCAAATATTCTCAGCCCTTTTTCTAGTTATTTATTCTTTACTCACATTTTCTTTTTTCTTTTTTTTTTTTTTTAAAGGTTTTATTTATTTGACAGAGAGAGACACAGCGAGAGAGGGAACACAAGCAGGGGGAGTGGGGGAGGGAGAAGCAGGCTTCCCGCCGAGCAGGGAGCCTGATGTGGGGCTCCATCCCAGGACCCTGGGATCATGACCCGAGGTGAAGGCAGCCGCTTAACTGACCGAGCCACCCAGGCGCCCCTCTTTACTCACATTTTCAATCTTAACTTCCGTTTTTAAAAATATATTAAAAGTTATTTTTTTCTGGGTCTGATATTTTCAATATTTGAAGTCTTTTCAGCTCTGATTATGGTTTTCTTTTTTTTCCTGGTTCTCATTATGGTGCCATATTTCCTTGTGTGTTTTGTGAGTTTTTACTGTGAGCTTAAGTTTTGTAGAACTTTGTGAGGATTCTCTAAGTCCTAAATTCCTCCAAAAGATTTAAATTTGCCTTTTCCCAGAATCTTGGGAGGCACTACCGACTTGAACTGTGACTAATTTAAAATATAATCTTGGCTGGAGATTTTTGGGAGCACTTGGTAATGTTAATTTGGATCACAGCAAATCCATAATGGGCAACTTGTGTTTAGGAATATCAGGGAAAAAATTTTTCCCGTCTAATAGTGCAGACTGAGACAGGTAATTTTATTTCTGTTCCCTTCTGTGGTGGTGTCTCTTTCCAGCTCTCTATGATGAGCATGCAGCCACTAGGTATTGCAGATTTACACGGTGGCCTCCCATTATCCATGAAATCTTAGGTATCCCTGACCTTTTCTTTAGTCTCATGCCACCACACAGCTATCAAAATGGAGCTCATAGGAAACAGACTGAGGGTTGTTGGAGGGGAGAGGGGTGAAGGGATGGGGCAACTGAGTGATGGACATTATGGAGAGCACCGGATGTAATGAGCACTCGGTGTTATATAAGACTGATGAATCACTGAACTCTACCTCTGAAACTGATAGTACACTGTATGTTAGTTAATTGAATTTAAATAAAAAATAAATTTAAAAAATAGAGCTCAGTGTTACTGATATTTAGTTAATTCCCTCAGAGCAAAAGCCAGCTTAAGTCCTTATTTACCTATCTGGATTCTTATTTTTGTTTAACTTTTTGGTCTCTGAGTATTTCTTAGATTCTTTTCATTTCTTTGATATACTTAAAAACAGTTTTTAAGTAGTTTGTGTAGTTTATTTAGTTGTTTTAATCAGGAGAGTTTTTATAGTGTTCATAGACAAATTGCCAGTAATAGATTCTTCTGTAGTTTCTTTTTGTAATTATGCTGAGTAAAATACATGGAATTTTTTTGCATGAATGAATAATTTTGTATATATTATATTGAAGCTGGGGTTTTTTCACTTAATGGTGTGTCTTGAAGATCTTCTCAAGTTATACATAGAAGTTTTTTTTTTTACAATAGCAATTTAGGTAATTTGAACCTTCTTATGCAAGACAACTAGAAAAGCTGAACAAAATATAAATAGCGACTGATTGAAAGCAATAGCAAAGTAACAAGATAAAGAATTATTAGGTCAATGCGAAAAAAGGTTTCTGCCAGCTGACTAAACCTCTATCGGAAATTTTTAATGGAAATCTCACCCCAAGATTTTACTTTCATTTTATTGGTCAACCAAATTGTAAGGAACATGGGAATTTTGTTCTTTTTTAGGTGTGTACATGGTTTCCCATGATGTAATTGTTTCTAATGAAATGGGAGAATAGGGGCGTCTTGGTGACTCAGTTAAGTGTCTGACTCTTGGTTTCGGCTCAGGTCATGATCTCAGGATTGTGGGATCGAGCCCCATGTCAGGCTCCACGCTCAGTGGGGAGTCTGCTTGGGATTCTTTCTCTCTTTGCCCCTCTGCCTCTCCCCTCACTCGTGTTCTCTCTCCCTCAAATAAATAAATAAAATCTTAAAAAAAAGAAATGGAAGAATAAATATTCTAGTGAGAGGCAACTGGTTAGACTCAAATATTTTTTTCCTTTTAAATTCAGGAAACATTTCGGGGCACCTGGGTGGTTCAGTTGGTTAAGCATCTGCCTTAGGCTCAGGTCATGATCCCGGGGTCCTGGGATCAAGCTCCGCATCGGGCTCCCTGCTCAGCAGGAAGCCTGCTTCTCCCTCTCCCACTCCCTGTGCTTGTGTTCCCTCTCTCACTGTGAATAAATAAAATCTTAAAAAAAAAAAAAAAATCTGTGAGCACCTTGGACTTCCCAGCCTCCAAAACTGTGAGAAATAAATTCTTGTTTATAAGCCGCCCAATCTATGGAATTCTGTTACAGCAGCCCAAACAGACCAGGACAGGTGTATAGATCTGATCTGAAGTCAGTTCCACCATGATCATAGTTCCACCAGTATAAAGACTGCTATAACTCTAGATAGGGCAATAACTCCTTCATGGAAAGATCTTGGGATGTTATACTTGTTTGCTGATAAGAACCCAGGCAGTTCATGGTGACTCCTTCCCTCTTTCTGGTCCTTGGAATCCAGAGGACATTGTCTTGTCTCTGCCCCTCATCAGACTGTGTTATCTATCTTGAGTAACCTAGAAAAATCAGAATTAGGATGACCACACATCTCAGCTTATCTGGGGCAGTCTTGCTTTCCACCTGTTGTTCTAGTGTCATTTTTAATAGTGCTTCCTTTCATTCTCAAAGTGTCCCAGTTTGGATAATAAATTACACGGTTACCCTACTCAGAATGAGCAGGCTTTGATCGATTTTAGCTTTATTTCTGGTCAGCCATGTGGATTCCATTCTCAAGCCCCACCCTTCCAGTGTTCCCATTGTGCTAACTCTCCTCTTCCTCATTCTGAGTCCAGACTCTGATCTGCCTGATCAGGAGCCAAGACTTTTGAGATGCTAGCACAATCAATCGTATACAACTCAACTCCTCCACAGAATCTTCTTCATAAAATACCCTCTGGTCCAAATGTCCTTCCACCAGTGGACCTAGTAGGGTATAGCGGGTGCAGCCTCTGGAATCGTCCAAGGGATCATAGCCAAGTTCCACTTGTCCCTGCTGTAGCCAGTACAGCCCTTGTTTGTCAGAACCTGTCAGCACCTCTATCCGGATGACTTTTTGTGGCTTCTCCAAAATCACTGTCAGGTAGTTGCCTTCTATAGGATTGAGGACAGAGTAGCTCTCCTTGTTCAGAATATAAGCGTACTGTGGAATAATATTCAGTTCTGCCATCATGTCAGTGAGGACGTTGGCAACAGGGTTGTCTGGTTCATCAAAGACCTCTTCCTTCTCCACAAGAAAGCAGGTGTCCTCAAACAGAGAATAATTGCCCATGTGGTAGAAGACCGAGGGACTGAAACGAATTGGAACATTTTGGGCCAAGAGTAGACGGAATTCAGAGAGAAACAAATGAATGGGAACGTTCTCATGGAAAAGGAGAAAGAAAGAGGTCAGGCGGGAGAGGTCACTGTTGTGGAAAACTTTCCCAGAGAGGCTCAGGCTGGAGAACTCTAGGATCACCCAAGGTAGTTCTTTCCAGGCTGATAATACCCAATAGATGGTAGAAATAAATTTGGGGGTGCAATGAACATAATCTTCTATCATCAGAAAGTATTCAGAAAGGTTGAGAGCAAAGTTCATGAGGAGGGCATAATTGACTTTCTGCCTGGAATAATGTGCTTCACAGGGTGAGGTGTGACTAACGTTATTCAGATCTCCTGGGAGAGGAGAGTCACTGAGACCACCATGGATCACGAGCAGCTTCTGGGCCTCAATGTGTGGTTTGAAGAGGCTTGAAATATTGGCAACTGTTTGGCTGAGCCCTTCGGGATCGGGATCTGACAGGTGGACCAACACTATGATACAACTCAGCTCAGGTTCTGAAGAAGCTTGGAAAAGGGACTGCAAGGTGTCCAAGAGGTAGCTCCCATGAGGGTGCTGCTCTGAGGAAATCCCCACCGTCAGCAGCTCTAGGGGTGGAGGGAGATAAGGGAGCCTTTACCACTTACAGATGGGGAAGAATTCCCAGGTCTCTCCTCTCACGTCTTCCCCTTAATGCCATACCTGTGATAAATTCACATTTCCTTTCCTTGGAAGAGTGTGGTCCAGATATGAGGTTAATCTCTGGTTAGAAGTTGTGAAGTGGTTTTATTTTATCACACCTTTAAACGGCTATTGGCGGAAACTTTATGAAGAACAAGTCTCCCTCTGATGAGGGAGGCTGCCATGTACTAAAGGTAAATTTCTTGGCTTGGCCAGTTAACCAGGTCTTGACCTCAGAGTTATCTCAGCTACTGTGGATCAACCAGACCTGGATTAGAGGATCTCCAGGGACCTACATAAACCCAAGGCTTCTGGCAGTCTAGTGTACAGCTAGTCAACATCCAGCCACCCTTTTCTTCCTCTACCCAGTGCTTTTTACCATAGCTCTCCTCTCCTCTCCTCCTCTCCCGTTCTGTCTTCCCCCCAGCCCGTGGGGTGGGGGACATGAATGAGCTTCACTATGGGATGGCTCCTTAACAGGTCACTGTGGACTTCTCATCTTGTTAGTCATTCAAGGGGGTGGCCAGTGGGAAGAAAGTACACTCAGGATTATAACCTGTACCAAATTTCATAGCATGGCCCTCCCTCAGAGCATCCTGCTTTCCTCCCCAGATGCCAGCTCATGTTCCCTTTTTACCCATCCTCCTTTTTCTTGTTGGAATACCTTGTCTGACCTCCTCCCAGTCTGACCACTCCCTCCCCTATACTCACTCTTTTCCTGGGGAGGGGATCCAGCCAGGAATTTGTAGTTGGCCCGTTGGAGTAAAGGGGAGGGTTTCTGCATGTCCTTGAAGGTCGCCAGATGGTTCTTACGTTCAGAGCTGATTTGCTTCTGATTGAACTGCCACAGTATTTTCTTCTTTTCCTCCTGCTGAGGATATGATGAACATCAGCCTGGAGACAAGTAAGGGGCAGATCCCCCCTTTAAGACAGGTGGGGCATGCCCCAGGATCTAGTCACCAGAGAGCCCAAGTGTCAGGACTTAGATGACTGCTGTCCCCACCTCATCATGAGAACACACAGGACTTTCCAGAAGAGGTGGTGGGCCCTGGAATCAGGTAGAAAGTAGGAATACCTGTAGGAAGTTCCTAGGCTTCTGTAGAGTAGAACTTGCTTGCCCCACCATGTCTCACATCTAATTTCTCTTACCATTATCAGGCTGGCCAAGGTCATCTAACTCAGCTTAGACTGTGCTGGATTCTGTGGCAGGTACTGAAGACCAGTGCCTGGTCCTGTCCTCATGGAAGACACCCACAGTGCCTCAATTCTAAACACCTTTCTTTTATTCCACTCGGACTATATGCATGTTTCTCAATCACTTCCCCACATCCACTTATGCTTTGCTGTAGCTGGTCTGAGGCATTAAGGAAAAATATAGACTCTCAAAACCCGAGCATGCCCTGCATTGGATTTGGTTTTCTTTACTTGCAGATGTTGTGCACGTGGGAGAAGTTATTTTAGGGCTCTGTGTCTCAGTCCCTTTGTATGAGAAATGGGATGACTAACCTCTCTCATGCCAGGCTCTGGTGAGGGAAGTGGCCAGCACTCAGGCAGTCCTCATCACATGCAGGTTCTGCCAGTCAGCATGGTTTTCTAGAAGTGTCTGTGCATTACTCTCTCTACACTAAAACTGCCCTCTCTTCCTCCTTGCCTTTATTCAAATATTATACATCTTTCAAGGCTGGTTCAATATTAACCTTTTCTCTGACACTCTCCTGATTCTTCAAGTGCCCTCTTCTTAGAACTTCTGCGGTGATAACTAGAGTGTTTGCATGACTGGAAAAAAATCCCCCCCCCCCCCACCGAAGTATTGACAAACAGTCCAATCTCTGTCTCTGGTACTTACCAATGATAAGTTATATGTAAGATGCTCTTCATTATTCTTTTGGAGGAAGAAGTTCAGGAAGATTAAGGACACAGCAACTATGATATATTTCCATAGGCAATGATGCATGGTGCTGGAGCCTGGAGCAGCTCTGCAAAGAAATGTGAGCAGGATACAGATCCTGAGTGCCTCCAGCTCAGAAAAGCATAGCGATGGCCTCCTCTTGCCTGGAAGTCTCCCACTTCTTTCCCCTCTTCCCTCCTCCTGGACACCATTGCCAAATCATGTCAGTCGTCTTTTCCCCACCCACTTCAACCCTCCTTCCTACTTGTAGCCATCTGAGGAGAGACAAAGGCCAAAGAGTTTGATTCTTTCCCACTTCTACCTTCTTCACCTCCTGTCTGGGTTTCCAGGTGAAATTGGAGTAGCTTCTTTTGTTTATCCACTCTTGGAGTAGAGACCCAACCAGAGAGGATGTGTTGCCAAGAAGAGGAAATCAAGTGTTAGACATTAATCATATGCTTCCCTAAACTCCAAATTCAAGTCAAAGTCCCTCCTTGGATGTTATTGACCCATAAATTGGATCTTGTCTGTTAGTTCCCCATTTACTTTTGTGTCTGATCCTTCTTCCCAGGATTATGTTAGGCAGATTATGATGTTTTGAATCAAGTCAGAGAGACTAAGGGAAGCTCTTGTTAGTATATCTCTCCCCATCCTGAACTGGTAAGTAGGATGGAAACCTAAAAGTGACAAGAGATTCCTAACCACGTGAAAGTCGTTACCATGTTTGGAGTGCTACATCATGGAGTCTTTCTGTCTAACAGAAGATGTGGCTTGAGGGTTTATCGGAGAGCTGGAATTTCTCTGAAATCAAGGAGAAAATAATATTTTTATGCATGCAAGATGGGGTCCCAGAGTGGCTCCTCTGAGGTAGCAGAAACTAGTCACCCCTCCCAGGAGACCCTGCTTGACAACCATTGTCCAGCCTGAATGGGGGGCTGGTTACCACTCCAGCCTCACATCAAGCACCTGTTTCTAGATAAGGTGGAGCTAAAGTTTTAAAGCCGGCTTTCCAGTCTTTTATCTCAAACCCAGAGGTGTGGAAATTAACCGTTGGTTTGAATCTAACTAACGAAAGTGGATATTGAATGTTCCCTTCCCCTATTAAAGGATTGCCACAGATGGTTCCTGGAGGTCTTCTCTCTCCCCGTCTGCCCCCTCCCCACCCAGGCTCTGTGATGCTGTGCTCCCTGGGGGATATGGCAGTCACCGCAGATTGGCCCTACATCTACAGTTCTTCCGTGGGCCTCCCACTTCCCAGAACTGCCCAGCGGGCTTCTGAAGGTTCCTTTTCTTCTCTTTATCTGCTCTGTCTCATTACCAAGATCACATTTCCGGTTCTTCCTTGCTCCTCTCACCCCTCCCCTCCATGCTTGACTTGGCATTAGGCAAAATGCAGATTTGGCCTTTTACTAAGTAAAGGATAGAACCAAATGACATCGTCTCTTATCAGTGCAGCTTTTTAGATATGAAAAACTGAACCTGGGCGCCGGGGTGGCTCAGTCAGTGAAGCATCTGACTTCAGCTCAGGTCATGATCCTGGGGTCTTGTGATCGAGTCCCGCATCGAGCTCCACGCTCGGTGCAGAGTCTGCTTGTCCCTCTCCCTCTCCCTCTGCCCCTGCCCTGGCTTGTGCTCTGTTTCTCTCTCAAATAAATAAATAAAATCTTAAAAAAAAAAAAGAAAAGAAAAGAAAACAGAACCTGTATTTAGAATAAGATTTTACTTACAATAATGTTTTATTTCCTTTCAGGTTTATTGAGATATAGTTAACATACAGAACTATTTACATAGGTTTAATGTGCACAGCACAGTGCCTTTACTTACCCATATTGCAAAATGATTATGGCCATAAGGTTTAGTTAACATCCATCATCCCATATAGACACATACACATACATACACACATCTTTGTGATGAGTACTTTTAGTATTTAGTCTCTTAGCAACTTTCAGATGGACCATACGGCAGAGTTAGCTATAGTCATCATGTTGTACGTTATATCCTCGGTGCCTATTTATTTTATAACTGGAAGTTTGGACATTTTGACCACCTTCCTCCACTTCCTTCTCCCCTTAACCCCCCACTTCTGGTAGCCACAAATCTGATCTCTTTTTCTGTGAATTTGTTTGGTTTTTTTTTTAGGTTCCACATATAAAAGAGATCATATAGAATTTGCCTTTCTCTGTCTGACTTATTTCATTTAGAATAATGCCCTCTGTGTCCACCCACGGTGTCACGGGTGGCAGGATTTCCCCCTTTTTGATGGCTAAAGAGTATTACACACCATTTTCTTCACCCATAGTAGTGCTGTTTTGAGAAGTCCATGTATTTAAAAAATACAGTCTTCCACCACGGCATAACTACCTTGAACTAAAACCCTTTTTCCTTCTCCTCTCTTCCGTTCTTTGAATCCTCTTCTTCCAATTTTTCTCCCCCTCTCCTTTCTCCTCTAGGAACCAAAAAACAAACAAGCAAACAAATAAACAAAAAATTATTATTTTTTTAATTTTTAAAAAAGATTTTACTTATTTATTTGACAGCGAGAGAGGGAACACAAGCAGGAGGAGTAGGAGAAGGAGAAGCAGGCTTCCTGCAGAGCAGGGAGCCTGATGCGGGCTCGATCCCAGGATCCTGGGGTCACGACCTGAGCCGAAGGCAGACGCTTAATGACTGAGCCACCCAGGTGCCCCAAACAAAAAATTATTATATTGAAGTTGAGATGATTAGAGAAAACTAGGACAATTTTTTTGCATTAAAATTATGTATAATTTTGATGTTCAATTTATTATTATTTTTTCTTTTATGGTCAGTGACTTTTTTTGGTCTGTTTAAGAAGTATCACACTCTACAAGGTTGCAGAGATAGTCTCTTACGTTTCCTTCTAGAAGCTTTGTAGTATTAATTTTCCCTCCAGCTTTATTGAGGTATATGGTAATTGACAAAAATTATATGCATTTGAGGTGTATGACTTGATGTTTTGATATATGTTTACATTGTGAAATAATCACCACAAGCAAGCTCAATAACATATCTGTCACCTCACATAGTTACCATTTTCTTTCTTTTCTTTTTCTTTCCTTCTTTCCTTCTTTCCTTCCTTCCTTCCTCCTCCTTTCTTTTGATGAAAGCCCTTAATATCTACCCTACCCTCTTAGCAAATTTCATGTATACAATACAGTATTGTTAACTATCTTCACATTGCTGTACATGAGATCCCCAGAGCTTATTAATCTTGCATAACTGGAACTTTGTACTCTTTGACTAAGATCTCCCCATTTCCCCCTTCCCCAGCCCTGCCAGCCACCATTCTACTGTCTGCTTCTAGTAGGTATCTACTGGTATCGTACACTAGATAGGTCATACGCTGTATACACTAGGTATTGTGTTTGTTTTTCTTTTGTAAACTAAAATTTAATTTTTATATGGTAAAAGCACCTTTTTTTAGCATAGAGTTCTATAAGTTTTGACATGCACATACTGTCAGGTAGTTGCCACCATATTCAAGATCGAGAACACTATCGTCACCTCCTGAAATGTCCTCATACTCTCTTGTAGTCAATCCTTTCCCTCACTCACAGCCTCTGGTAGCTATTCACCTGTTTTCTGTCTCCATAGTTTTGCTTTTTCCAGAATTTCATACCGATGGAATCATGTAGTATGTAGCCTTCTGAGTCTGGTTCTTCTCAGCATGCTGCATTTGAGACTCATCCATATTTTTGTGTATATTAGTAGCTCATTCCTTTATTCTGCTGAGTGGTAGTCTACTTTACGGATGGCCCACAGCTTCTTTATTCATTCATAATTTGATGGATATTTGGGTTGTGTCCAGGTTTTGGCAATTACAAATAAAACCTAAAACTAAAAATGTTCCCTATCAGGTTTCTGTGTAATATAAATTTTCATTTCTTTCAGATAAATACCCAGGAGAGCAATTGCTGAGTCATACAATCAGTGCATGTCTACTTTATAAGAAACTGCTAAACTTTTTTCTAAAGCAGTGGGTCATTTTGAACCCCCCTCCCCCCCAGCAATATATGAGGAGAGTTCCAGTTGCTCCCAATCAATACTTGGATTGTCAGGTTATTTTTAAGACATTTTATCCCTTCGAATAGGTATATGGTAGTATCTCATTGTGTTTTCAATTTACATTTTCCTAATGGTTAATAAAGTTGATCATTTTCCCCCTTCAAATAAGTTTTTAAAGCTATATACTTTATTCTAAGGGCTGCTTTAATTGCATCCCATAAATTTAGAGGTTGTGTATTCATTATTATTCAGTTCAAAATAGTTTCTAATTTCATTTGCAATTTCTTTTTTGACCCATGAGCTATGTAGAAATGTTGCTTAATATTCTAAATCTTTGGAGATTTTCTAGATATGTAATTGTTCCTGGTTTCTACTTTTATTCCTTTTTGGTTCGAGAGCATATTTTGTATGATTATAATCCTTGAAACCAGGGTAACCCTCTAATACACAGCCATTGTTATGCTGCGGCAAAATATTTGGCAAAATCTTCTCGCCTGGCCTTGCTTTTGGTTTCCCACCTTACCCCTATCCTGACTTTTTGGCTTTACCTTTCAGTCTCTGATCAGATAACTCTTTGAAACTGAAGCAGATCTGGCTTCTCTGGCTTGCCTTGTCAGTCCTTTCTTTGGCACCATTTTGTCATCTCCTGGCTTCCTCCATTTCTGGCTGGGCCCATTACCATCTTGCCTAGATAAGCCCTGGCCTGGGGCCTGGTCCCGATTGGCCTTCTTGGCCCAGGCACCCTGGACAGGAAATAGCCAATTTTTTTTTTTTTTAATTTTTTTTTTTAAAGATTTTTATTTATTTATTTGAGAGAGAGAGAGAATGAGAGAGAGAGAGCATGAGGGAGGGAGGGTCAGAGGGAGAAGCAGACTCCCTGCTGAGCAGGGAGCCCGATGCGGGACTCGATCCTGGGACTCCAGGATCATGACCTGAGCCGAAGGCCGTTGCTTAACCAACTGAGCCACCCAGGCGCCCAGGAAATAGCCAATTTTTCTCCTAAACCTACAATGTTCAAGGGATTGTGATGGGATTAAGGAAGCGCTGGTGGCTAAATTTTGTTTCACCTAGTCAATCTGGGTGAAGATGCTCAGAGCAGAAAGGGCAGTGGCCCTCGGAGGCCAATTGCCAATTGGAGTAGTATATTTCCCTGCACTCGTAGACGTAGCCAGCCTTGCTCTCTTTCTACTGATGTTTTTTGTACAATTCCATGAGTCTATAGCCAACCTCTCACTTCCATGATGCAGCCCTGACCAGACTTCAAGACCTACACCTGTGTGTTTTGTGGGTATGCTGAAAAGGTGGAATTTTCCCTGATCCCCTTAACAGGGATTTGAAAAGATGGATTATCCCAGATAATCAGCCACCCAGTGAGTAGCCTAGGAAGAACGTGGCAGCATTCCTGGCTGCCCTTCATGAAACTCCACCTGAAGATACCTGAATTGCTTCACTGCTACTAGCCTTCATCATAAAAGGAGCGGTGCTGGTTTTTTAAAAACGTAATGTCAAGAAAAGCTTCCAGGGACAATGTTATAGGGGCTGGGCTGGTTTACTGAACCAGAGAGCCCAGCAGAACTGCCACATGCTTTGTCAGGTTTTGAACACTGCTGGCCATATGTTCTCACTTGCTTTGCCCAGCCCAGGGCAGGCATCTGTGTAGAATGGAGAACGGCAAGCAGGGTCATGCCTGGATCGCCTTGGGATGAATAACACAGCTCAGGGGTTGACCAGTTCAGGACCTGACTGGCAGCCGACGAGCTTCAGAAGGTGCTCAAAGAGGAGGCTCAGAGCCAGCTTGTAGGTCCATTATGGGCACTAGAACCCCAGCTGCTTTTATTTCTGAAGGTGGGGCTCACCAACCTACCTCCTCCTTTGTGCCTTTCAGAGGCAAGCAAGGCCCAGAAATAGAATAAAGGTGCAGTAACAGATGTCCTCTTTTCCTTAGGAGCCATTTTGTCTCTGAGAAACGATTGGGTCATATCCAGTTCACTAGGCCTGTACTATACTCAGGGATGGTCCTATTTGAGGACTTTCTAGACTGACAAACTCAAATGTTCTTCAGAGGGAAAGGGAAGAGTATCCAGGGGATGCTCTTTTTTTTTTTTTTTTTTTTTTCTTTTTTTTTTTATTGTTATGTTAATCCCCATACATTACATCATTAGTTTTAGATGTAGTGTTCCATGATTCATTGTTTGTGCATAACACCCAGTGCTCCATGCAGAACGTGCCCTCCTCAATACCCATCACCAGGCTAACCCATCCTCCCAACCCCCTCCCCTCTAGAACCCTCAGTTTGTTTTTCAGAGTCCATTGTCTCTCATGGTTCTTCTCCCCCTCCGATTTCCCCCCCTTCATTCTTCCCCTCCTGCTACATTCTTCTTCTTCTTTTTTTCTTTCTTAACATATATTGCATTATTTGTTTCAGAGGTACAGATCTGAGATTCAACAGTCTTGCACAATTCACAGCGCTTACCAGAACACATACCCTCCCCAGTGTCCATCACCCAGTCACCCCATCCCTCCCACCCCACCCCCCACTCCAGCAACCCTCAGTTTGTTTCCTGAGATTAAGAATTCCTCATATCAGTGAGGTCATATGATACATGTCTTTCTCTGTTTGACTTATTTCGCTCAGCATAATACCCTCCAGTTCCATCCACGTCGTTGCAAATGGCAAGATCTTATTCCTTTTGATGGCTGCATAATATTCCATTGTATATATATACCAAATCTTCTTTATCCATTCATCTGTTGATGGACATCTTGGCTCTTTCCACAGTTTGGCTATTGTGGACATTGCTGCTATAAACATCGGGGTGCACGTAGCCTTTCGGGTCCCTACTTTTGTATCTTTGGGGTAAATACCCAGTAGTGCAATTGCTGGATCATATGGTAGCTCTATTTTCAACTTTTTGAGGAACCTCCATACTGTTTTCCAGAGTGGCTGCACCAGCTTGCATTCCCACCAACAGTGTAGGAGGGTTCCCCTTTCTCTGCATCCAGGGGATGCTCTTAATCATGTTTTAGACATAGACTTCTTTGGACCTTCTCAGAAAAGTGCATAAAACATACCCAGCCACTCGCACACCCCTCAATACCTACTTATACAAAGACCACAACTCCTCCAACCACCCGTACATATACCGATTCACACCCCCACACCCCCGCACGTATATCCACTCCCACATGGCCACACATCAACCTTCCACAGACCAACCCCACACTCCTACATAATACATCCTCTTATACACACAATACACTCTTCTCACTAACACACTTACCCACTACCTCCCCACCCACCTGTATATTCCATACATACCCATAAGCACCCATACAGATACCTCCTTACAAAAACCACATACACATCTCACACACTCAGGTTAGCTCCAGGTTAAGAACTCATCATTGTAGGGTGTCTTTTCACAAAAGTCCCCTACTCATGGACTTCTGTATCTGACAGCCTAGAATTTAGGATCCTGAGGAATCTCTTGGAATAAATCATCCATGCTTTGGAGCAGTGTGGGTGGGGGCCCCTCCTCTCTGCTGTCCTTACCCTCTGTGCTTATCTCTAACTAGCATTTCCCATTATATGAGGATGTGATATTCTAGTATGTATTAATCTCGCCACTAGTCTGTAAACATCTTGAGGCCAGGGACTGTATCATCAATCTTTGAATTCCCAGTGCTTAGCATAATGCTTAGCTCATAGAGGGCACTCAATTAATTTTGAGAGAAGGGGTGACTCACTTTCAGACTGCCTGAATGAAAATAATTCACCTACTCAACAAATGTATGTTGAGTTTCTATTGGTTGTCAGGTGCTGCACTAGTCTTGTAGGAGATGAAAGGAACAGCAAGACTTTGCCCAGTGACTTTTGGAGATATAGTCGAATGTGGGAGACAGGCAGACAGAAAGTTTTAATACCTGTAGGGTATTTATTTGTTCAATTCTTATGACATGGAAGGCACTCAATATAATTTCTTGATTGAATGAAGTGCTATGGTAGAGTTCAGCATAATATATTATGAAAAATAGCAGAAAGATGTTAACTCTGTCTCTGGGTGATCAGGAAAAACTTCCCAGAGGAGATTACATTTGAGCTAGAATTTGAGAGCTGATTGGGAATTTTCCAGGTGAATCTAAGGGAAAGGGCATATTAAACGATCTGAATTTTGGCTGCAGGAGGTAGAAGGATATGAGTCTGAGAAGTTTGATCCAGATTGTGAGACTCTTATGAGTAATACAGGGCTGATGTTCAACCCAGTTACTAACCAATTAGTAAACACCTGCCCTTGGGTGTGGTCCAGTGTCCCAGGAGGCATCTCTTTCCCTTCCCTACTTCTCCCCAGACCTTCCATGACCTAGCAACAAGAGTTAAGAATTAGCACTTCAGGGGACTTCTAGGACCCTGTCCTAGTGCTGGGGCCAGTGCCTGTTTTTTTTTTTCCTTAAAGATTTTATTCATTTATTTGTCAGAGAGAGAGAGAGCGAGAGAGCACAAGCAGGGGGAGCGGCAGGCAGAGGGAGAAGCAGACTCCCCACTGAGCAGGGAGCCCGATGTGGGACTCAATCCCTGGGATCATGACCTGAGCTGAAGGCAGACACTTAACCGACTGAGCCACCCAGGTGTCCCAACCAGTGCCTGTTTTAATTGAAGTGTTCTTGTTCCATCTAATTTTAAAATTTTCAGTACCACCTCTGATACAATGCAAAGAAAAAGACTCGAGAGAAAGTTAGTATTTACTGAGCAATTTTTGTGGCAGACATGGTAGAGATGGAATGGGAAGTCACTTGCTAATGTGTTCTTATTGAGTCCTCATAAATGCCATTGAATGTGTATATTAGTATCCCTACATATGAGGAAGTGAGGCTAAGTCAAGAGAAGAAATATTTATTAAGAGTCTGCTATTGATAGATGCTGCCTTGCTCCTGCCTTTGGCCATGGATCTTGGTATTTGCATTTCTGGGCTCTAACTCTTGGGAGACTTTGCTCAGCTGTCTTAGGATATCCCCACTTAATTTTGATCACGAGTAACCAACTGTATTTTCCGATCAGCACACAACAAATTTCTTTTAAAATGGACAGAAGGTCAATAAAAGACAGCCTGATGTAGAGACTCATACAAGATGGGTGGGGACAATACAGTAAGAGAAAAACAAAAAAGAAATAGTTACTGAAAAAAAGACTAGAGAGAGAGAGAGAGAGCAGGGAGAAGGGCAGAGGAAGAGGGAGAGAGAGAGAATCTTAAGCAAGCTCCACACCCAGGACAGAGTCTGTTGCAGGGCTTGATCTCACGACCCTGAGATCATGACCCGAGCCGAAGTCAAGAGTCCAACACTTAACTGACTGAGCCACCCAGGTGCCCCTGGGATGATCCCCTTTTGTATCAGAAATGCACCCCATTTATGAGCTGAAAGTCTAAAGCCCAGTGCTTCCACGTCTGTGTGGTTGCACAGATTGTGTTTTGCACGAGGGGAGTGGTAGGGAACTGAAATCCACCACTATAAACCCTGGTTTGGGTATTCCAACTGGGAGCCAGCCACCTTAGGAGGAGCGCCTTTTTCTAATTTATGCAAAAGAGCAGTATAGGCTGGGTTGAATCCACTCAATGCCAAGGTGGGATTACATGTGTGTGATTTACTGGGATTTATAGCCTTCAAGAATGCAATGGAAATCGCTTCTCGGCCTTTTGGCTAAGATCAAGTGTAGTATCTGTTCTTATCAGTTTAATATCTGATACGTCCTCTATCCGAGGACAATATATTAAATGGATTTTTGGAGTTAGGAGATGGAGTAGGAGCTTGCTCCGTCCACTCCACGCATCGACCTGGTATTGCAGTACTTTCAGGAACGGTGCACCCCCTTCGGGGGAATAAATGGTGTTCCGAAAATAAGAAAAAAAAAAAAAGAAAAAAGAATGCAATGGAAGTTTGACATCGGGGGAGGGAGGGAAGATTGGGTAGAAAACAGCCTGTACATCAGTGCAGTTTCAAGAAACCTCAGACAGGCTGATGGGGAGTCCCCAAGCCAAAGTTGCCCAGTGGAAGAATCCTGATCTTGTTGGAACTGGCCTGTTTTAGTAACCCTGATGTGCTCAGTCCCTGGTGAGGAACAGTCTGTGGGAAGTATGCTTAGTCTTTCAGTGAATTATGCTCCTCACAGCAGGAGAGTGGAGCAGCACATTTTCGTGGCTGCTGTAGTCAACCCCTTGCACCACACAGATCTACTTCTCCGTTCACGTTGGGGAGCAGCTCCTCCCTAGTTCCCATTGGTCTCTCTTCCTGAGGGGAAACCTCAAGAGCGAGCTATAGCACTCATTGCTGTAGTTGCATCAGGGCCACGACTCATGCTGCTCTTCATTCTCCTCTCCCACCTATTCGAAACTGCTCTCACCCTCAGCTATTATTTTGGCAGGTCTTGGTGGCTTCCCTTCCCTGGTGGTATGACCCAAACCTACATTTCTAAGAGGTCTGAGTTCCTGTAAGTCACAAACCTTCTTGTACTAGGGTTGCTGCAAATGTCCATTCACAGTTACAGTGGGGCGGGGGAGTACCCGCAGGTGCCCAAGTGGGTCACCTGGATTCCATATGTATTGTTTTCTGTTCTGTGTAAAAGTAACCCTACCTCCTCTTGCTGATCAAGGACAGTTACTCTTCACACAATGGTGACTACTTGTCTTCTGGTCTCGGGACACAAAGAGTCCAAAGTGCTCTGATGGCAGCTATTACATGTAGTTCAATAGGCCCTTGCTGTGTCCTTTGGCAAGGGTGCAACCTCTTTGGGAATCAGCACTTTCAGCTCTGGAGAGTCCAGAGTTGCAGATATGGGAAGCACAAAATCCCTTGGTGGGTCATGGGGAGTGATGGTAAGTGGGGCCCTCTCCTGCTTTCACCTTTAGGTTCCCAGACCCCTATATTCTTTCTTCTGGGGAATCATTTAGATCCTCTGATTTCATGTATATACTGCATCCTGAAGGATGCCATCCCATACTTCCAGAGTATCTCTGAGCTAGTACTTCCTTCAGCTGTACCTTTAGAAAGGCACTCCAGCGCTCTATGAGGTCAGCTGCTTCTGGATGGTGTGCCATATGATATGACCAGTGGACCCCAAGGTCAGGGGCCCACTTCCGTACCTCCTTTGTTGTGAAATGGGTCCCCAGATTAGATGCTATGTTGTGTGCAATTCCATGGCTGATGATCAGGCATTTCATAAGCTCCTAGACAGTGGTCCTGTCTGAGCCTCTGTGGGCAGGAAAGGACAACCCATACCCAAAGTAGATCCCTATTCCTATGAGGATAAACTGCTGGCTCTTCCAAGATGGAGCTTGCCACCAAGTATCTGGCTGGTCTTCTCAGGGAATAGGACCATAATGGGGACTTACATTGGTCTCTGTTGTTGACAGGTTAGGTATTCAATGGTAGCAATAGCTAGGTCAGTCTTGGTAACTGGGAGTGTATGCTCTTGAGCCCTTATGTAGTCTTCATATCTGCCCCCATGGCCACTCTATTTTTTTTTTTTTTTTTTAGATTTTATTTATCTGACACAGAGAGAAACAGTGAGAAAGGGACCACAAGCAGGGGGAGGGGTAGAGGGAGAAGCAGGCGCCTCACTGAGCAAGAAGCCCGATGCGGGACTCGATCCCAGGACCCTGGGACCATGACCTGAGCCGAAGGCAGACGCTTAACGACTGAGCCACCCAGGTGCCCACGGCCACTCTATTCATGTGGCCATTGTGCCACTTCCATGTTGCCTAATGTTACCTGGCTGAATCATTTGTCTACTTGGTTGTTCAGAGTCTCTTCCATGGGGATGCTTTCTGGTGGTTATTAATATGTGATACAAAAATTTTCACACTTTGTGCCCATGCCCATATGTCCTTCCACATTCCTCTATCCCAGTCCTTTGTATCTGCAGGCTTCTAGTCCTTTCCCTTCTAGGCCCCTTATAAGACAGTTAGACCTTTTGTCACTGTCCAGAAATCATGAATGACCAGACACCTGTTTAGAACTCTGCTCATTGGGAAGATTTTCCTGTGCTATCTTTCAAAATCACCCCTAAATGTGTCCATAATGCAACCACCATCTGTTTTCAGCTTATACCCACATGTAGAGCACACCTATATGTAAATCAAGCTTGGGCCTTTTCCCTGTCCTTCAGCTAGTAATATAGAACCCTCCGTATGGCTATAGGTATGAGCTGGGGGAGGGTATGGTGTACTTATTTTGGATGGTATGAATTATCCACCAAGGCAGCTTATTTCTGCCTTCTGGCCCCACTTGATCCCAGATATACCATTTTCATCTTTTGATGGACAGCTGCTAGGCCCGTCTGACTTTATGACTTGGTGGGTATAACTGAATTCAGCTCATAATGGGAGGTTATGGACACATGGTCACCAGGTGCTCCATGCTCAAGCATTTTGTATCTATCAGGATTCATTACATGCCAAGAGCTGTTCTTCAAAAGGTGTATAATTTTCTGTTGCAAATGGCTTGACCTTGCTCCAGAATCCTAGGGGACTGCATTGTGATTCTCCCATGGAGGCTTTTCATAAACTTTACACTGCATCTTTTCCCATCAGCATAACCTCTGATACCATGAGGTCTGCTGGATTGTATGATCTCAGTGGCAAAACTTCTTGTCTTGCAACCTGGACCTGCTGCAAAGCTCTTTCTGGCTCCAAGACACATTCAAAGCTGGCAGGTTTCAGTATCACCCAGTAAATGAGCTAGAGTAGCATTCCTAGATTTGGAAACTGTTGCTTGCAGAACCCAAAGAGGCCTACCAGGCCTTTAGTTTGGAGGGAATATTCTGGTACTCCCTTGGCCACTGGACTCTAAAATACTTCACTCAAGTGGCAAATTCCTGAATTTTACCCTCTTACCAAGACCTCCAGCATGTAGCCACTTACTTGTCTTGTCTAATCAGTATGATGTTCTGTGGGATATCTAGGCAGTCCAAATCTCTTTGGACTATATTATGACAGAGGGCACGAGAGTTTACATTGTTCTTTTTTTTTTTTTTTTTTAAGATTTTATTTATTTGACACAGAGAGAGAGAGAACAAGCAGGGGGAGTGGCAGGCAGAGTGAGAGGGAGAAGCAGATTCCTTGCTGAGCAGAGGGCCCAGTGTGGGGCTTGATCCCAGGACCCTGGGATCATGACCTGAACCCAAGGCAGATGCTTAACCAACTGAGCCACCCAGGCGCCCCCGAGTTTCCATAGTTGTGGGGCAAAAAATGTGAATGAATATTGTCAACTCATGTGAGTGTCAAGTCTTTCTGATTTTTTTTTCTAATCAGAATAGAAAAGAATGCATTTTCTAAGTCAATGGCTGCATAGTATGTGCTCAAGGGCATATTAATCTGCATTAACAATGACAGCATATCTGATACACAGCTGCGATCAGGGCTACTAAATGGATGAACTTGTGGTAGTCCACGGTCATTTTTTAGGAGCCAGCTGGTTTCTGCAGGGGCTAGACTAGTGAATTAAATAGATATTATAGGGACCTCCACAATTTATACTTTAGGTCTCTACTAATGACATTAATCTCTGTCATCCTTCCCTTCCCCACTTGGCATAGAATAATTTTCGATTTACTATCTTGGCCAGGGGTAGGGGCAGTTTCAGAGGTTTCCACTTGGCCTTCTCCTCTATGATAGCTCTTACCCCATAGACCAAGGATCCAATGTGGAGTTACTCCACCTGCCAAATACATCAGTTCCAATTATACACTTAGGGACTGGAAGGATGACCATTGAGTGGGTCTGTAGACATAGTGGTTCCGCTATAAGCATGACTTTGGCAAGGACACCATTTATAATGTGGTCCCCTTAAGTTCCCACTCTAACAGGAGGCCATGATTATGCTTTGATTCTGGATATCAATATCAACCCAGAACTTGTGTGCGATAGTTGTGAAAATGTCTGGATATTCCCCTTCCCCAGTTGTGCAATTATCCAAGCAAATGGCTATAGGTCCCTTCGGTAAAAGAAACTGGGGAATCGTTACAGGATATATTGTTACAGGGTCTTCCTTCTAGGGATTTGGCCACTTCTTCTGTCAATGTATATAGGCCTGAAAATTGGCTTGAGTCCAGGAACTAAGCAAGAGACTGTCCTCAACCTCCTGTTCCTCCATTTTTGCCTTTTCTTGCTTGTAGATCTTAAGAAGCAGTCTTCTCATCTGCCTATTTTGTCCATAGCGATGACATGTTCTATTTACCTATTTTAACCTCTATTTCCACAACTTGCTGAGGGTCACGAGTAACCAGTCCCAAATCCTCACCTTACTATCCACTTCTGCAGAGTACTCTCAGTACCCCCTTGTATTAGTTCACACCTGCCAAGAAGCTGACATGAAAATGGGATTAGACATCCAAGAGATTTATTAGTGGAGGGAGAAGGAGAAGGCTACAGGGTGTAGTGAAGGTCTGACAACTGTGGAAGGTGACGGAGAAGGAAGAAATTGCTAAGAGTCTAGGACTGCAGCATGGTTCCAAGAAAGCTTCCAAGCCGTGATGGAGAGTCCTTGAGCCAATGTCACCTGTTGGAGGAGTCCCCCATCTTACCAGAATGGGCCTTACTAGTACCCCTGCTATAGTCACTTACTGGCTGGGAGCATTCTGTGGGAAGTATGGCCTTGACACCAACACTGTGGGGCATCCAGAGAACAGCAGTGGAGCGGTCAGTTAGTCATGCTGCTTGTAGCCGATTTCAACAATGCATTTTTATGCCTACCATATACACTTGTCCCATTTCCCTGCATTTGATGTTCCCAAAGCTTCTACCTCATCCTTGTTTGGCTTCCCCCGCATCCCTCTCCTTGTTTCCATCCCATTATTCTGTTTCCAAATCCCCCAACTCTTTCTATCCATTTTTATTACAACTCATTTGGACATGCTGCTTGGTTTTTTATTTCATTTCTTCCCAAATATCCCTCTTAAAGTGGTCTTTTCTTTTTCCTTTATCCCCACCTTCATGGATTATAGTTCTCAAGCTAGTGAAAACCAGACACTGCACATTATTTGAGTTCAGGGCTCAGGGCTCAGAGCTCAGATTTTTCCTGGAATAGAGGTCTCATACCAAAACTGAACTGAAAAAATGTTGGTAAAATATCCAGTTTTTCCTATCAGAAACATCCCAGTTACCTTATAGTCCCAGAGATAAGACTATGCTGGAGACAGGAGCAACCAAAAATCAGAAAATTACTTTTTAATAATTTTGATGCTATTTAAAAAGGAATACCCTGACATATTAGGTGATCATGTAGGAGGAAACTCTGCCTAATATAAAGGTTACCCAATAAATATTTATCAAATGAATGACTGCCTCATAATGGGATAATGAAATCACAGAGAAAATAGTCATGTTCCTCTCCTGACCAACCAATTTTTTTGGTCACGTAGGAAGTTCAGCCTTTAATGACTCTATTTTTTGGCTGTTGGAAAGATCCTCTGTCTTCTCTCATGCACTGCTAGAGTCTCCGGATATGAGCATCAGTCAGTCCTATCCGCATGTTCCTGTTGTTTCTAGAAGTCTAGTGTTCTTGCCCCAAGGGAAGAATTTTGGATGGTAGATCCTTTTGCATAGAAAACCAGGGAAGGGTTAAAAATCCTGCCTCTTCCATTAGTGGCTCTCTGGGACCAAGAGGATGTTACCTTCACTCTGCCTTTCAGCATGCTGTGTCTTTTGTATTAAGAATCCTGAAAGGACCCAAGAGTGAGATGTCCTTAACCAATTTCAAGACTTTAATTTTTTTTAACCTCTACAGAGTCTAACCTCCAACCTGATCCCTCCCAGAACTCCCAATGGCTTCTTCAATATTATTATTATTATTATTTTAATTTTTAAAAAGGATTTTTATTTATTTGTTTGAGAGAGAGATAGTGACAGAGACAGCACGAGAGAGAGAGTATCAGCAGGGAGGAGAGGGAGAAGCAGGCTCCCCACTGAGCAGGGAGCCTGATGCGGGACTCGATCCCAGGACCCTGGGATCATGACCTGAGCCAAAGGCAGACCCTTAACCAACTGAGCCACCCAGGTGCCTGGCTTCTTAAATATTATTTAACTTCATTTAATCCACAGGTTGATGTGCCTGACTATTATTCCAGAGGGTGGAGTGGCCGTCACAAGCAATCTCACACATTTTACTTTCTTCCCAGACTCATTAGATAATACCTGCTTATTCAGCGTGCCATTTTCCAGTAGCCCCAGCAGAATATAGTCATCACAGTCATTGACCCTATTAGTAGCATCATAGCCCAGTTCTACTTGTCCCTCTTCCAGCTGATTCTTGTTTTTTAGGTGAGAGCCAGTCAGCACTTGAACTCGGAACACTTTGGCAGGTACATCCAAAACCACAGTCAGATGACTGCCAGCCTCAGCTGATTTGGTATAAAAGAAATTCTTATCCAAGCTGTAGGCATTCATGAGAACAGAGCCATTGGCAACCTTCAGGCTAGTGTAGATGGAAGCAGCAGGGTTGCTGGGAGAACCAGGGTCATTTTCCTCAGTCTCTTTATCTTTGAATTTGGATTTGCTGTCAAAGAAGGAGTAATTACCCATGTGCTGGAAAAGGGAAGGGAAGAATTGGATGGGTGTTGGTTGCGTGAGAAGTTCATGAAAATGAGTGAGGAGGTAGTCATAGGGCATTTCTTGGTAGAAGAGGAGAAGGAAATGAACTAAGCAGGGAAGATCTCTAGTACGGAAGAGTTTTCCAGTGAAGCCCAGCTGAGAGAAGTTCAGAGTCATCCAAGGTTTGTTTTCCCAGGCAGACACTATAGTAGCTATCTGGGTGACAAATCCTGGAGCACATTTCACATCATCTTCGATCATCAGAAAATAGTCAGAGTGGTTGGTAGCAAAGTTCATGAGGAAGGCAAAATCCATGTTCTGCTTGGAGTGGAAGGCTACATAGGCCGGGGTGTCATGAAAGTTTTTCTTAAGGTCCTTTAAAAGAAGATAGTTTTTAAGAGGTGTATTGATCACTACTAGCTGTCTGGTCTGGATATATGGTTTAAACAGGGTTGAGATGCTGGAGATCATTTGACCAAGCCACTTGGGGTCAGGATCTGCCAGGTGTACCAAGACAATGAAGTGTTTCTGCTCAGATGAGGAGGAAGCAAAGAAGAGAGACTGCAGGGTGTCCAAGAGGTAGCTCCCACTGGGATGTTGAACTGAGGAAATCCCTATGGTTAGCAGTTCTAGGATTGGGGAGAAAAGAGGACCTTTAACATCTTCGAGAAGTGAGGAAAATACTTGCTATGGGTGAGGTTATACTACTTTCTTAGGTCTTTCCATATGCTAAATTCATTTGTCCCTGTGGTTATTTTACATTTTCTCTCCCCCAGGCCTGGGTATGGACCATATTAGGAGTTAAAAATATCTGGTCATAAGTTGTGAGTTAAAAAAAAACATTATCTTTGAAAAACTATTGTGGGAGAAATAAAGAAGATAAACTAAAAACATTGCATCTATGTCTCCTCCCACCCAAAGTCTCACTGAGAAACCAGGAAGGTTGCCATGAAAAAATCATACTATTTGAAGAATTCCTGGAAGATAGAATATGGAACAGGATTGGTGGAGAAATCTAAGTAGAATTTATAGCCCAAAAGACACACAGAGAAAACAACTGCACAGATGCATCTATACCAAAAGCCTCAGAAAAGTTCTAAGTTTGAGCCACCAAATACAGAGGTATGGGCTCTTGGATGGTCACCTGGATAATTACAGAACTGTTTCCAGAACCACTGGACCAGTGATCACCAAGGAACTGGTAGTAGCAACACCCACCCCCAGGCTAAAGTCCTAAGGACTTCTGTCTAAATAAAGTGGAAGGTCTGCCAGGCAAAGGCCCAGGGTGTGAATCCTGGGGCTGGAGAGAACATCAGAACTACAGCCAAGAACTCTAGGCAACAGATGAAGGGGGAAAGGAGATAACACAGCTGACTATGGCATTTACCTTTAGATTCCCTCAAGTAGACGTTCAGAAATGTAGAGGCTGCCAGAGTGTCTAAGCAGATAAATGGGTGAAATTCCCTAGATGACTTAGGGTTCTACTAGGAGAGATAGTGGGACACTTCACCCAGAAGATCTGATATTCACATTCCTTACTTCCTCTATGTGTCATTGCTCCCCCATAATCTAATGAGGCAGGCTTCTGTAATCATAACACACTTCTACAGAGAGGCAAAAAAGGAGTGGTTATCTGTAGAGAATTATGCTGTTCATTCTAGATCCTTGAATGTAAATCTGAAACAAGAATCAAACATTTGAATCATCAAACATTGAATATAAATATGAAACAAGAATCACCACACACAAACAAGACTCAACCAGAAAGAGAACTCCAAAAATATAATAGAGGAAACACTGAAATGAAGAACATCTCAAATATACTATATCAATCCTCAGAGAGATTGAGGAAGAAATCATACTTTTTGGTAAAAGAACAGGATCATATGAAAAGAAGTTTGTAGAAAATATGGATATGGGGACTTGACCAAGTTCAGCTTAGATTTGTCTGGTATGTTCTTCCATCAGAAGGCACACAATGGCAAATTGTTTCTGTTTTTAGGATGTTAGCAGCCTTTGATGTTCAGTGTCTAGATCCATTAATACTCTAAGGGTTGTAATATGGTGATATTCTAAGTCAAACATTCCTTCTCCATTCATTATCTGGAATGTTTCTGTAAAGTGAAAATTCCCCTAATCTCCTCTTTGGTTACTCAGTGGTATAGTTCATACAGGAAAGTGAGATAAGTATTTGATTCTTTCCCTTTATTTACCAGCTTTCAAAATAATGGATTGGTTTCCTAGCATTTTCCAATGGTGACAAAATTGGTTAGTTGGTTTTTTGTTTGTTTGTTTGTTTTGGTATCCATATGAACTCATGAATTTTATGTTTCAAACCACTGAAATTTTATTGATGCTTAAATTGTCTTATCTTAGGCAAGTAGCCTCTTGAAGTTGGATCCTGAGCCCATTTAATACAACTTTAGTAATTTTTCTTTTTTAAAAAAAGATTGATTGATTGATTGATTGATTGATTGATTTTAGAAGGGAGGAGTGGAGAGGGAGAGAATCTCAAGCAGACTCCTGGCTGAGCCAGGCTGGACCCAGGGCTCCTTGTGGGGCTCGACATCACGAACCATGAGATCATGACCTGAACTGAAAGCAAGAGTTGGATGCTTAACTGACTGTGCTACCCAAGTGCCCCTCAATTTTAATTATTTTTGAAAGATTCCTTGCTATCTGGTATGACATTTCCTGCCTTGGACCTGGAATCAGCCATTTTTTTCAAGGAGGACTGGTTATTTTAGTATAAAATGGTATTACTCATTGCTAGTGGGTCATTTCTAAGCCCTAGTGGACAGAGCTAAAAAAAATTTTTTTAAAAGATAAAATACATCATGGGTTCAGACTGATATTTCAAAATGCATTCAATTCAAAAATACATTTTAAACTTGAAGAAAAAAGTGTTTTTCCTTGCTGAGAGTTCATTCTATTTTTAAGACCAACAAGCTTAAACCCTCTTGAACTTAATCTTGTTTTATTGACAATAAATAACTTTGCACTGTCCTTTGAACTCTTAAAGTGTTTGAGTCAGTTAATGCTTATTCTGTCGCAAGGTTTATTTTTTCTTATCAAATACCATCACAACTTATGGGGATCAAATGAGTACCATAGTTGGACCTCAGAAGGGTACACAATGCCAAAATGAAGCTTGTTCAGCAAAGAGAATCACAAAATCCTGATTGAGCTGACAGATAAAAGCCACATATTCTCTAGCCATAGACTTCATAACAGATGCTAGCACAGTTACCAGCGATAGGGGAAAGAGGGGTACCATTACTGCAGAAGTCAGTGAGGACCACAGTCGGACCTAGGCTGGAGCTATACTTTTGAGAATAATTAGCATATAGATGGTAGTTAAGGCTGTGAGACTAGATGAGGTCACCAAGGCAGTGAGTCTAGACAAGAACTAGGATACATCAACATTTAGACATTGGAAAGAGAAGATAAACCAGCAACAGAGACTGAGGATCTACTAGTGAAGCGAGGAAAACCAGAAGATTTTGGAATTCTGTAAGCAATTGAAGAATATTAGAACAGAGTGATCTACTGTATCAAATGCTGTCATAGGTCCATTTCCTTTCTAGTGCCTTCTGTCTCTACTCTTGTCTGACCTGTCCCAGCATGTTCCATACCCCTTGTGCATACTCACTTTTTTTCATAGGAGGAGCTCCAACCAAGATACGGGAGTTTACATTTTTGAGCAGTCCTAAGTTTTTCTGCATATTTTTGAAGGTTTCCAAGTGGTTTGTTCTACCAGGGTTGATCTGCATCCGGGCTCTCTGCCAAGCTACCGTCTCCTTTTCCTCCTGAGAAAAAAGTAAGTTTCAGCTCTAGGATTCAAGCCCTTTGGGAATAATAGTTGAGTGGATTCTCTTTGTATAACACAATGAAATATCTCCAGGATACAGGGCAGGTTGCTCAGGGCTGTCTTCGTTTTCTTCCTTATTCTCTAAAAAAGTTCCACACTAGGGATTCTTGTATAGACTGTGGGTCCTGGGGTGAAGGGAATTGGAATTTCTCTAGCTCTCCTGGGTTATATGTAGGAAATGAGACAATGTCCGTCGATGTCATTCTTCACTCACAATCATCCCCTATGACTACAGCCTGATTTGGGTTCCGTGAAGGGTAAGACATATATTAAGTGTGAGAGATACAGGAGAGAAGGTAATTCCACCCGAATGTCCCAATCTAAACTCTTTCCTGTTGGTGGCACTTCACTCTTCCAAATTTGTTTACTACTCTCCCTTTTCTTCTTTGTTCTTTCTGGTTTCTAGTGCAATTTTCTCAACTCCTTAGACTTTTTCTTGGCTTAGATAAATGACTTAACTTTTCCGAAATTCAGCATCCTATTTTATAAAATGGGCGGGAGGGGATATGTAACTTTGAAACTGAAGGAAATTTTCTAAAATGGGAAACTTACTAAACAAAGAGAATATTTTATGTCTCATCAATTGCTATTAAAAAAGGACCAGCTTTGCTGAAGTATTAAATAAGTGTTATTTTTTCTCAGCCCTAAATTCTCTCTTCTGGAGTGCCACATCCCTTATTGTCTATATCAAAGACAAATGATATGTTGAGTCCTCAAACTTATCTTTTTTTCTTCTTTGAGTGTCTACAGTGTTAGTGACAATTTCACACAAATAGACACTTAGATAATCTGTTTTTTTTTTAAGTCAAGGGATTTCAACTTTGCCCCATCCATAGTTTCTGGTACTCACCAAAGATAGGAAACTTGTAGTATCAAAGGGATTTTCTCTAATGAAGAAGAAGACTGGGAACACCATTGCTGTTGCAATAACGATGAATATCCATAGGAAATCTTTCATGGTGTTGGGGTTGGGAGCTTTTAGAGCTGTTTCTCAATCTGTGATCCTTGGATGTATATTCAGATGTCTGCAATTTATACAGTATTGAGAAAAGTTTTCATTTGACAGTAATATTTTTTTCATGAATCAAGGAAGTTTATAGTATACAGTTTACTTGTATATGTAGCATTCTTTTTTAAAAAAGAGTTTTTAGAAGAGCAGTTTTAGGTTCACAGCTAAATTGAGAGGACAGTACAGAGATTTTCTATATACCTCCCACTCCTACACATGCATAGCCTTCCCTATGATCAACACCACTCACCAGAGTGGTGTATTTGTACAACTGATGAACCTACATTAACACAGCTTTATCACCCAAAGCCCATAGTTTACATTATGGTTCAGTCTTTGTGGTGTATTCTATGGGTTTGGACAAATGTATAAATGACATGTATCCATTATTATGATATCTTATAAAATATTTTCACTGCCCTAAAAATCCTCAGTGCTCTGCCAATTCATCCCTCCCTCTCTCCCAATCCCTGGAAACCACTGATCTTTTTACTTTCTCCACAGTTTTGTCTTTCCCAGAGCGTCATATAGTTGGAATCACATAGTGAGTAGCCTTCTCATATTGGCTTCTTTCATTTAGTAAGATGCATGTAAGGTATTTCAGAGTCTTTTCATGACTTTATATCTTATCCCCTTTTAGCACTGAATAATATTCTATTGTCTGGGTGTACCACAGTTTATTTATCTATCCATTCACCTACCAAAGGGCATCTTGGTTGCTTCCAAGTTTGGGCAATTATGAATAAAGTTGCTAGAAATATCCATGTGCAGGTTTTTGTGCAGACATGTTTTCACCTTTGGGTAAATACCAAGGAACTCAATTTCTGAATTGTATGTTAAGAGTAGTTTAGTTTTGGGATGCCTGGGTAGCTCAGATGGTTAAGTGTCTGCCTTTGGCTCAGGTCATGATCCCAGGGTCCTGGGATGGAGTCCCATATCGGGCTTCTTGCTCAGCGGGGAGCCTGCTTCTCTCTCTGCCTGCAGCTCCCCCTGCTTGTGCTCGCTTTCTCTCTCTCTCTCACAAATAAATAAATAAATAAAATCTTAAAAAAAAGAGAGTTTTCCATAAGTTGCTGTACCATTTTGCATCCCCATGATAATGTATCAGAGTTCCTGTTGATCCACATCCTCACCAGTATTTAGTGTTGTTGGTGTTCTGGATTTTGACCATTCTAATAGGTTTGTGGTGATATTTCTCATTGTTGTTTTAATTTTCATTTCCTTGATGGCATATGATGTGGAACATCTTTTCATATGCTTTTCTCCATTTGTGTATCTTCTTTGCTTAAGTGTCTATTAAGGTCTTTCATTCTTTTTTTTAAGATTTTATTTATTTATTTGACAGAGAGAGTGAGCAAGACCCTGGGATCATGACCTGAGCTGAAAGCAGACACTTAACGACTAAGCCACCCAGGTGCCTCTTTTGGTTCATTTTTTAATTGGGCTGCTTGTTTTCCTATTGAGATTTTTATTTATTATTATTTATTTATTTATTACTTTTTAAAAGATTTTATGTATTTATTTATTTAAGAGAGAGAGAGAGAGAGCACGTGAGTGGGGTGGGAGGAGCAGAGGGAGACGGACAAGCAGACTCCCTTCTGAGAGCGGAGCCCTACTTAGGGCTCTATCCTACGACCCTGAGATCATGATCTGAACCCAAATCAAGAGTCAGATGCTCAACTGACTGAGCCACCCAGGTGCCCCTATTTTCCTACTGAGTTTTAAGAGTTCTTTGTATATTTTGGGTAACAGTGCTTTATCAGATGTGTCTTTTGCAAATATTTTCTCGCAGTCTGTGCCTTGTCTTCTAATTCTCTTGATACTGTTTTGTGTATGGCAGAGGTTTTAAATTTTAATGAAGTCCAGGTTATCAATTATTTCATATGTCATGCGTTTGGTATTATATCTAAAAAGTCAACATCATACCCAAGGTCATCTAGGTATTCTCACATGTTATCTTCAGTCCTTCAACTTTGTTCTTCTCCTTAAGTACTGCATTGGCTATTCTGGGTCTCTTGCCTCTTCCTATAAGCTTTTAAATCAGTTTGAATATCCATAAAATAACTTGCTGAGATTTTGACTGGGATTGTACTGAATCTATATATCAAATTGGGAAGAATGGATGCCTTGACAACATTGAGTCTTCCTATCCATGAACATGAACTCTTCATTTATTTAGTTCTTCTTTGATTTTGTTCAAAGTTTTGTAGTTTTCCTTATATAGATCTTGCACATATTTTGTTAGATTTATATCTAAGTATTTCATTTTTGGGGGGAGCTAATGTAAATGATATTGTGTTTTTAATTTTAAATTCCACTTGTTCATTACTGCTATATAGAAAAGTGGTTGACTTTTATATATTAACCTTGTGTCCTGCAACCTTGTTAAAATTGCTTATTAGTTCCAGGAGGCTTTTTAATTAATTCTTTTGGATTTGTTAAATAAATGGTCATGTCATTTGCAAACAAAGACAGTTGTATTTCTTCCCTCCCAATTTGTATACTTTCCTTTCCATTTATTTATTTATTTATTTATTTATTTGTTTGTTTGCCTTATTGCTTTAGTAAGGACTTCCAGTACAATGTTGAAGAGTAGGGGTAAAAAGGGACATCCTTGGCTTGTATCCGATCTTAGTGGGAAAGCTTTGAGTTTCTTACCATTTAATATGATGTTAACTGTAGGTTTTTGGTAAATAGTTTTTATTAAGTTGAGAAAGTTCCCCTCTCTTCTTAGTTTATTGAGAGATTTTATCATGAATGGGGTTGGATTTTGTCAAAAGCTTTTTCTTCTTCTGATAACCTTTTTAAATCTGTTGATGTGATGGATTACATTAGTTGATTTTATATGTTAAACCAACTTTGTATGCCTGGGATAAATCCTACTTGGTCATGGTGTATAATTCTTTTTTACATTGTTGGATTTAATTTGCTATTTTTGTTGAGGATTTTTGCATCTAAGTTCATGAGAGATATTTTGTTTTCATGTGTTTTCTTTGATTTTGGTATCAGCATAGTATCAACCTCATAAATTGAGTTGAGAAATGTTCCCTCTTCTATTTTCTGGAAGAAATTGTGTAAAATTTGTTTTAATTACTTAAATGTTAGGTAGAATTCTCCAGCAAACCCACCTGGTGGGTTTTTGTTTTGGAAGGTTATCAGTTATTAATTCAATTTAATAAATATAGGCTTTTTAGATCATCTATTCCTTCTTGTGTGAGGTTTGTCAGATTGTGTCTTTCAAGGAATTAGTTTATTTCATCTAGGTTATCAAATTTGTGGGCATAGAGATAGTGTTAATATTCTTTTATTATCCTTTTGCTTTCCATGGGATCTGTGGTGATATCCTCTCTTTCATTTCTGTTATTAGTAATTTGTGTCCTTTCTCTTTTTTTTCTTAGTTACCCTGTCTAGGGGCTTATTGATTTTATTGATCTTTTCAAAGAACCAGCTTTTGGTTTCATGCTGTTGATTTCCTGTTTTCCATTTCATTGATTTCTGCTCTAATTCTTATTATTTCTTCTGCTTACTTGGATTTAATTTGCTCTTCTTTTTCTAATTTCCCAAGGTGGAAACTTAGATTATTGATTTTAGGTCTTTCTTCTTTTCTAATATATGCATTCAATGTTATAAATTTTCCTTTAAGCACTGTTTTCACTGCATCCCACAAAATTTGATAAGTTGTGTTTTCATTTTCATTTAGTTCAAACTATTTTAAGATTTCTTCTTGGTCTTCTTCTTTTTGGTGGGCAGCAAAGCAGGGTTTATTGAGCGATAGCAAAGTGATAGTACAAAACTCCCAAAGAGAGAGGGGACCTGAAGGGGTTGCCTTAAGATTTCTGCTTTGACCCATGTGTTATTCAGAAGTGTTTCCTTGGTTTAAGCTCCATGTATTTTGGATTTTCCAGTTATCGTTCTGTTTTGATTTCTAGTTTAATTCCACAGTGGCCTGAGAGAAGACATTGTGTGATTTCGATTTTTTTAAATCTTTCCCCTCCCCGCTCCTCCTGCCCTGAATTTTGCTATTTCAGTGCAGCATTCATAAAGTGTTCAGTTCTTAGTGAAGGCAAGTCAGCTGGTAGAACATAGAACATGTTTCTTTTTATTTGAAACAGTTTTTTTCTTTTATGGTTTATGAATATGAGTACTTAGAACCAATTGTTCTTTCATTCTGTCATTGCTTTATATTTGTCAATCTTATTTTCTCTATTAGCAGTAAGTTCTCTGAAGGTAGAAGCTGTTTTTCCTTTGTGCTCTCTATGCATTTAAACATAGTGCTGAGGATACAATAGGTGCTTAATAAATTCTCGCAACTTTTGATTCTATCCTTTTAAAAAAATGAGATGCTTTTAAAATACATTCAAAACCTTAAGACTCATGCTCAGTATGGTCAGGGCTAAGTAATATAAGTTGTGGGAAATGACTGAGCTCTTGATCTCTCCAGAATCTTTTGGTACATATAAAATTGTTAGTGATAATTGATGGAAATGACTACTATTAAAAATAGGGCTTCTAAACAATTTTTAATCTATATATGCCTGTCCATGTATTGGTGTAAAATGGAATGTCAAAGAAGCACTGGGAATAGAATACTAATATATGTGATGACAAGTGGAAAATAAAAACAGAGAAACCAAAGGCAATAAAAACGTAAGGTAATTATGATTTCGGTCTACTGGGTTCTTTTTCTATTCCTTTAAATTTGTTAAGATATGTCTTATGGCCCAGAATATGGTCAATCTTGGTGAACATTCCATGTAGACTTAAGAATGTGTATTCTGCTGTTGTTAGATGAACCAGTCTGTGGATATCAATTATGTCTAGTTGACTGATAGTGTTGTTGAGATTAATTATATCCTTACTGATTTTCTGCCTGCTGGATCTGTCCATTTCTGATAGAGTGGTATTGAGGTTTCCAACTATGATAGTGGATTCATCTCTTTCTCCTTGCAGTTCTATCAGTTTTTGCTTCATTTAATTTGATGCTCTGTTTTTAGGTGCATACACATTAAGAACTGTTATGTCTTCATGCAGAATTGCCCCTTTTATCATTATGTATATCCTTAAAAAAAACTCTGATAATTTTCCTTGTTTTAAGTCCTCTTTGTCTGAAATTAATATGGCTACTCCCTCTTCCTTCCCTCCCTTCCTTCCTTTCTTTCCTTCCTTCCTTTCTTCCAATACTATGTTGAATAGAAGTGATGAGAACAGGTTTCAGTCTTTCACCGTTGAGTGTGAGTGTTTTTATAATAAAAATGTGTTGAGTTTTGTCAAATGCTTTTTCTGCATTAATTGAAATGATCAAGTGGGGCTTTTTCTTCATTCTGTTGATGTGGCATATTAGATTGATCAAATTTTGTATGTTGAATCATTCTTGTATTCCGGGAGTATATCCTACTTCGTCACGGTGCATATACCTTTTAATACTGAATTTGAGGGGTGCCTGGGTGGCTTAGTTGGTTAGGTGTCTGCCTTCCACTCAGGTCATGATCTCAAGGTCCTGAGATCAAGCCCTGCATTGGGCTTCCTGCTCAAATGCGATTCTGCTTCTCCCTCTTCCTATCCCTCTGTGATCTCTCTTGCTCTCTCTCAAATAAATAAAATCTTTTTAAAAATACTGAATTTGGTTTGCTAGTATTTTGCTGAGGATTATTGGATCGATATTCATAAAGGATATTGGGCTGTGATATCCTTTGCTTGTGGTGTCTTTGTCTGGCTTTGGTATCAGGGTAATGTTGGTCTCATAGAATGATTTATGAAGTATTTCTTTCTCTTCAGTATTTGGGGAAAGTTTGAGAAGGATTGGTACTAGTTCTTTAAATGTTTGGTAGAATTCATCAGTGAAGCCATCAGATCCAGTGTTTTTTGGTTGTTGTGGGGAGATTTTTGATTTCTGATTCAATCTCTTTACTAGTTATAGATCTATTCAAATTTTCTATTTCTTCATGGTTTAGTGTTAGTAGGTTTTGTGTTTCTAGGAATTGGACATTTCATCTAGATTACCCAATTAATTGGCATACAATTTTTCATAGTACTCTTATTTATTTATTTTTAATTTTTAAAACATTTATTTATTTGAAAGAGAGCAATAGATTGAGAGAACGAGCTGCGGGAGGGCAGAGGGAGAAGCAGACTCCCACAGGGAGCCTGATGTGGACTCGATCCTAGGACCCTGGGATCATGACCTGAGCCAAAGGCAGACACTTAAAACCGATTGAGCCACCCAGGTGCCCATCATAGTACTCTGTTATAATTCTTTTTATTTTTGTGGAATTGGTAGTAATATCCCCACTTTCATTGCTGATTTTAGTAATTTAGTGTTCTCTTTTTTTCTTAGTCCATCAAGCTAAGGGGTTTTCAATTTTGTTGCTCTTTTAGAAGAGCCTGCTTTTGGTTTCATTGATTTTTATTCTATATTTCATTGATCTTTGCTTTAATCTTTATTACTTCCTTCCTTCTGTTATCTTTGGGTTAGTTTGTTCTGCTATTTCTAGCTCCTTGAATTGTAAAGTTAGGTTATTGGTTTGAGATTTTTCTTACTTTTTGGTGTAAGCATTTATAGCTATAAACTTTCCCCTTAGAACCACTTTCACCATGTCCCATAAATTTTGGCATGTTGTATTTTTATTTTCATTCATTTAAATATTTTCTAACTTCTTTTGTGATTTCTTCTTTGATTCATTGGTTGTTTAAAAGTGTGCTATTTAATTTCCACAATTTTGTGAAATTTCCAGTTTTCCTTTTGTTATTGATTGCTAACTTTATCCCATTTTGGCAAGAGAAGATACTTTGTATGATGTCTATCTTTTTAAATGTATTAAGACTTAATCTGTGGCCTGACATATGGCCTATCCTGGAAAATGTTCCACGTGCACTTGAGAAGAATGTGTATTCTGTTGTTGGTGGGTAAAGTGCTCTGAAATGCCTGTTAAATCTAGTTGGTTTATTGTGCAGTTTAAGTCCTCTATTTCCTTATTTATTTTGTGTCGTTGTTCTGTTCATTATTGTCAGTGGGGTATTGAATTCTTCAACTATTACTGTATAACTGTCTATTTCTCCCTTCAATTCCATCAGTTTTTGCTGATTATATTTTGACGACCTGTTATTAGGTATGTAAATGTTCATAATTGTATCTTCTTGCTGTGTTGAACACTTTAATGAACTCTTATAATGTCCTTCTTTGTCTCTTGTAAACTTTTTTTTTTTTTAAAGATTTTATTTTATTTATTTGAGAGAGAGAGAGAGAGTGAGAGAGAGAGCACAAGAGGGGGTAGGGTCAGAGGGAGAAGCAGACTCCCCACCGAGCAGGGAGTCTGATGCGGGACTCGATCCCGGGACTCCGGGATCATGACCTGAGCCGAAGGCAGCCGCCCAACGAACTGAGCCACCCAGGCGCCCCTCTTGTAAACTTTTTTGATATAATGTCTTATTTAATTTCTATTTTGTCCAGTATAGTTCAGCCACCCCTTCTCTTTTGCTTAGTATACGCATGGAATATTTTTTTCCCATCTTTTCACTTGCAACCTGTTGGTGTCTTTGGATCTTAAGTGATTGTCTCTCAGGGTGCCTGGCTGGCTCAGTCAATGGAGCATGTGAGTCTTGATGTTGGGGTTGTGAGTGGGTATAGAGATTACTTAAAAAGAAAATTTTAAAAAATTAAAAAAATAAAACTGAGTGTCTCATAGATAGCACATAGTTGGATCAGATTATTTTAAAAGATTTTATGTATGTATGTATGTATTTATTTATTTATTTTATTTAACACAGAGAGAGAAAGACAGAGAAAGAAAGAGAAAGGCAGAGAAAGGGGATGGAGAAGAGAGAGAGGGACAAGCAGACTCCGCACTGAGTCTGGAGTCTGATCACGGCCCAATCCCAGGACCCTGAGATCATGACCTAAGCTGAAATCAAGGGTCAGATGCTCAACCAACTGAACCACCCAGGTGCCCAGATCAGCTTTTTAAGTCAATTCTGCCAATATCTGATTGGGAAAATTTAGTCAATGTACATTTAAAGTAATTACTCCTAAGACTTCTGTCATTTCGTTATGTTTTTTCTAAACGCCTCACAGTATTTTTGTCCCTTATTTCCTGCATTACCATTTACTTTTGTGTTTAGTTGATTTTTTTTTTTTTTTGGTAGCAAATTGTTTTAATTATCTTCTCACTTCCTTTTGTGTATATTTTATAGCTATTTTCTTTGTGGTTGCCATGGGGATTACATTTAGCATCCTAAATTTACAACTCTTTAATCTGAATTTATACTGGCTTAACTTCAATAACTTAGAAACTGCTCCTTTACAGGTTACTAAATATATATATTTATTTATATTTATATATATTTATTTATATTTCTATATTCATATATATAAAAGTTTCAACCACAACACATGAAAGTCCTCACCTTTACTGGAGCTGTACTTCTGAGACTTCTTTTGGGGGGTGCAGAGGAACTCAGCTTCACAACTCTTGAGAGTTCAAGACTTTCTCCAAAGTCAAGAAGAAGAAAATATAATATTTGGGGGAGCTGGGATGGGGCCAGAATTTGCATCCTCTGAGGCAAGACAAAGTTGGTCACTGCTTTCAGGTGACACTCTGCCTGACAACCATTGTTCTCCCTCAATGGGGCCTGTTTACCCTCCAACTTCACACCAAACACCAGCTCCTTGGTGACAGTCCCAGGGAAGTGGTGAGGAAGTTCTGACACCAGCTTCCTGGGATTCTGACCTAGATCCAGGACTGTGGACTGGACCACATTTTTCTCCAAATAAAAGTAGTTTTATTGGTATTTCCCCCAATTTTAAATACGATGCATGTTCAATGTAAAACATTGGATTAATTACAAAAAAAAAAAAAAAAGAGAGAGAGAGAGAGAGAATAAAAATTACTCAAAATCCCAGTGGTAGGAGATAACCTTTAGTTAGCATCTGGGGAACATCTAGAATCAAAATGAGAAGGGTAGATTGAAATCTAACTTTATGGCAATAGAAGTCAAGTCACTCAGAAGCTCCCCAAGAAAGTCATTTGGGCAAGAGAATTTACCAAGTGTGGCAATCTCTCAGAGAGCTTAGGGAAGAAGTAAGTCTATCTCCACAAATTTACCAATTTCAGTTTCCTTGGGCAACTTTCAATTCCCACTTATTCCAGACATGCTGTCCTTTCCCCTAAAAATTGCTTTCCTCTTTATCTTGTCATCTTCTTTGTCATCCTTAATAATTAATGTCTTAAGTCTGTCTTTCCAACCTCCAGCTCCGTACCACCTTTTTTGGACTGCTCTGAATAAAACATACACTTAGTCACTATCTAAGAAAAAATAATGGCAATAGAATACTATCACTTTTGTAAGTCCAGGATTGCAGTGTCCTCTTTTAGGAATAACTCTCCAAAAGAAATAGATCTGATAAGAACCAGCTTTTATTTGGTGATGATGTTACTTTGATGAAACCATTTGTTTAAAAATGGGATTCCTGGGGCACCTAGGTGGTTCAGTCGTTAAGTGTCTGCCATCGGCTCAGGTCATGATCCCAGGGTCCTGGAATCGAGCCCCGCATCGGCGGGGAGCCTGCTTCTCCCTCTCCCACTCCCCCTGCTGTGTTCCCTCTCTCGCTGTGTCTCTCTCTGTCAAATAAATAAATAAAAAAAATCTTTAAATAAAAATGGGATTCCCTATTTCCTTCCCTTTTTCCTCTTTATTGATTTGGCATCCCCTTCCTCTTTTCTTCTTAATCCATGTTACCCCTTTTTATTCTTTTGTTTCTTTTCCCTGTAGCCAAAGACCACTTTGAGAGGATTATGTTGAGGGGCACCTGGCTGACTCAGGCGGTAGATCATTCCACTCTTGATCTCAGCATTGTGAGTTTGAGCTCCATTTTGGGTGCAGAGAATACTTAAAAACAAAAACAAAAACAAAAAAACAGAAATAAAAGAATTATGTTAAAAATAATGGACATGAGGAGCCACAGGCAGAGGTTGTAATCTTGTAACCATTGTAATCTTAGCAGGAGGAGGCTGTGGCCAGGGTCTGGTATGCAGGTGCAGACTGGGCAGGGCATGGCTGCAGCTTGGGCCCACAATGAAGGCTCATGGTTGGCACTCCTGGAGGCCTCTTCAACATGCCCTCAATGCTGGTGGGGCTCGATGGGGTCTAGCAAGTGCTTGGGCCAAGGGCAGGGTAGGAGGCTGGTAGGTACAACTGTGTTCCTTAGAGGAAGCAAAACACTTTCCATCTGCTCTGGTGCAGAACAGATGCTGTGGTTGGATATTTAGAGGACATTATCATGAAAAGTTCTAGGTGTTATAGGGAAATTCCATGGACAAATACTATCAGGAATTTGAAGACAGGAAAGAATAAAATCACTTATTCTGCTTATTTTTTTAAAAGATTTATTTATTTATTTTATTTGAGAGAGAGAGAGAGGGAGAAGGGCAGAGGGAGAAGGAGAGAAGCAGACTCCTTGCTGAGCGTGGAGCCCAATGTAGGGCTTCATCTCAAGACCCTGAGATCATGATCTGAACTGAAATCAAGAGTTGGATGCTTAACCCACTGAGCCACCCAGGCAACCCATGCTGCTTATTTTTAACAAATATATTTACTAGGTAGAAAAACATATGAAAGAACAGCTGCTGGAAGCTTCCTGGATTTAACTTGGTGACTTTCACATTACAGCTCCATAAAGATGAAATGGGTGGTGACGTATTTGACAGGCTGCTCCCATTTATGGATCTTCTGTCTTTTTTTTTTTTTTTTAAGATTTTATTTATTTATTTGACAGAGAGAAACACAGTGCGAGAGAGGGAACACAAGCAGGGGGAGTGGGAGAAGGAGAAGCAGGCCTCCCGTGGAGCAGGGAGCCCGATGCGGGGCTCGATCCCAGGACCCTGGGATCATGACCTGAGCCGAAGGCAGACGCTTAATGACTGAGCCACCCAGGCGCCCCTATGGGTCTTCTGTCTTTCAAAGAAATGTTTCTGGACTACAGAGCAGAAAAGGGAGGTCAGGTACAGGAAATAACCAATGGTTTAGTGGCTACTTGTGCAAATCATCTTTCTGTCATCCAGAGCACTGCAACACTGGCTTTCACCTCCAGCAAATGGGATTGCTTTGGACATCTACAGCTCAGTAGGTTGGGAGAGGATTAGGCTAACGACAACAGAAAAATAGGTCTTGGAAAATCTGCATTTGTACCTGTTCATTAATGTGTGCCCCTCCACTTGTGACTATTTTTAACAGATTAATATTCAGGCTAACCTAGTGGATTTAATCTTGGAATTTCAAATGATCACCTACTTAAGGATAAAATATTACATACTGTGTGCTTTCTAGTTGTTAGTGCCAAGAAGGCAAAAATACTTTATGTTTTGGAGTCCCTAGTATGAATGTATGCTGTGTGCTGGAAGCAAACTAAGCAAGGTGTCCTTTTTTTATGGCATGTTAAGTGTCTTTGTGCAGGTTTGCCTAAAATCCTTTCTGTATAAATCAGTTCATTAGGTTTTCTGTTGGTGTGGGAGCAAGATTGGCAAAAAGGCTACTGACTGCAAGCTAGGAAATTAGGAAATTCCAACTAAGTCCTCCTTCTGTCAAAATCTCTTCTGCCATCATGCTATTCTATAGTCTAGCTCAGCATGAGTAAGAGGAGGTAGCAAACAGCTTTACTAGTTACCTATTTGGCTTTGGTTTAGTAAAATGTTTGGTATAATGTTACTTACCAGAAAAGATATATGTCAAACCTTTGAGGCTAGGCCAGGTAATCCCAATGAGCACAGGTCATGGGAGGTGGATGAACCCCGGGGTGGAGAGCCTCTGGCCTCTCTGCTATGGGCAGGGTAGGAACTAATGATAGAGCTCCCCCTCCAGGTGAAGGTGACTCTCCAGGAGGCAGAGTTGAGCTACAAAGTTTAGTTGTCCCTCTCCCCATGGAGATTTTCTCTCCTGTGCCAGTCCTAGAGGAGACAGAGTTTGGGGCTTCCACTGGGTGTTCTCCCCAAATCCAGACAAATGAAACCGAGGATCGAACTGAATAAAGTCCAGTGGGGCTTGAAAGTCAAAGTTGGTTGCCCCTGCCAGGGAACACCCTCTGACAATCATTGCTCTGACTGGGGGTGGGGGATGGGCAGAACCTTCACCTTTATTCCAAAGGTGAGAGTTACCTGAAGGAGGGAAGCTCTGATGCCCGGCATGTACACCCTTTGGTGAATATTGTGGATTTGCTTGCTCAGCAGCCAGTTCAATGTTTCTCTAAATGTGCTTCCCTGTTCTGTAGGGGCTGGCAAGCTAAAGTCTGTATTTCTCAGATTCCTTAATAGCTAATGTTCCAATATGATTTAGATTTAGATTTCTATATTTAGATGGACATTTATGAGATCTCACTGAGGTAAAAAAAAAGTTAGATTTGTAAAACGAGGATAATAATAATACCTACTTCGTTGGGTCTGATGTCCTATAGTACATATAACCACTATATACATATATAGTATAAACTTGTAGTATTACTATATAGCAGATTCTACATATATAAAGAGAAGATAGTATATATATTTATATACACTACATATATATAATCACTAATATGTAGCCATTGTACATACCGTATACTGTATACCATATTGTGTATCATAGTATAATGGAGTGTCTGGCTCATAGTAAGCAGTATATGTATGTTAGCTATGAATATATCAATATTTTAAAAGATCTCCAAGTGATTCTAAAATGTAGCCAAAGTTAGGAACCACTGATTTAAGACCTTATAACCATGGTAAGAAATTTGGGCTTAGGGGCGCCTGGGTGGCTCAGTTGGTTGGGCGGCTGCCTTCGGCTCAGGTCATGATCCTGGAGTCCCTGGATCGAGTCCCGCATTGGGCTCCCTGCTCGGCAGGGAGTCTGCTTCTCCCTCTGACCCTCCCCCCTCTCATGTGCTCTCTCTCTCATTCTCTCTCTCTCAAATAAATAAACAAAATCTTTAAAAAAAAAAAAAAAAGAAATTTGGGCTTAAATTTAATGCAATTGGAAAACATGGAAGGGCCTTAGGAAAGGGAATCATCTGGTTTTATTTATATTTTTAAAAGATTGCTCAGGCTTCAGTGTAGGGAGAGAATTTGAGGATGGGCCAACAGTAGAAGGAAGAAAAGAATTACGTATTACAGATGTTCAGATGAGAGAAGATGGTAGTTTTATGATAGAAATAGAAAAATAGGGGCGCCTGGGTGGCTCAGTCGTTAAGCGTCTGCCTTCAGCTCAGGTCATGATCTCAGGGTCCTGGGATCGAGCCCCACATCGGGCTCCCTGCTCAGCGGGAAGCCTGCTTCTCCCTCTCCCACTCCCCCCTGCTTGTGTTCCCTCTCTCGCTGTGTCTCTGTCAAATAAATAAATAAAATCTTTAAAAAAAAAAAAAAAAGAAATAGAAAAATAGTTGGGTTTGTGATGTTTTGGGAATGGATTTGACCAGCAGTACTGATGGATTGAATGTAGGTATGTGAGGGTTATGTGGCATGCCAAAGTTGATTCCAAAGGAAATGACTCAGAACTCTGGGCCATCACTGACAGCATCTCTGTTTGCCAGACATACGAGCAATACCATTGGGTCTGCTGGATCGTAAGGCCCAAGTAGCAGGGCAGTTTGCTCTACAAGCTTACCTTCTATGAAACTGTTCACTGCTCCAGGTCCTACTCAAAGCTCACAGTAGTACCATTGCTTTCCCCACTGACCAGATGAAGAGATAATCAGATGAGGTTAAATAATCTGCCCCCAGTCACACAGCTGGGATAGTAGGAGAGCAGAGATGTGAACCCAGGGGACACCAGAGCCTGTCCTTTTAACCACTGTGCTGTACTACTTATTATAAACAAATTTCCTGTTTAGTTTGGTGCTAGTTTGAGTTGACAAGTTTTGATGAGCGTGCATTCTCTGATTCTTTGCAATGTTGACTGCCCCTTCTTTCCTAGAATGCTCAGACTCCTTTTGCTTTGGTGAGACTGCACTCTTCTGGTTCTCATATTTTCTCTCTTTACTTTTTGGTCCCCTCTCCTTCCCTCCACCCACCCTTTACAGAAGGTTTCCCCAGGGCCTGTCATTGTTAGCTCTCTGCATTTCTCATTGTGTACATTCCCTAGGCCTCATCCCCTACCATTCTACAACTCGGACTTTGTTACACACACATCCACACGCAGAATGTCTTTACACGTGTGGTAATGAAGATAAGATCTGAAGTGAATGAAATGGAGGGTAAAAGGTACAATAGAGAAAGTTAAAAAAGCCAAAAGTTGGTACTTTTTTTTTTTTTTTTAAAGATTTATTTATTTATTTATTTGAGAGAGAATGAGAGACAGAGAGCATGAGAGGGAGGAGGGTCAGAGGGAGAAGCAGGCTCCCCGCCGAGCAGGGAGCCCGATGCGGGACTCGATCCCGGGACTCCAGGATCATGACCTGAGCCGAAGGCAGTCGCTTAACCAACTGAGCCACCCAGGCGCCCAAAAAGTTGGTACTTTTTAAAGAGTAAAACTAATAAACCTTTAGGCAAGACCGATCAAGAAAAAAGCATAAACAAATCTCCATAGATACTGAGCTACAAGCAAGATAATAAACCATACATTTGACAATGTTTTAGATGAAATGGACAAAATCCTCAGAAAATAACTTATAAAAATTAACACAGGAAGAAATAGAAATCTGATTAGTTCTATATCTATTAAAGAAATTGAAATCATGATTAACTAATTTCCCACACGCACAAAAGTACAGGCCCAGATACCTTCATGGGTGAATTCTCTAAACATTTAAGGAAGAAATAATGCTAATTTTAAACAAATTCTCTCAAAAAGTAGAGGAGGTACTTCTTCCCAACTGGTTTTTACGAGGCCAACATGCTTAAATACCAAAATATAACAAAGACATCATAAGAGAGAAAAATTACAACCCAATCTCTCATGAGAACATAGATGCAAAAACCCTGAGGAAATATTAGCAAACAGAATCGAGCAATGTATAAAAAGTATAATACATCATGACTAAAGGATAAAATATCCAGGAGTTATCATCTTGACAGATGAAGAAAAAACAGTGGGTAAAATTCAACATTCACTCATGATAAAAACCCTTGGCAAGCAGGAATAGTGGGGAGATTACCTTAATCTAATTAGACTATTTACTCCTCTTCCCCCAATTTCTTAATGGTGAATTATTATTTACTTATATTTATTTATTTTTAAAAATGTACATTATGATTTGATATACATTGTGAAAGGATTCCCACTGTTAATTAACACATTCATCACCTTACATATTTATCTTTGTGTGTGTGTATGTGTGTGGAAACACTTAAATTCTACTCTCTTAGCAAACTTCAGTTATACAATACAGTATTATCAACTATAATGTTATACATTATATCTTCAGATCTTATTCATCTTATAACTGAAAGTTTGTACTCTTTTTTACCAGCCTCACCCTATTTTCCCCACCCCTTAAGACCCTGACAACTACCAATTCTACTGTTTCTATGAGTTTGAAATTTTTTTTAAATATTTCACATATAAGTAACACCATAATGTATATGTCTTTCTCAGTCTGGCTTATTTCACTTAGCATAATGCCCTCCAGGTTCATCCATGTTGTTGCAAATGGCAGGATTTCCTTCGTTTTTAAAGCTGAGTAATATCCTTGTTTGTGTGTGTGTGTGTATGTGTGTGTTTGTGTGTGTAACGGTAAATTATTAAAAGCTTTCCCACCCCTGAGAATGGGAATAAACAAAGATGTTCTCTGTCACAACTTCTACTCAATAAGGGGAAAAAGTAAGAAAAGGCCTTTGGTTTGGAAAGAAAAAGATAAAATTGTAATGTGATTGTATACAAAGAAAATCACCAAGAATCTACAAACTATTAGAATTAATATGTGAATTTAGCAAGGTCATGGAGTACAAGGTCAATATATAAATGCCAATTGTATTTTCTATTTATTAAGTATAAATAATTAGAAAATAAAGATCCCAAATGATACTCTTTATAATAGCATCAGAAAATATCAATCCTAGGAATAAATCTAACAAAACCCCTTTATTTATTTACTTTAAAAGTTTGTGTTTTTTAGTAATCTCCACACACAACGTGGGGCTCGAACCCATGACCCCAAGATCAAGAGTTGCATGCTCTTCCAACTGAGCCAGCCAGGCGCTCCTAAAAAGGGCTTTATTTTATTTATATATATATATTTTTAAAGGAGGCTCTATGCCTAATGTGGCACTTGAACTCAAGACCCTGAGATCAAGAGTCACATGCTCTACTGACTGAACCAGCCAGGCAGCCAGATGCTCTGCAACAAAAGCCCTTTAAATTGAAGACTACAGGGACTCTTGATCTTGGGGTCGTGAGTTCAAGCCCTATGCTGGGTATAGAGAATACTTAAATAAAACTTAAAAAATAAATTGAAGCTATAAAACATTAGTAAAAGAAATTAAAAGAGATAAAAAAAAATAGAGGAACATACTTTATTCATGGATTGGAAGACTAAATACTGTAAAGATTTAAATTCTCTCTAATAGATCTATAGATTCTTGCAATACCAATAAAAATTCCAGGCAAATTTTTGGGGTGGAAATTGACAATCTGACTCTAAAAGTGATCAGAATATGCAAAGTGCCAAGATAGCCAATCTTGAAGATTAAAGTTGAAGAACTCACACTACTAGTTATGAACATTTATTATAAGCCTATAGTAATTAAGTCAGTGTGGTACTGGCATAAAGATAAGTAGACCAATGGAACACAGTAGAAGGTCCAGAAATGGATACATGCATATATAGTCACCTGGTTTATGACAAAGGTGGTATTATAGTACAGTGGGGAAAATATGACCTTTTTGAGCAATTCTGGGTCAACTGGATATCCATTTGGAAAAAAAAAATCATGATCTCTAATTCATACTACATATAAAATATCAATTCCCTATGTCTGGAATTCTGTTACTATGAGTATAGGAGAATGGCTATTAGGTAGGTAGGTATTTGATACTCTTAGTGATGTATTTATATCTGGTAAAATAAGTCTCTCCTAATTATTCTCTTTTAGAATTCTGAAATGGGGGGCAAATTTCTAGGAACACAAAACTTGCCAAGACTGAATCATGAAGAAATAGAAAATCTGAATAGAGCTATAACTAGTAAGGAGATTGAATCTGTAATCAAAAATCTCCTGACAAAGGAAAGCCCTGGATCTGCTGGCTTCCCCGGTGAATTCTAACAAATATTTAAAGAAGGTCTAACACCAATCCTTCTCAAACTCTTTGAAAAGATTGAAGGGAAGGGAACACTTCCTGACTCATTCTATTAGGCCAGCATTACCCAGTCAACTTCACTGGGCTAAGGGATGCCCAGATAGCTGGTAAAACATTATATATGCGTGTATCTGTGAGGATGCTTCTGGAGAGATTTGCATTTGATTCAGTAGAGTGAGTGAGGAGAGCCACTGTCCCCAGTGTGAGACTTTTTTTGGTGTGCAGTTTTATAAATATTAACACATGCATAGACTCATGTAACAACCACTGTAATCACCATATAGAACAGTCCCATCACCCTACTAAAATTCTTTTGTGGTATCCCTTTATCATCACACCCCCTCCCTAGTCCTAACCCCTGGCAACCTCTTCCTATTTGTTCTCCATCACTGTATTTTTTTTTTTTTGAATTCCATAGAAAAGGAATCATATAATATCTTAACTTTTCGAGACTACTTTTTTCATTCAGCATAATGCCTTATAGATTCATCCATGTTTTTGCATGTAGAACAAGTTTATTTCTTTTTATCACTGAGTAATATTCTATTTTATGGATTATCACATTTTGTTTATCCACTCAGCTATTTATTTTTTATTTTTATTTTTTTTTATTTTTAAGATTTTATTTATTTATTTGAGAGAGAATGAGATAGAGAGAGAGCACATGAGAGGGGGGAGGGTCAGAGGGAGAAGCAGACTCCCTGCCAAGCAGGGAGCCCGATGCGGGACTCGATCCAGGGACTCCAGGATCATGACCTGAGCTGAAGGCAGTTGCTTAACCAACTGAGCCACCCAGGCGCCCTATCCACTCAACTATTTGAAGTCATCTAGATTGTTTCCAGTTTTGGGCAATTATGAATAAAGCCGCTAGAAGCATTTGTGTACAGGCTTTTGTGTGAACATAGATTTTAATTTCTCCTGGGTATGGAGTATGATTTCTGAATAATATGGTAAGTGTATATTTAAGTTTATAAGAAACTGGTAGATTGCTTAAGTTTATAAGAAACTGCTAAATTGAGGCTAAATTGTACCATTTTGCATCTCTACTAGCAATGTGTGAAAGTTCCAGCTGTTCTGCATCCTTGTCAGCACTTGGTATTGTCAGTATTCTAAGTTGTATCTCATTATGATTTAAATGTAAATTTAATTTAAATTTCTCCAATGGCATCTTTTGAACATCTTTTCATGTACTTACCTGCCATTTGTATATCCTTTTTGTTGAAGTGTCTAATCCATTTTAAAAATTGGGTTGTTTGTATTATTCCTGTTAAGTCTTCAGAGTTCTTTAAAGGACTTCAAGTCCTTTGTCAGATACTGATTTGCAAATATTTTCTCCCAATCTATAGCTGTCTTTTCATTGTTTTAACAGTGTCTTTTGCAGAGCAAAAGTTCTCATTTCGAAAACTAAATTGAAGGCCAATTTATCAATTTTTGTTTTGTGGATTGTGGTTTCAGTGTCATATTTAAGAACTCTTGGCCTACTCCCAGGTCTCAAAGGCTTTCTCCCATGTTTTCCTCCAAGTATTTTATAGCTTTACATTTTATACTTATATATGATACTTCTTGAGTTAATTTTTATATAAAGCGTGAGGTTTAGATTAAGGCTTATTTTTTGCATAATGATGTTCACCGTTTTAACACCTTTGTTAACAAGACTATCCTTTCCCCATTGAAACTGCTTTTGTACCTCTGTCAAAAATCAATTGGCCACATTTGTGTGAGACTATTTCTGGACATTCTCTTCTGTTTCATTGATTGTTGTGTCTATACCTTTGCCAATGTCACACTATCTTGATTACCGTAACTCTATACTAAGTCTTGGGCGCCTGGGTGGCTCAGTCGTTAAGCGTCTGCCTTCGGCTCAGGTCATGATCCCAGGGTCCTGGGATCGAGCCCCGCATCGGGCCCCCTGCTCCACGGGAAGCCTGCTTCTCCTTCTCCCACTCCCCCTGCTTGTGTTCCTGCTCTCGCTGTCTCTCTCTCTGTCAAATAAATAAATAAAATCTTTAAAAAAACAACAACAACTCTATACTAAGTCTTATCATTGGGGTAATGGTTAATTCTATGTATCAACTTGGCTAGGCTGTAGTACCCAGACATTTAATAAAACACTAATGTTTAAAGAAAGGGAAACTACCTCAGATGAGTTTGCAGACTCAAAGTGCAAAGCATATGATCAAAGATATCCAACAAACCCAATGGACATAAGAATTCACTCCTGAGTAAAGGTAAATGATTGAGCAATGGATCAAAAAGAGGGCTTTAAATGAGTATGATTAAGATCCTTAAAGAGATAAATAAACGAATACCATCCTTAAAGCTAAAACAAAAGGTTACAAAAGAGGCAGATATTAATTAGGGTTGAGTAGCCATGAAAAAGAACTAATTATAAATTAAAACTAAAAAATATATTCACTGTAATATACAAAAATAAGAAGCAATAGACAGGGTTATTTCTTAGTGGGGTTACTTCTGATCATTTCTGGTGTTCCAGCTTCTGAGATAAGGCTTGTGTTTTTTTTTTTTTTTAAGATTTTATTTATTTATTTGAGAGAGAAAGAGACCACAAACAGAGGGAGCAGCAGAGGGAGAGGGAGGGGGAGAAGCAGGCTCCCCACTGTGCAGGGAGCCCAATGCAGGGCTCAATCCCAGGATCCTAGGATCATGACCTGAGCCAAAGGAAGACACTTAACTGAGCCACCCAGGCACCCCAAGACCTGTGGTTCTGACCTTGGGCATAAAGATATTGAAGTAGACCCAAAGATCATTTTATGACTCTACCTTGTGTTGGAAGTATCTTATGGGGTTGGGCTTGGTCAAGATTGGATCAAAGGAGTGAGACAGTCCCTGCTACAGTCAGATACCAGGTAAACCCCTTCTCTTTCTTGTCCATTGGACTTTGGGTTCTTTAAGCAAAGAATAGGTGCTGAACTGCTATTCTTAAGTATTCTCTGGAAATTATTGGATAGCCTTGATTATCCAGAGGCTTGCTACTCCAGGACCACTGATAACTTGTCCAGCTTCATATAAACATCTTGGGAGGACAGAATGTTTTCAAGAGCTCTCCCTTTGGACCTTCAACTATAAATTTTTCAAGGTTATGTCAGAGGTGCTATGGCCCAGAGCAGGGACTCATGAGAGGTTAAATGGGCATATAAATCAAGATGTCATCTAAACAGATGACAACTATTCTATGAGGCTATGAGAAATCCATTCATTAGACCTATGAAGAATACAAGGTCATTTGTCAGAAGAGCCCAACATATTCTTTTGGCTAATGCCGAGAAATGGAAATTCATTAAAATCAAAGGTCTGTGGAGATGGTCCAGAATGTTGGTGATCTGTTTAAATTGTCTGCTGTCCTGTTGAGTGATCCTGTTGAAGCTGTAGCAATCTTAAAAACTGGATGTTTGTTTTTCTTGTTCACAAAATGTGCTGCCCTCCCTTCCCCAGGGGGAGCCAGGGGCTTGCTGAAGCTGCACTGCAAGTTGGTACAGGTTGGTTTCAGGCTTAGAGAGCAAAGCAGTCAGGATTCTTTAGTTACTAACAGAAAAAACCAACTCAAAGTAGCTTAAGATCTCAGGGGTGTCTCATGAAAACGAGGGAAGGAATGCACCTGGATCTCAAGAGGAACTGTAATAAGAACACAGAAAACCCAGTTTGAGTCAGAAATCTAAGAAATACCATCTTCATCTCAGGTGCTGTGTTTCCTGGAGAGTTTGCTTCATTCTTTCTTGCCAGATAAGCTTTCTTAGATACAAACCTTCTCCACTTGACAGGGAAAGCAGTCCCTTAGAACCAGGTGTATCCAGTCATACTTAAGATGTCAGGATCAGTTTCTTTTAGTTCAAGTTAATAAACATCTCCTGGTATGTGATTTATTTATCTAGGCTTCTGATAACAAGGCAGGATAGGGAGGTTGTTTTCGATTTGCAGAGTATGTAAGCTGATGTGTGAGGTAAAGTCGAAGGTTTAGGTATTTTAGGTAATAATGTGGTTGTCGGTTTGAGCCAAAGTCTGAGGGTCCAGGGGAAATGTGGCCAGCATTTCAACATTCTCCCCCACATGCACAGATGGAGTTGTCAACTCTTCACATGTGGCTAAGACTTGGTCCTCAAAGCCCTTTTTGGTAGCTCTGTTTATTCTTAGCATTCACTGAGTGGTAGAGCTTGCTATTTTTATTTATTTATTTATTTATTTTATTTTATTTATTTATTTAAGATCTTATTTATTTATTTGACAGAGACACAGCGAGAGAGGGAACACAAGCAGGGGGAGTGGGAGAGGGAGAAGCAGGCCTCCTGCTAGGCAGGGAGCCCGATGCGGGACTCCATCCCAGGACCCTGGGATCATGACCTGAGCTGAAGGCAGACGCTTGACGACTGAGTCACCCAGGCGCTCTGAGTTTGCTATTTTTAGCTCTGTGTGGTTATAACCTCTATTTCCCATCTACCTATGTTGAGCCCCAATCTAAACCTGTGATTCTCAATAGCTTTGGCTTAGTTCTAGTACAAGCTTTCCTGAAAAGGGGCCTATTCTACTTTATCATTTGAAGGAAGAAACAGTTAGTTGGCTTAATAAATAACCCACCATCCTTCCTTTGTTCCCAATCTACGGATGACACTGTTAGCCATTTTTTATGCGGGAGGCCACTGAATACAAAGACCAGTCTGGTTATTTGGCTCCACTTATCCTGCCAAGTACAAAACAAAACAAAACAATATGACATATTCATACTTTTGTATATGGGGACCAGTGTTCCATCTATAGTAGTATGTGGAAAGAATTACTGAGTGGGAGTCTAGTAGTAATATTTTCTGGTAGTTAGGCAGTAGCTATAGGGGGAGGTAGCTTAGGAATTTTTAAGTGTAGTTCTCAGAGCTCTGAGCTAATTATAGTAAGTTGCAAGTACAGTGTTTACAGGTAGCAATGCAGTTCCTTCCTTCCTTCCTTTTTTTTTTTGCATCCCACAGGGCTCCTATGTTGCCCAGAAGAAAGGAGCAGAGCAGATGTTCCCTAATGGAGGAAACAGTATAAAGATTTCTAAGTTTAGACTTGAGTCTAGCCCTCAAAGTTGACCGAGTCACGAAGTTTGGGCTTATGAGATTAAGGAAGGTTGTGTCCACCCCCTAACTTACTGTGGTCTGCCCTTTGGACATGATGCTTGATCAAACCTCTTCCATTAGTATCAGTTCCTTCTTATCTGGTCCCATTTTGTACTAAACCATGGTTTAGTAAGTTAGCAACCCAATTCCCAAACTTTGTAGGGCTAATAACAATTTACAAAAGCAGAGTAGTGCACCTACTTGGACTGATACCCATCCTAAACAGAGCATATTAAGAGAATACAGGTTAAAGGAGAAGAACAAAGAGCTTTTTTTTTTTTTTTAAAGATTTTATTTATTTGACAGAGAGAGACACAGCGAGAGAGGGAACACAAGCAGGGGGAGTGGGGAGAGGGAGAAGCAGGCTTCCCGCCAAGCAGGGAGCCCGATGCGGGGCTTGATCCCAGGACCCCAGGATCATGACCTGAACTGAAGGCAGACGCTTAACAACTGAGCCACCCAGGCGCCCTGAACAAAGAGCTTCTTAACTGTGAGAGTGGCCAGATAATAAGAGAACTGAGAATGTGAAAGGCCATGGAGTAGAGGGTTTCAAGGAGGATGGGATCTCCATAGAAATACAAGAAAGAGAACTCAGAAAATACAATTAGGAGGTCATTGGTGACCCTGGAGAGTAACCTTCAATGAACAAATGAGCTTTGAAGCCCGAGTTCAAAGACACCAGAAATGATTAGGTGCTAAAGAAAGAAAGGCCACGGGTAAAAGCTATATTTACTAGGCATGAATGGTAGACAGAGGAGGGATCAGTGTTTGGCATAGGGTTGTTTTTTTTTTTTTATGATTTTATTTTTAAGTAATCTTCACACCTAACACAGGGCTCGAACTCACAACCCAGAAATAAAGAATCATATGCTCTACTGACTGAGCCAGCCAGGCACCCCGGCATAGATGTTTTCAATACAGAATAGACTTGTGCATGATTGGAAACTAGAGAAAAGAGCTTATAGATAGGAAAAATATATTCATTTTTTATAATTCCTGATGTGTTTAGTTTAGCAGTCAATTTTCAAGTTTTATTAGTCCCCAAAATCTTGATCCTATAATGAGGCTATATTGCCCCCATGTGGTATAGGCTGCCCAGCAACTTCATTCTAAACTAGGAATTGACAAACTTGCTGTAAACAGTAAATATTTTAGATTTGAGTAAAAGTAGCCACAGATATACATAAACAAGTGGGTGTGACCATGTTCCACTAAAACTTTATTTTCAAAAGTAAGTAGGGGATAGATTTGTCCTGTAGCCACTAGTTTGTTCACTCTTGATCTAAACCTCAATATTTGGGCTGAACATTAAAGTTATCTGGGGGTCTTTTTAAAAAAATGTGGGTGCCCAGGCCCTACCTCAGACTTATTGAATAAGAACCTTTGGTTGTGGGGCTAGGTAACTGGTACTTTGTGAAATCCCATCAGGGATCCATTGTGCAACCAAGGTTGAGAATTACTGATTCAAACCAGTAAATTTCTAGTTTTAAGTACAAATAATAACTAATTTCATCAAGTGGTTATTATATTATATTATATTTTATTTATTTATTATTTATTTATTATATATTATATTTTTAAATATAAAATTTTTAAATATAAATAAGAGCATTCCAAATATTATCTTATTTAATCCTTACAACAACCCTATTAATTGGGTACAATTATTATGCCCATTTTATAGATAAGAAAACTGAATTTTAGTGAGATTAAGTAATTTGTTCAAGGTTGAGGGTACAGAATATGCCACCCCCAAATATGCCATTTTGGCATAAAGATTATTTTAAGCTAAGGGTATTTGAGATTCAACAGCTGCAGAAAAAAAAAGGCTTTTTAGAGCTTTCCTTATCTGACTAAAAGCAACAACTTCTGGGAAATAAGACTACCATAAATTCTTCTTGAGGACAGATCTACTCCCAGAAGGAAGGATGAGAATGAAATAGAATGAAAATGAGAATGAAAAAAAGAATGAGAATAAAACCTACCTTAAATCCTTTATTTAGGGAAGTTTTATGGTCCGAAAGGAGACAAAAAGACCAAGATAGAAAACCATTGTCACAAACTTTCTTATTTCCTGTTTGTTCTCCTGAAAATCCATTTATCTTTCCAAAAAGTCATTTGTTTTCCTCTAAGTGCCTTTCTCCTCCTCCCTTTCACCTATTAAGATGGTATATAAACCCCAAACCTAATAATCTCTTTGAGTTATTCATCACTGATGTCTCTCATGTGTGTGCATGTTGCACATGTAAATAAACCGATATTTACCTCATGTTAATCTGTCTTTTGTCAGTTTAATTTGCAAGACTCCAGGAACAGAACCTAAGAGGGTAGAAGAAAAGTTTTTTTTTCCTCACTTACAAGGTCATGTAGCTATTAAAAGGAGGAACAGGGATTTAAACCCAGACATCTGCTTCTAGAAACTGAGCTCCCCATTACTAGACTACTCTATTTATTATTATTATTATTATTATTTTAAAGATTTTACTGATTTATTTGACAGAGGCAGACACAGCGAGAGAGGAAACACAAGCAAGGGGAGTGGGAGGGGGAGAAGCAGGCTTCCCGCGGAGCAGGGAGCCTGATGTGGGGCTCGATCCCAGGACCCTGGGATCATGACCTGAGCCGAAGGCAGGCACTTAACGACTGAGCCACCCAGGCACCCCAATTTATTATTAACTGAAAAAAAAACCCCATCTTAAACTATTTTACCACACACTGTATTTTAAATAAAGTATATAAAAAGTCATAAGCACTTTTCTCCAGATTTAAGTTAATGTACTTTTTCTAGTGCCACTGAATCTTATTTTGAATCAGATTCTTCACATACCTTGTCTACAGCTTTGGCACATTACAGAAATTTATTAAGTACCCTTTCAGTTTGTTTTCTGTCCTATAGATTTTCCCCCTCTTGGCCACTGTTTGACTCCACATCTGTTTAGGCTATTAATATTATTCAAAGGCAAAGCTTTCATATGATTTCCTTTATTTTAGAGGTAATATGGTACAGTGATTTTACATATGAGCTTTGAAGCCAGACAATCCTGAAGCCAAAGAATCCAGTTTGAATTCTGCACTGTCACTGCATGGTAAGTACTCAGTAAATATCAGCTAGTCTTCTAGCATTTTAATCAACTAGAATGTGTGTCTTGCTTCAATTTCTCTCTTCATGCAGAAGCAAAAAGGACCTTAGTCATCTAAGGTGCCTTTAAATAAAAATAACACTACAATTTTAACTATCACCACCACCACAATAATAGCTGACATTTATTGAGTGACTACTATGTATTATCTTAAATACTTTCCAATGGATTAATTTAATTATTTCAATAACCCTATAAAGCAGGAGTTATCACTATCTTTAGTTTATAGACAGGAAACTGAGGCCCAGGGAGATTAAGTAACTTTTCCAAGGTCATGTGGATAAGAAGTGGCAAAGATATTTTCTGAACCCAGGTAAGTCTGGCTTCAGAATCCACACTCTTTATTACTTTTCTATATTGCTTTATACTGCTTCCTATAGGAAATGCTACTGTTATGTATTTCTTCAAATCAGAAGGAATAATCTTCCAGTGTCTCCAAAACAATGGTTCCTAGTCTTAGGACTTCACAGGATATTGAAATTTAAAAGAAGATTCTGATAAACAGCATAGATTTGCCACTTTTAAGTTTTGACAAGAAAGGACCTCAAACTACCAACCACTACCACTATCATTTATTATTAGTCCAAAATAAAGGAGGACTTAATACCCCCAAAGTAGTATGGATATAACTTAGAAAGATAGCATCCTAATGCTATATGTATTCATTCGTACTGTCCTTAAACTTTCCACTTTGTTGAGGACAAAGACTTTAAACATTCTCCTTCCTTCTTCCTAATACTAAGTTAATAGCTAGATGCTACTTGCATTTACTTATTTTTTTTTCATTTTAACAGTTTTTATTTCAAGTCGCATATAAGATTACTTTACTCCTGCATCTTCTCAATTGTTTCTTCCTTATATTTGCCCTTTTCCTTTCCTACTTGGCGAGATTTGGCTTTACGTTCAAGGATCTTTTTGCGGTCTTTGTCCAGTTTTAGTCTGGTGATAACCACCTTGCTAGGGTGAATGCCTACATGGATGGTTGTGCCGTTTGCCTTCTCTCGCTGCACTCGTTCAATGTAGATGACGTACTTCTTCCTGTAAACCTGGACTACTTTGCCAATCTGCTGACCTTTGTAGTGTCCTCGCACAACCTGCACTTCATCATCCCTTCGGATGGGCATGGAGCGAACGTTGCACTTCTGTCTCAGCTCTTTGCAAAGAGGGAAAGACATGATCTTCCTGCGAATGTGGGAAGGTGCATTGAAATGCCGTTTTCGGTTCTTGCTCCGGTCAGAAGTCACAAAGGGATTAAACTTCATTTTGGCCACTGGCGCTTCAGCGATGGCCGCAAGAGGGAAGAGCTAGATGCTACTTGCATTTAGATGTAACAGCTCTTTTAGTAACGTTTACAACTTGTCTTTCTAGAAAGAACCTGTATTTTGGATCTGGAAACTAACAGTGGTATTAATTAAAAGTTGTTGCTTTTTAACAGAAAGTGGAATAAAAGATCTATAGGCATTTTGTTCCACTAAAGTGGGCAAAGGACTTAACAGTCTGAGTGGCCTTATTTCTCATTCTTGAAATTTTGAAAGGTGAAATAAACAATTTTGGGATTAGCACTTCTTTCATTCCAATGCATTAAACTAGTAGTGCATACCACTGAAAATGAGAACATTTCAGTTAAAACCTTTAAGTTTGCAACAGTGACAGCATTTTAATAGGATTTTTATCTTTTGCACCTTTCATTCCCTCTGGAGTCCTGATCCCTGAGTGCTTTCAGCAAATTGCCACATCAGCAGAAATCTACATGAACACTGGCCTTATTAATTTTTTATTGATAACATTGTGAAATGAGAAGGCTCAGTGCTTACCAGTTGCACTTTGAACTTGACAACAAACATGAATTATGTATACATGGAAAAATTATTTGAAACAATTTTCTTTTAGTTAACAGTCTATTGGACCCTTGTTTTATGTTATGCCTTTAGATAAATTAAATTTGAATGGTTCACAATTATAACCGATTATATTGAGCTTCAATTATAATTCCTAATTGATTCAAGCCTATTAGCACAATGTTAGTAAAAGGCAGTGGTTTGCTCCTAATGAACTTTTATGTATTAGACAATCACTAAATCACTAAAATCACTAGTCATTAAAAACAGGAGTCTCCTAAATTTCTTAGGGTGGATCCAGCAGGTTGGATGTCTGGGTTCTCAAGACCTGGATAAGCATCTTTTGAGAACAGAAAGGAAGTTAGGACAAAGAACATAACTCAGAACACTAAACAGCTTCTTATTCGTACTGGCGCCACCAGTCCAGGGTCCTGCTCCCTCACAGTTCTGTAATCTACGCTCAGTGACTTTTTTCTTTCTCAATACAAAGGAATGACCATTTTCTTTCCTCATCGATCCTTCTAGTGTTTTGTTTGGAGGATGATGGTACATCAAAAAACTTTTGAGAACCCCTCCCTCCATTTTGAGAATTCAGAACTTTATAGCTTTTGTATAAGGATTAGAGTGAAGACTCTTACAGACTCATGTCGGAATAGCAAGCACGAAGGCGGCAACGTACGGACATTTGGGTGCTGAAGTGAACCTGGAGTGTGGACAGAGGCGGTAGCTGAAAAATCGTGGAGACCAGGGTGCAAACTCAGTTCTAGTCAACGCGGGCATGGGTTCCAGGTCTGGGACACCAATCACCTCACAAGAGGTGCGGCGAAATTCCACACTACCCAGAACAACAGCAATCCAGACACAGGTCGACCCCTACCGAACTCCGCTGCAGGTGCTCTGTAGGCGCTGGATGATGACGTACTCCGCAGACCAGGCGGTGATTGGCTTACGAACGGGGCGTCGGCTGCTAACGCGACGCGGGGCAGTCCTCGCGAGAGCTGCGGACTCCGGTGCGGGATGGCCGCTGAGCCGGGCGGAGCTGGCGCGCGGCTCCCGGAGCCGGCTCTCCGGCCCAAGACATGGCCCGGGGGCCCGGCCTCCTAGGCCGGCCTCGCCCCGACGCGGTCGCCATGCCCAAGAGAGGGAAGCGACTCAAGTTCCGGGCCCACGACGCCTGCTCTGGACGAGGTGGGCGAGGGGGCGGGGGCGTTGAAAGACTGGGTGCTGGCGGCAGGGAGGGGGCTGGACAGCGCCGAGGCGAGCGCTCGCTTGCCTGTAATGGGAGCGCGCTGGGGCCGGGGACCTGCAGTGAGCAGGAGGTCTTGGCGGAGAGGACGCTGACGGAGAGAAGGCTTCCTCCTTTGAGGGTTGTTGCTGTATTTCAGTGACCGTGGCGGATTATGCCAACTCGGATCCGGCGGTCGTGAGGTCTGGACGGGTCAAGAAAGCCGTCGCCAATGCTGTGCAGCAGGAAGGTAGGCTGCCGAAAGAAAGACTCAGGCCGGGGAGGCGGAAATAGGTGTTTTATTTTCCTGGAACTCCGCCTCAGTGTTTCTCTTGCAAAATCCTTTGGGCATCTTCCCACAAACGTGTTTGCTGTCTTCAGTGGCCCCTCATGTATTCGGAGGAGGGGGAAGGGAGGATTAGCCAAGAGCAGTAGCGCTTTCTGTAGCAGAAATATTTTCTTTCTTTGCATAAAAAAAAAAAAAAATCTTTGCGTACTCTTCTGTAGTTTCCACTGCTTTCTTCTTGGTTATTCATCTTTTTCCTGTGGTTCACATATATTCCCCACTTACTCTGCAGTTTGTTTCTTTGTGTAATAATCCTGAGGTATGCTTTTCCTTTTCTCATGTTTCTCTTACTTTCAAGCTTTTTACTCACAGGTACCTGAGACTTGTGTTTTTATGACACCTACTGTCTCCAGCAAAGGAACAGGGTCAAATTGGCTTCATTTTCTCTCAAACATTGCTCCTCAGAATTTATACAAATGAGAATAGCATTTACTTTTTGTTTTTATCCTGCAGGGTTTATAGTGGGAGAATAATGCGCTCCCTTTTTCTTCAGGTCTGAAGTTGACACTTTTAAGGAGTCAATCTGCAACTTTGGGGTCAGTTTGCCTATTGCTTTCCAGTTTTTAGTATTTAAAATGCTAAAATTTCTTTCTTTTTAGTTCTCACCTTTCTTCAGCAGACTCTCTCACACTATTGCTTTTTTCCCCCCCTCGTTTTCCTTATGCTCATGGATGCTGATACCCTGTCTAAGTCATTTGTATTTCTGGATGGGACTCTGCCATATCATTCTCCCCTTATTTTCTTCTAGTAAAATCTCTTTGTGGCTTGGAAGCCTCCCAGGTTCCTGCAGTGGAAGCTCTTTCTGGGGTTGGTGAGCCCTGTGACATCATTGACAGCAGTGATGAGATGGATGCCCAGGAGGAGAGCATCCGTGAGAGAACCGTCTCCAGAAAAAAGAAAAGCAAGAGGCATAAAGGTATAGGGCTTGTTTGCTTTTGGATTAGTCCTGTCTGTGGTGATAACTTGAAGCTGTTCACTTTCTCAGTAGCATAAGAGGTGATACCAGCGGAGAACCAGGGTTTGGATCTTAGTAGTGGGACAGGTTTAATATACCAGGGCTTTCTGTTTTGTCTAAAAATGAGAAGAAAGGAGATAGGTAAGAGTCAGATAGGTAAGATAGTCCAGTAGATTTCTGGAGCTGTAAGCTCAACTATAGTAGCCATTCCTTGAGAACATGTCATTATTAGGTAAAAACCCATATGGTAACATGAAAATAAAAAGCCTTTGCATTTCTGGATTTCTGAACAGGTAAGGAATCAAAGATGTGACAAAAAAATGTTTTCCCAAGTATGTGGATTGTATATAACCGATTTCCTTTCAGCTGAAGCTAGATATTACTATGGACTTTTAAGTGCTCTGCAATTATTAATGTCTGCTTTATGTCTAATAGATACTGTGGGAAATAGAAAAGTATGTGATTTTATACCTAATGGCAATAAAACTCACACAAGTGAAACAAAGAAAAATAAGCTAATAGTATATAATATGCCAAACCTTCATGCAGTGGTTTGCTCTAGACTTAATGAATCAGACTTTCTTGGGGTAGTACCCAGAATAGCTATTAAAGCTAAAGTGGTTCTAGTGATCAGTTAGAGTTAGGGGAAGCTAATGTAATAAGTGATATATATATTTTTGGTCTCAGATCTACCAGAACTTTTACCTGTACTTGAGAGTCAGATAACAAATATTTGTATTTACTGAAATACATTGAAATAATTGATAATTAATGAACTGCCATCGCTTTGCAATTATGCCAATTATTGTCAGTGATACCATTGTTTTCCAGAAGGCCAAAATTAATGTTGACGTTCTTCATACTTCGTTTTTTAATTTCTTTCTTGAAATCCCTGCTCATCATCACCATGCTATTAGAGATTTATCTTGCTCTGTTTTGTTCTTGGGCACACTCCGTAGAACAGCTTGCAGACTTTTAAAACATCCTTATTGAGATAAAATTCACTTTTTTAAAGTGTTCAATTCAGTGGTTTTAGTATGTTCACATGGTTGTGCAGCTATCAACGTGATTTAAGTTTAGAACATTTCTATTACTCCAGACCTATTAGCATTATTTCTCATTCTCTCCCAACCCTCCCACTCCCCTGGCCCACGCCGCTGACCACTAATTTACTTTCTGTCTTTATAGATTTGCCTGTTCTGGACATTTCATATAAATGGAATCACATAATATGTGACCTTTTGTGTCTAGCTTTTCTCACTTAGCATGTTTTCAAGTTCATTCATTTTGTAGGACATGTCAGTCCTTCAGTGTTTTTTCAGTTGGCTATTTTGAATACTGCTATGAACACCCTTGGACAAGTTTTTACATGGACATACATTTTCATTTTTGTTGGGTAGGAGTGGAATTGCTGAATCACATGATAACTCTAGTTTAACTTCTTGAATAATTGTCAGTGTGTGTGTGTGTTGTGTTTTAAAGATTTTATTTATTTGAGAGAGAGAGCATGAGAGAGCACATGCCAGCGGGAGGGGCAGAGGGAGAGGGAGAAGCAGACTTCCTGCTGAGCAGGGAGCCCAACACAGGTCTCAGTCCCAGAATGCTGGGATCATGACCTAAGCTGAAGGCAGACGCTTAATCTACTGAGCCACCCAGGCGCCCCTCGGGAGAAATTCTGATAGTCATTTACCTTCTCCTTCAGAGAGAGACTTAATGTGGGAGAAGATGGGGCTCAAATATGTTAGGACTAAGCCTTCAGTGGTCACTGGAGATTACAGGGAAGATGAGGAACCAGAAAAGAGGATGTCGTTTTAGAGGTACTGGTCTCTGTTATGAAGAACCTAATGCAATAACCTGTCTGAGTCGTACTGCTGCAGTTAGCTCGAAAAGTAGAGGCAGCTTTGGGGAGCTAGTGTAGGATCTTTTTGCCCAGGAAACAGAAAGAAGAAAGCTGGTTTTTGGATAGTTCTGTGACTAGGTCTGAACTGTAGGTTAGAAGTAGGGTTTGCCCAGATGCAAGTGTCTTTATGGAGTGTGAGTTTTTACTTGGACCTGAGACACCGAGTGGACCTCAGGGTCAAGAGAATGAATCCTAACAAAGTCTGAGGAGAAGGAGGTGGGGATACATTGTCAAAGGGCATCTTTGAGTACTGAACACTCATGGCTGGGATCATAGGTCAAACTGGCAATGAAATGAGGAACTAGAAGGAAAGAAACGTCTACAGGCATTTACTGAGTAATGAAAATATACCACAACTTACTGGGTGTTTTATTGAGCTTGCACTTTGAGGTTTCCTCATACCATCTTAAAATCAGTTGTTTTAAATGACTGAACTGAAGACAATGTTTGGTGGAAGGGGACCATGAGGGAAATCAGGGGCAGAGTTTTTAGTACAAAGCTGGAATTTACAGTAGAAACCTGGGTCTGTTTACCTTAACTAGTGGCAAGGTTATGTCTTCTTACTAGTAAAATGGGCACAGTAATATTTTCCTTATTTGTGTTGAAGAATTATTAGAATGGAATGATAGTAAAGTGTGCAAAACTTTGATAAACTTTGAAAACTTCAAAATAGTATGTGAATAGTTGTTAAAGAAAGGCCTTAAGAATGAGACCCGGTCACTTGGGCAACAGGAAGCAAAAGTTTCCAGCAGCTAGAAGAAGCAGGAAATGATGAGTCTGAGAGGCTTCATTGGACCTATTTAAAACTGTTTTCTTAACTGTGCAAGCCCTGGGAGAATTGAAATGACTGGGGATCTTTAGATATGTCCATAATCGAAGGTCAAAGCATATAGTTCTTTTTTTTTCTGTTTCAGAAGACCTGGACGGGGCTGGAGGAGAAGAGTATCCCATGGATATTTGGCTATTGCTGGCCTCCTATATCCGTCCTGAGGACATTGTGAATTTTTCTCTGATTTGTAAGAATGCCTGGACTGTCACTTGCACTGCTGCCTTTTGGACCAGGTTGTACCGAAGGTGCGACCACAGAGACTCACTCTGTTATCTGTGTAGCTGATTTCATTGCTGTTTGTGATTTGGAGCTACTCCCTGGATGGTGACCTCTTTTCATTTTCTCTACTCCATGCCTGGGCATGAGCCTAGCTTTGGACTCCTTGAGCCCCTCTCTAATTTAAGTTTGGTATTATTAATTTGTCCAGGTAATTGTCTTCCCTTTGGTTGCCCCCTCCTCCCATCCAGTATCCACTTTCAGCAAAAAGTCTTGCTTCAGGTCTTAAAAAGAACTTGTGTTTGACTTGTCTTCAGAAGTTTATCTTAGCTAGAATTTTCGAAAGCTGTAGATGCCTATCTATTTATCTTTCTAACTGGATTAGTTGTTTCTTAGTTGGGTAGTTACCATGAAGTATCATAGAGTTTTTGTACTCATGCTGCCCTGTGTTTAGTTGTAGTGGTGAGGAGAGAGTGAATGATAGGATTAATAAGACAGCTTTTGATACCGGGTGCAGAAGTGTAATGAAGATTATAAACTGTCAGAATGTTGTGGGAAGGGATGTTGAAGTGGAAGGGTGTAGAGAACTTGCTGAGACCCGTGGTGGGAGAACCTGGTGGTTCTTCAGTACACATTCCTTTTGAGCAACTGAAGTATATTCTACTGGTGTCAAGTCCGAGACTTGCCGTTTTTTAGAGTAAAATAGGATTTAAAATTTTAACATGGATGGAGGGCAGGATTATAAGGTATATGTGAATTGGGTTTTGCATAGCAAAGAAGCAAAAGTAGCTGAGAAATGAAGGAGGTGTGATTTGTGTGTGTGTGTGTGTGTGTGTGTGTGAGTGTGAGTGAGAGAACATTGGGGACAAGCTAACTACTGGCCAGTAGAACAGTATAGTTAAATGGACACAGAGACCAGGGGTCCTAGGAGACTGAGCTAGAGCAGGAGAGACAGGTCACATATTGGTAGGAGTAATGTGTCGTGTTTCAGGCACTACACGCTGGGTGCCTCTCTGCCTTTGCGCCTGCGACCAGAGTCAATGGAGAAGCTGCGCTGTCTCCGGGCATGTGTGATCCGATCTCTATACCATATGTATGAGCCGTTTGCTGCTCGAATCTCCAAGAATCCAGCCATTCCAGAAAGCACTCCCAGCACATTAAAGAATTCCAAAGTAAGTGAGAATTATTGTTGGGGCCTAACTAATGGTATGGTGGGCCTGTTGTTATGGCTTGTCTCCGGCTTCCTTGATGGGGAGGGCAAGGGCTGTTGGTCCCAGGCTGCCAGGGGGCTAATGCAAACTTTCAGGGTTTCACTTCTCTAAGACATTCCTGCTCTGTTGGGCTGGCTTCTCTTCTCTTTACCTTAAAGCTTTCTTGTGCTTTTAGCATATTCTTTATTCTCTTTAATTTATTCTCCTGCATTGTACATTGGACCACTTCAGATGATTTTGATGGTTTGGGTTAGGAAGAGCACAACTCAAATGGTAGATGTAAACTGTAAATCTTCCAGGGTGCTATAAATCATGATGCAAAGATATAACATGAACACCTTAGTAATTTTCTTTTCCTAACGTGACCTTGATATCTGGGATTCTTCTTTCTTGTTGACCTCTTTAAAAGATACTGGTATAGACTTTAACATACGCTACGTGCCAACTATTGCTAGGCTCTGGGCTAGGTTGTTTCAGAGACTATAACTCACAGACTTTAGCTCTCTCAAATTCTTCCTGTATCCTAGGCTATTTCTTATATCTTGGGATTTCCCCTGTAGCTTATATTCATACATTGTATTCAAGTGTTTGGCATTCTTCTGATTTGTAAATAGGTCTGTTAGCCTTTGATCCTTTCTCTCCTTTTCTCCATAATGAAGCATCCAGTGAACCTACCTTTGCCAAGCTATACCAGTACAACAGATATGATTACTTAGGCAAGTTGATGTCTCAGCCTATTTCTCCTTCAACTAATGCCATTGTCTGAATTTTGTATCTTTTGAGTTGGTAATTTTTATTACTCTGTTCCTACCCCAAATCTGGTGTCCTATAGCACTTTCTATTCTCTTCTATTTTGTTTTTTGGATGTTCTGTAATGATTCTTCTCCCCTAGTTTAGCTCCCGTGGGATAATATTCCACCTGATACATATTGACTGAAAGGGTACTGTTGGTTTCAAGATTATGAGGGTTCCTTCGAGGGTCGCAAACTGAGATGGTCAGGGCCATGGGCTGAGCTCAATTCAGTATCACACTAGCTGGTGGCTTTAGGGCAGGAGTAGAATGTGTGGTGAGTAGCATTTCACCTAGCAGCTGCTTCTGCTAGTAATATGAGTGGACAGTGTATCATCTCACATTTGCAGTTTCCCTCCCCAGAAACATTTGATAGTATCAGACCAGCTCTGATGAGGTGGGGATCATCCCAGAGCTAACCATGCCGGGTATGAATCAGTTGCTGGGAGTAGAGCAGCATTAGGCAGACTCCTCGTGCTCGACACATCCTAGCGGCTCCAGTGCACAATGCAAGTGCTACTGCCTAAATCGAAAATGCCCGTGTCTTCGTGTTCTTGTCACTGCATATTAATTTTTTAAAAGTAGATTATAAAAACCAAGGTGGTGATAACTAAGTTCTTAATCCAGACAGTAAGTCCAGGCCACCTGGCTGCTGCTTTTGTGCCTTGTTAGAGATCTCTGGAGAGGATATGGGACCTGCAGTGACAGGTGTCCCATGCATGGCCTTGCCACTTGTATAACCACAATCGCATGGCATTCAGGGAGTTGGCAGCATGCCTAAGGAAGTTGTCCCAGGTTCCTGGACTCCAGCTTTTCGTATTTGATTCTCCCTCTCTCTCTTTTCAATCGCATAGCTTGTATGGGACACTGGAGCCGCTGTGATGGCAGCAGAAGTATTTGCCCCTTAAAGCCAAGCCCATTATTTTTGATGGAACAGCGGGACGTACAGGGCATGTCTGAAGGGCAGGACAGCTGGCACGGCGGACGACCCACCCCTTATCCCCTGGGAGGTACTTAACTTCTTGTGTTAACCCTAGCTGTAGCCTGAGTTTCATGGAGGGGCTTACTCTAGACAATTCAGCCCAGCTCTGTCGTTTTCACACCGGCTCTCTGCTCCCAGAAGGTCCTGAGTGGCTTGCTCCTGTTCCAGGGATGGCCATCTCTGCCTGCCTTACGGCTTTGTTATCATCTTGCCTGGTGGCTACTGGCTGCCCTTATATTTTCATATAGAGGAGTGGCTCGCTGACTCAGAGAATGTCCCAGTCTCTAGAGACCATGTTTCTGTCTTTAAAGATGAGAACAGAGGGGGTTGCCCTCAACAGCATCTGAGGTTGACTTATATCAGTCCCTCTTCTCTTTACTGAATAGCCCTGGGATTGTCTCTTTCCATGTTGCACCAGTGTCAAACTGGGGGGGTCTCTATCTGTGCCAGAGTAAAATCTCAGCATTGGGACTGTGGCTGGCCTTGGAGCTGTCAGACAGGTTTTTGCTGATTATTTTTTGTTACCTTACTTTGATTTTTTCCTTTTCTATCATTTATTTATTTTTGGTTTATTTTATTTTTATTTTTTTACAGTGCTTACTTTTCTGGTGCAGAAAGATTGTTGGGAACAGACAGGAACCAATGTGGGAATTCAACTTTAAGTTCAAAAAACAGGTATGTAGTCATATCTTCTCTTTGTTTTTCAGGTAGTATGTTGTTCTAATAAATTTCACTAGGCATAAAATTGTCTTATTGAAATCAAATAGTACACATCAAAATTTACGATAACGCCATGAAAAGAAAAGGTAGAAGGAACTATTCTGTACGAAAGAGACACAACAGTATACTAGCTGAATGAGTGGGTACTGGAGCGGGGAACAAAGGGCTGTAAAAGACACTTGAGACAATTCAAGAGATGTGAGTATGCTGTAAATGTTAGATGACATGAAATTATTTAGTTTCTCAGGTGTGATAATGATACTGTGGTTATATGTAAGTGTCTTTATTCATGCTGAATAAGGGTGGAGCGTCAGTGCTCCTTTCAGATGGCTTTGCCCCCTTTACCATCTTCTACATAAAATGAGAGGTGGGAGGAGAGGAAGCAAATACGGTGAAATGTCCAACGGTAGAGGGTATACAGGAGTTTATTGCACTATTTTATTAACTTTCTGTATAGTTGAAGACTTTCTAAAGATGGGAAAAAGGGGAAAACTTGTTTTAACAATGTACTGAGGTTATTTGCCTATAATTTTTTTGTTTTTCAAAGCAAATGTATTTGCAGACAACAATAATTTATATGGTTTTATACCTGAGGCAGTTCAGGGAAGTCATGAGGAAAGGGACAGCCGCCAGGAGGCTGTTTATAAGAAGAATAGATAGTATCCTACTCCGTTTCTGCCTTTTGCTTGGACTGTACCTGAGATCTTGGCCACAGAGAGGATCTACTTTGCTTGCCTTTACTTCTTATCCTCAGCAGCTCATTTCTTCCTTCTGTCTCCCCTATTTAGTATCTCACTGAGGAGACACATTACAAATAAGATTAGTTATCCCTCACTTGATGAGTTACAGATAAGTTTGTAATTAAAGTGAATCATATTTTCCCATTGATTTTTAAAAAATTTTTTTATTGTTATGTTAATCACCATACATTACATCATTAGTTTTAGATGTATTGTTCCATGATTCATTGTTTGTGCATAACACCCAGTGCTCCATGCAGAACGTGCCCTCTTTAATACCCATCACCAGGCTAACCCATCCTCCCACCCCCCATTGATTTTTCATAAACATGGCTTTAGGGAAGAATTTTAGTTTCTAGTCATTTGATTTTAATAAGATGTCTTCAACTGTAATATCCATTAGATGGTGGTGGTAAATCCACCATAGGACCTTTCTGGGAAGGGGCTGCAGGGCAGTCTCAGCAGTGTTCAAGCTGAGAGCGGAATTAACTGCAGGAAGGTGAATGCCCAGATTCTTTAGTTCTGAGACTTGTGGTTCTTTTATTTATGGTGCCTAGAATTAGATGGCCACTTCTGCTTCTATCCCTTTTGTGCAGCAGATGTTCTTTGGAGTCCGACGAGTCACGAGGAGTTTGCGATCTTTCAAACATTGGGGAGCCTCTGATAGAAGTATAAGTTTCCATTTCTTGCCAGATGGCAGGAAATACCATCTAAATGAAGCATATACCGACTACCACATTGCTTATCCAGATGTGTTTCCTCTTCTTTCAAAGGGCAGGTTTTCCTTGATCTGTATAGAAACCAATATGTATATAAAGAGAACCATAGGATTTTCACTGGTGGAGTCTTAGAGCCATCAACATTTCCTCTAAGCCGTTCGAGTAATTTTCAGTTCTCTTTAGTCCCCTAGATTAAAGAGCAAGTGTGTGGGAGGGTTGCAGCCTCCCATTCAGTATGAAGATGTTCATACCAACCCAGACCAGGACTGCTGCCTACTGCAGGTCACCACCCTCAATTTCATCTTTATTCCAATTGTCATGGGAATGATATTTACCCTGGTAAGTGGAAACAGAATGCCATCCTTAGTTCTTTCGTAGACTCTCATTATACCTAGGTTTTGAAAGAAATTTGTAAATTTAACCATTGAGGAAGAAATCTTTGAAGTATAATTTTTTTAAAAAGTTTGAAAGCAGACTTGTATATTAGGAATGGAGTTAATTATGTCTGGATATTTTATCTCTGTTTCCTTCTTATAGTAAAGGGAATGTTTTTGCATCTTCTTTGTAGTGATCATTAATATTTGAGAAACAGTATCCTTTCAGGGATAATAATGAGGCTTATATATGAGCACTGTATTTCAGGACCTTGAGGCTTGCTTGTGGTGTCGTAAGTGGAATACTAAAATGTAAGGTGACCAGCTCTGTCCATTATGTGATGATGACTATTCAAGCCTTAGCTAAGAATTAGATTAGTAAATAACAAATATGTCTCTGGCATATTTTCCAGGTTTTTAAAATTTTTAACCGGATTGATAACTTGAGAGTATATGCAGTTTATCTTCTCTGTCCTTTAGGCTTATGTTCAGAGATACATGGGGTTCCCCCCTCTGCACTGAAAATAGCTTTGTTCTTATTTATATATTTATTCATTCATTCATTCATTTGAGAGAGTGAGCGAGTGAGAGAGAAAACAAGAGCTGAGGTGGGGGGTGCAGAGGGAGAGGGAGAAGCAGATTCCCCACTGAGCAGGGAGCCCCATGCAGGGCTCAGTCCTGGGACTCCAGGATCATGACCTGAGCTGAAGGCAGATCCTTAACTGACTGAGCCACCCAGGCGCCCAGCTTTATTCTTTTTTTAATGGTAAAATAAATAATGCATACTTCATGGAAAGAATTTAAATAATACATAAATACATGAAAAAAGTAAAGGTGACCTAGACTCTTACTGGCCTCTAACTATGGCCCTTTAGGGAACTGTTCTTTAATGTATCTGTTATTATGTACTTGTATACACCCACTCTCTTAAATGATTTTGTTTAATTGAGATTATACCATATATGCTGTTTTGGTTGTTAGGCACCTTTCCCCTCCCTCTAGGTTAAGTCACATTAGTGACCTAGTAATATACTTATATTCCATAGACTTCATATTCATATAATTCTGTTCAGACCAGCATATACATAAACAGATTTAGAGAATTTGTGGTTTATTTTACCAAAAATGTGATCAAACGTATGTTTCATGCATCTTGTTTGACTCGCTTAACAATATCTCATCAGAACCCCTTCAAGTCATTTTGTATAGTTCTAACCCAGTTTTTAAAAAATTGGCTTCAGTGCTATTCTGTGTGCATGTATCCTAATTTATTCAGCCATTTGAGAGGCTTTCTTTAGCATAGTTTAAATATGAAGAATTTCATTTTGTGGCCTAGCCAGTGTAAATTTTGTCTAGACTGTCTTATTTCAGAGTGAGCCGTGGGAAAACAAGGTTGTTTAATTTGGGTACTGAATTTGCTTTTCCCTCCTAGTTTACTATCAATGTGAGCACGGATATGCGGCATCATCGTGTGAGACTGGTGTTCCAAGATTCTCCTGTCCATGGTGGTCGGAAACTGCGCAGTGAACAGGGTGTGCAAGTCATCCTGGACCCAGTGCACAGCGTTCGACTCTTTGACTGGTGGCATCCTCAGTATCCGTTCTCCCTGAGAGCCTAGTTACTGCTTCCTGTCCCTGAGGGCAGCCCTGAGCTAGGCCAGTCCATTAGTAATCAGATTCCAGTTTGGAAGGGGTGTCTGGATTGTATATCTGGTTAGTAATGCACATGCTCTTCCGGTTCCCGGGGCTCCTGTTAGGGGAAGGAGAAGGATTGAATCAAGAGGAAAAACAACTATGATTTATAAACATATTTTAATGTAAAAATTTGCATTTGAAAGGAGAAACCTGGCCCTATTTTCTGTGTTAAACCCCATTTGGTGCTATTGAGTTTGTTGTTCTTTATTCTTTTATCCCAGCAAAAATGGATGATCTTGCTCTAGGGAAAAATTAAACTCATCCATCTCCAAACAAGGAAGTTTCAGCATTCCCTTGTGATCAGAGAGGAGCCTTCGAGGCCTGAAATTGTTGCTACTGTTGCTTCCCATTAAGCTGCCCCTCAAATTCAAGTGAATATTTTCTCTTCTCCCTTTACCCTTCTCCAGAAATAAAGCAGGTGACAGGGTTTTCAGAATCTTACAAGATTGACTTGTGTATCTTTCTTTAAAAATACTTTTTGGATATTTATTGCATAAATATTCTTTTGCCGATTTTGGATTTTAGGTATTTTTTTTGCATGAGGTTTGATAGTGGTGGTGATGACTTTGTGCCCTTGGTACTGTACTAGGAACTTTACGTAATATTTCTAATTCTCATGATCCTGCAAGGTGGGTGATACTGTTCCCATTCTGTAGTTGAGAAAACTGCATCAGTGACTTACCCAAGGCCATATGGCCAGGTCTTTTTGCTATATCACAGTTAAAAAAGTTCAGTTTCATTCCCTGTGGTAGATGGTGGCAAAAGGGAGTAGGCAGAGTGTACATAGATAAGAAAGTAAAAGGGTGAGTAAAAATTTGATCGTGATATTACCTTATCCCTAATCAGCCTAAAGGGTATATAAGATTGATGAAAGAGTCTTTGAAATCTGTGTTTCTAAGTAAATTGTAAAGCTAACCAAGAAAGGCAGGAAGGATAAGAAGGATAATGATATTTTCATTGAGTTGTTAGAAAGGCATTATGCTGAAGGTCATTTAAAAAAAAAACGCATCCCATATTGAAACTAGCCTCCTGAACTATAAGCACTTAGTGACCTTCTTCTGCTCTGCCTGGCCCTGTGCTGCCTGTCATCCTGTGTGCCTACAGGAGCCTGGCCTTTCATCCCTGCAGAAAGGCTAATGTCCTGTTAGTCAGAGGACTTGCTGTAGCTGGTGGACTCTGAGGAGAGGATCACGGGTGGGATTTTGGTTTTATTTTGTGTTTGCTAACAAGGTAACCTTGCTACTTGTCCTCCCTTCTCAGCCCTCCAAGTTAGCCAGTGAGCTGGATATTAGCTGGATGTTGCCATGAGATGGGCATTAATATATTCTTAAAACATGAAAATCTTGTGGGGGCAGTTATTATCACAAACCAAGCTGTTAAATTAGTGTGTGGTTTTTTTTTCCTTAATCATCCTCCCTAACCCCTGCTATTTAAAGAATATTCTTAGGAAGCAGCTGCTTAATACTGCTGCTAACAGTTAAACGTTACCCCGCACTGAGGGTGGTACTCAAAGCTGTTCACATGGAAAGTGAGCCTTGGTCAGTGAAAATCAGAATTTGGGCATGTAAATGGTAAGAAACAAAAGAATCCAAAGACAATAAGCACCCTGGACAATAAGTACCTTTCACAAGCAAAAGTTGCTTCTTTGAGGCAGAAGGAGAGAAGCACGGAGTTCTGGTTCCCTGGACTGAAGATGCCATGAAGTAGAAGGGAATTATTCTGGTGGATCGATGTCCTCCCCCATTTGGGAGGTACCTTTAAAAGGGGAGTGAAATTAATTGGTTTAATAATTGTGTTCTGACTCAACTTCTGAGTTTTCATATTAAACTTTATGATGATGATAGGTACAATATTAGGTATTGTCTCAGCTGTTCTCTTAGCTTGATATTGATAGACACTTGGTAAAGTGTGTTATGGCTTCAGCCTTCCCTCTGCATTGACTGAGTTGCCTTTTCTAGGATGATTGATTTTAGTGAAAGGATAAGCGAAGTGTCTCAGATTTCCTCTTGAAGAACCCCAAGAACCTGGAGAAGAGTTGGAACTTTCTGGACTACTTTTGTAAAAACTGCTTTGTAATTTTCACTTTTAAAAATACATCTCTTGATTTTGCTCTCAGGGTCAGACAAACAAAATAACACAAATTTAGCTTCATTTCTCACCCTCATAATAAATCAGAATTACTCAGATTTTTCTGCCTTTTGCTGAAGATACAAGGAAACGAAGCCAATTGGTGAATATACTGGGAAGAAGAAGAAAAAATAAATGAAAGGTTGTATGTGCCACTGATTTCAACTACATACAGCGTTTGTTGCAGAAGATACAGAACATGTTGTCTGTATATTTATAAATATGTACACATTGCGTGTATATAAAAATTCTTTGCACTTGTAACAGCGCTTACTGGGTATTGTAAGGGATTGAGTAGGCACTGTGATGACACTTCACAAACCAGATGGGAAAGATGCAATTCATAGCCACACGGGACAGGGTAAGGAGCAATTCAGGAAAATGGAGAGGTTTAACTAAAATTTGTCAGTCGGGAATTTGGCTTTGAGACTGTCTTCATACTATGTATATGTAACAAACATTTCATATTCTAGTAACAGCGTTAGCACAGCAAGGTCCTGAATTCAGGCGAGCAATTCACTCAAGCGCACACTACGGAAATGTATCTGGATTTCAAGATTCTCCACTTAAGAAATAGATGCGGCCAAAAGAAAAGTAATAAATGGGCCCAAGAGGGCAGGTGTGAAAGGTGACAGACCATTGGCAACGATGACAAGGCCAGGACTGAGGCCAATTTAGGGACAGGTGGTTAGATGAGGAACAAGGGTGGAGGTCGAATGGACGGGATGTGTGCTGCGCCTCACTGGGAAGCAGAGAGGGCGCCGCTGAGCCCCGACACTTTAGTCCTCTTGGGTAAAATGGTTCTCTGCCACCTCAGGGACTCTCCAGGCCAAGCCAAGATGGCGCGCAGTAGCAAAGTGCCTCTTGTCATGTGCCGGGGCGGGGGCGTGGCCTGGAGGGAGCCGGCCAGGCCCCGCCCTTGGGGGTGGGACCAGAGGCCTTCCGGGGAGGCAGGGGCGGGGCTTTCAGGCGGGGCGCTTCGGCGCTGGCGGAGGCTGCAGCTACCTCGGCGCCCGCTCGGCTCCCTAGGACGTGTCGGGCTCCCCGGGTCGGGGGCGGCTCCCTTCCGCTTCGGAGCTGAGCTGCCTGGCTTTCGACGACTGCAGGCAGGTGAGCGTCCAGAATCTGGAGGTGGGAAAAGGATGCCTCTTTTCCCACCTCCAGCTCCCCTCCAGTTTGGGGAGGGGTCTCTGTCTAAGAGCGCGCCTTGGAAAACAGCCCCGTTTTACTCCGGATGTGTCGTCTCCGCCTGGCATAGATACTGCTCCCTCCGCCGCCCCTCGCCGGCCTTTGCAGTGCCCTGTGCCCTTGGGGGTGAGAATGGGGGGCAATGCCCGGCTTGCGGGAGGGCGTGGAGTTCGCCCTCAGCTCCATCAGCCTCGGAGGAGGGGGGCTGAGGTGGCAAGTCTCCCGGTGCGAGCTGGATGGACTGCGCCCCATTTCCCATCCTGGAGAGTCAGAGAAAAAAGCACCTCTTAGCTCCTGGGCCAGCTCCGCTCATTTGGGCACAAGCGGTGCTGAGATCTTCGCGCTTATCGGGGGTCTTAATCCTTCCCGCGTTGCTACTAACACCCCTTCTTAATATCGCTAGCTGTGTTCCTTGAACTGCCAGTCTCAGTCTGTGCCAGAAATGCCCCCGTCTCCGCAGTGCCAGGGCGATGGGATGGAAGGAGCGGCCAACCCGAGGTCTGGTGGGGGTGGGGGTGAGAGTGGGCGCAAGCGGAAAAGAGAGCTGGAATAGATTCCTGAACTGAGAGGGTGGGAGTGGGGAGTTGACTTTGGACCGCGCAGTAGGGGTGTTTTCCGGTATAGATCCTGCAGGGTTCGATGGTGGGCTGGAAGAGAGAGGTCGGGTTGGAGGACTTGGAAATGTGGTGTGGGTGGTTTTCTTTGAGAAGGAGGAGGGATCCAGGACAAGGTGCCACTAGGTGCTGATGTCACCTTTGAGGAGAGGGATGCTGGTAGTACCCAGTAGAGGGATATGGGAGTTGGGGCTGCTATTCTGCTGTTCTGTGTGGTGAGCAAGTGGTTAAGGAGGAGGCTCTGCTTAGCATGGAGATCCCCTCCTGGTGGGAGCTTAAGGGGCCCCTCCAGTAGCTAGGTTTCAGGGACTTCCCTCCGTCTTTCCAGAGGTGTTGGAACTGATACCTAGTACTTTGTTCAATACCCAGCAAACATTTATTGGGCACTTACTATATGCCAAGCCCTATGCTGTGTGCTGGGTCTTCTGAAGGCAATTTAGGGCCATGGAGCAGCTGAAAAGTACACACAGTAGGCACTCTCTTAACGGCCCCTGCCCCCACATTTTGTTACATTGCTATTAAATGATAAAAAAGCAGAGCCCTGTCCACGTGCTTTCAAACAGCTGTCTAAACTGGATCCCAACCCATCCACCCCCTACCACTGTTAACTGGCCAGGTAGCCCCAAGAGAAGCTGCCTTAGCAAAAGGAACAGTTTGAAGGATTTCCCTGGGCTATTTTCTAGGACTTTGTCCTGATGCCTGAGAAGGCTGCCTGAGATAAATAGCATCTCAAAATAATGAGATGATGAATAGCACGATGATTATGGGGGGCCAAGAATGCCCCGGACACCCGGCACAGTGGGAGATACCATCTCTGGAAGATAGGAGAGTGTGGGGGAAGGGGGTGTGAAGTGAAACCTTGTCCAGGGATATCTGGGTGTGTGCTGATGAGCATGTCATGATGTCAGAACTGTGGAGTATATGAGGTCTAGCCTTTGGGTGGTAAGGAGGGATTGGAGGGGCAGGGCAGGGCAGGCGACCAGGCTCCTGGGTCTCTTTTCTGAGTTGATTGCTAGAATCTTAGAGTTGGCAAGAGTCATCAGGGACTTCAGTGGGTCCTTTCAGAGCTTCTGAGGATAGCAGGGTGAGAGCTGGGGAGAGGAGGAGGAGTCAGGGTTGAAGGGCCAGGGAGCTGGGGGAGGGTCAGGAGTCTTTAGGATAGAGGCACTAGAGGAGGCCTTTTTATGTCAGGGACACTCTCCCCTGGGGCTCTGGGCCCTTGGATGGGTTGCTGTAGAAGCAAGGTGTGGCTTCCGATTGGCACGGAGTTGCATGTGGCATGTGTGTCCTGGAGAGGAGCTGGTAAGGAGCAGGGAAGACCACAGGAGTGGAAGCTGCCTCAGAGTCTAGGTCCCAGGTATGGGATCAGGAGAAATGGAGGGGAGGTCAGGGGGAGGGGTGGTGTGTATTGCAGCCACATGAAGTCACCATCTGTCCCCCCTCTGGCCTGCTAGCTCACTGACCTATAATTAGCTCTGGAGGGCATACGGTGCTGGCTCACAAGAGCGTGGCACTTTGCGTGGCCAGTGGAGTAAAAAGTACTGGGATGGGCCGTGGTGAGAGGGGCAGCTTCTAGGGGACCCTCAGTCTTTGTTGTGCTGGGAGGGTCCCGTGGGAACTGAGAATGCCATGGGGGCAGGACTGGTGTGGGGGGGGCGGGGGCGGGGGAATAGTGGGAGAAGGAGCTCTGAGCTAGCATGGTGTGAAACTCCAGGGCTGGGCGGAGCTTGAGGACTGCCCTCTCCTCCTTGGCAATGGCCCTCCAATCACACAGGAAACATGACTGCTGCCCAGCTCTTTGCTTGGCTCTCAGAGAGCCTTGGTTGGGTGCAGCAGACCGCCCCCCACCCCACCACCATCAAGTGTCTTCTATTCCCTTGAGTGAAGTCAGCTCTAACACAGAGCAGCTTCCTGCCTGTGGGGCTGAGAGGCCTTGGCTGGGGCTGCTTCATTCTGAGAGAGCTGGAGGAGAAACTGCCACCGGTTAATTCAATTGGTCAGACTCCAAGTAGTGCTCGGTGCTGACCCCCAGGCTGTGCCAGACACTGGATATTTGGTCACATGCTACTCCCTGTAGCTTTCGAACCATTGCGTGGGTATAGTAGTCCCCCTTTTCACAGGGGATACATTCCAAGACCCTCAGTGGATGCCTGAAACCACGGATAGTGTGGAACCCTATACATACTCTATTTTTTTCCCCAGGCTACACACCTATGATAGTTTAATCTATAAGTTAGTCCCAGTAAGAGATTAGCAACAATAATGATAATTATTGGACTATAAATAGAGGAATCTCCTCTCTCTAATAAAATAGGACAATTATAACAATTTACTGGAATAAAAATTATGGGAATGTGGTTTCTCTAAATATCTTACTGTACTCACCTTTCTTCTTGTGATGATGCAAGATGATAAAATGGCTATGTGATGAGATGAAGTGAGGGGAATGACGTAGGCACCATGATGTAGTGTTAGGCTACTGTTGACCTTCTGATGTGTCAGAATCATATGCTTCCATCAGTGGTTGACCGCTGGGAACTGAGATCACAGAAAATGAGGCTATGGTTGGGGGGGGGGACCACTCTATCTGTGTTCTTTCAAGTAGACTGTAAACTTTTTGAGGGTTGATGGCATATCTTACCTACCTTTTGTATCCATAACAACTCTTAACTCAGCATTGGATTCATGGAAATCTACTCAGTAGGTTAATTGTTGGATTGGATCAAAGAGGTCTGTCTTCTGATTCCCTGAATTCAATGAAGCAGGGCCTCCTTGCCACTAGAAATATTTAACCTGGAGCAGAAAAGTGTCTGGGGACCCAGTATGGTGGTGTTACATCTCAGTGGGAGAATTAGATTCTATAGGAAGTAGGTAAAGTGAAAATCCCTAAATCTCCCATAAAGCATGGTATATGGTTTTAGGTTTCTAATGCTGAACAATAATGTTAATGTACAGATATGGTATACATTATACACATTATATATTAATTATATAATGTGTACAGTGATTTTAAAAAGTACTTACATACAATATAATTTTGTAGTTAAGTGTCAGATGAAATAGCTGGTTTGCATTAGAGGCTTTTATTGCTTATTTTGCTCACCCAAGATAGTTGAATTCTCGTAGATAAAATATGCTGCCCGTGTGACTTCATGGCCACTGTCTTCAGATAGATAACTGTCACTTCAAAGGGGAGCTAGGTTTCCATTCAGTTGAAGAAGAAGTTTCCTTAGGACAATGAGGGCTTCCTCATTTAGTAGTGAGTTCCTGTTCCTGAAGGATAATCAAATAAAGACTGAGCTGTTGGGGAGGTGTGGAAGGTTGGCCTACCTGACCTCGGAGAAGGTCCTTCCAAGTAGGAATGTGCAGTTCTAGGTAAGGGATGAGGTGGGGTAGGCAGTGGATGGTAGGGGTCTTTGGCAGCCGCTCCAGAAGAGGACTCTCCTTTGTGTGGCTTGGAGGATGCTAAAACTGGAGGGCTCCGGGAGGGGTCCGGACCAGGACCTTGGCCTGGGCTGTTTTATGAGGAGTGACATGCTGGGAGATCCATGGGGTGACTGCCGCCATCTCTAATGCACAGGGAGCCCTGGGCTCGGGAGACCCTGCCGTGCAGCTCTGAGGGGTGGCGGTAAGGAGAAGGGTGAGCTGGGTGCAGTTTCTTGACCTCAGCTCACACCAGGCCAACTGCGGAGTACCCAAAATGTTGGGCTCTTGTTTGGGGCAGAGTACCCGGAACAAATGAGGTTTTCATTCTTTCTTTATCATCTCCATCCCTCCTTCTTCTCCCTCTCACACATTCTCACACAGGTTCAAGCCCACGCATGCACGTACACTCTTCATGACCAGCTGTATCTGCTTTCATGATCACACACGCGTGTAAGCTCTCATGGTGCCCACGTGCTCTTATGAGTACACATGACTTCATGACTCCCAGGTGCACATGCTTACATAACCACACATGTTCACTCTCATGACTGTACACACACAACCCATTGGCATGACTGTAGACATACGTCATGAGTCCTTGACATATGACCACACACAATCTGTCTCGCCATTATGCGTACCTACCCACCATTATGCACACCCACTCACTGCCCACGCACAGGCTCTCAGGACCCCGTTCTCATGACCGTACTCTTACCCACACGCGCTCTCATGGCCATCCGTACACACCACACATTCTCATGACTCTACTCTTATATGCTGTTGCATGGATGCACATGTCCCCCCACACATTCTCTCTCTCTCATAACCACCCCCCACACCCTCTGTGACCATGTACACACACACTTTATGACGCAGTTCTGAGTACTCTGGGCCTTTCATGCCCTGGCACCTGACAGCACTTCCCTCTTGTGTTCCTGACGCCCCTCCGGGCGGCTCTGGTTTCCGCTATGGGGCAGCTCCCTAATCTATGGGCTGATCTACTAATGCAGAGACTTCTGAGCTTTTTTTTTTTCAATGCCAGAAGAACCATATTTGACCCACAGTTTTGGACCCCTAGTTTTGAAAGATTTTTATTCTCCAAATATGCCACACTGATTACTTTGTTTCTTCTTTTGCAAACAATTTGTAAGGACATATATGAGGATTAACCAATGGCTCTGATGAGCAGAAGTTGGCTAGGGTTACTGAACTTAATGAGGTAAGTTCAGCCAAAGCCATGTGCTGTGTTCAGGGGTGCGGGCTTCATCTTGGTTGATGCAAGTATATGATCTCTGGGAGACCTTTAGAATATGGGAAGCAGTCGGTGGCCCCCAGTGTCACCTGTGCAGCCTTCTCAGGCTGACCGCCCTGTGGCACTGATGTGCAGACTCTCCGAGAGAACAGGTGTGTTTGTTTAACAGGGGCCTTCTGGAGACAGTACTTTAACTTACAATGCTTTTTAGAGTTGGAACCCTTTTATACAAATGAAACCTTAATCAGATGTTCAGAAACATTGACAGATTTGGAAATTAAGAAAAGGGAGTTCGGAGTCCTTTGCTTTTACCTCCCCTCTGTGCCACGGCATCGTCCCTGAGCAGCCCCCAAAGGTACTCTCTCAGTCTGCAAATCCTGTCTTCTTTTATTTCTTTAAAGATTTTATTTATTTCTTTGATACACACAGAGAGAGAGAGAGAGAGAGAGAGCATGCAGGGGAGGGTCAGAGGGAGAAGCAGGCTCTCCGCAGAGCAGGGAGCCCGATGTGGGCTCGATCCCAGGACCCTGGGATCATGACCTGAGCCGAAGGCAGACATGCTTAACTGACTGAGCCACCCAGGTGCCCCTTCCCATCTTCATTTAAAGAGGTAGTTGTGATGGCTCTACTTTTGGGTATTTTAGAAGAGGAAGTATGAGAAGAAGAGACTCCCAGTCCTCCTTTCCCCACTAGCCTTTGACGTTAGTCCCCCTGGGGTGGTGATAGTGAGGGTGACCATACAGCCAGGTGTGTCTCAGTTTACACCTGAGTCCTGGTGTGATTGTTCACAGTGCCTCCATTCATTCTCAAGAAGGGCCTTGTTTGGACAGTAAGTCGTATGCTCACCCAAGTGGGAGACCATGTCTCGGGAAGAAGTGGCCCAAACCTAACTTCTGGGGAGCAGCTGGGGAGATGGGCTTCACAGAAACAGGCCCAGGGGAGCCTGTTAGAGACCTCGCTCCCTGTGCCTACTTGAATGTGCGCGGCATGAGGACATGGAGGGCCTGGGTGGCCGTCGGTGCCCACGGGTCCTTTGGTAGCATTTTATACTCCTCAGATCAGTTTCTGTCTTATCTCCTTGGACCCTCATGATGACCTAGAAGATCACTAGAGCGTGTTATGTGTTATGACCTTCATCTTCCAGATTTGGGAACCCGAAGCCCAGAGAGATAAAGTCTCACTGCTGGTCTTTTCGGGGGCCTGGAGAACTGGGTGCTTTTGAAGGGATTTGTGCAGCCATCAGAAACTGTCAGGAGAGCTTTTCCAAGAGGTTTCCTCTGGCGGTGGCTTCCCCTAGCTATATGGATTTTTAGTTTTCTTACTGTGTTCAGAGTGGGCCCGGCCTTGAGGTGCCTTAGGAGCCTAAGGTGCTAAGAGTTACCCCTGAACGCTGGGCCGGGACCCCAGCCCTCTGTGTACATTAACTCCAGCGATCCTCATCAGCTGTCTGAGGTGGGCATTGCTATCATCCCCTCTGGGCTCATTTCACAGATGAGGAACTGAGGCTCAGAGAGAGTAAGTATCTTTCCTGAGTCACATGAGTGGTCAGTGGAGGAGTCAGCATTCAGACCCATCAGTCTGCTCCAGAGTCTGCCTTGCAAAGCAGGAGTGGCCCCTGTCTTGCTCTCAAGAAGCTTTAATTTTCAGAGGGCAAGATAAATGAACCTATTCCCAGGCCTTGAGCCAGTTTTTACCATTTTGGAGTTCCTCTTCTTTGAACTTGGGCAGGCATGGCCTGCCCAGAGACGACCCTGTCACGTGTGTCTGTTCAGTTCCATGTGTGTTGTGACCGTGCGTTGGAGCGTCCAAAGATAAGTAGGACATGGTTCTCACCTCTGAGTATTCAGTTGAGATGATGTGTCACAGAGAGAGGTAGGAATAAAGGGCCGTGCTGGGTCCATGGAAGGGTCGATCTTACCTAGGGAGGAATCAGAAAAGGCTCCATGGATGAAGTAGTGTTTGAGGTGGGCTTAGAAGGGTGATGGGAAGTTCCTTAGGCTGACATGGAAGGGGAGACTAAGGCAGGCTGGGTGAGATGCTAGAAGGTCGTGAGCCATAGTCAGTCCAGGGAGCATGACAGTGAGCAGGGTAGGGAGTAACAGAGGAGGAGGCTCACTGGGCTCTCAGAGGAGAGGAAGAGTGAGGGCAAGGCTTTTTGGGGTGGTGGGCTGAACAGGGAGAGGGACGGGGGAGGAGAAGCTTCTGGGTTAGAGGGAAGGAGAGTGGCTGCTGAACGTCATTGCCCTGGGACTGTAGTATCTGAAAACCACGCAGGGTGAGGGGAGCCCAGGGCTGTTTCTGCAGTTCCTGCAGGAATGTGGTGTGGTGTGCGGGGCCCAGGGGACTGCTCACAACTCAGTTTGGAGCCCCTACGGGGGATGGGGTTGAGGGAGAGATTCAGGGGGATGGCGGCTGAGGCCTTGGGCGTGGGTCGCTTCCGGTGGAAAAGTGGCTGCTCGGGAGCATGGTGGCAGCTGTGCAGAGATCTTCCTTCCCCGGGGGGACGGGTGGAGGAGGGCCGAGATGAGCGGTCCCTAGGCTGCCATGGCCTTGGACGAGGGCGAGAAATCGTGAAGGAGTCATGGCCGCTCTTCCCCTTTCTCAACCTCCATCCCCTCCTTGGAGTCAGACAGACTGGGATGGAATCCTAGTTCTTCCTCTTCACAGCTCTGTAGACTTGGGCACATGACTCTGAGACCCAGTCCTCACATCTGCGGAGTGGGAAGAATTGAGTCTTCCTTGCGAGGAATTGTGAGGATTAAAGTAAGTGAATATATGACAACAGATAGCACAGCGCCTGGCATGCGGTAAATAGCCAATAAGTCAGAGCTGCTCTCATAATCGGTATTATTTTCCTGGAGGAAAATACCTCCCTTCCTCCGGTCAAGTGGGGGCACAGCCCTCCTCTCTTACCTCATCGCTCCGGGGGGCTTCCACCCTGACACCCCCTCTTTGCCTAGCTCATGGCCCCCTCACATGAGCACAGCGCCAGCCAGCTTTGCCCTGGCCCTTTGGCCTCCACGAGCTCCCTCCCCAAAGTGGGGCCAGCCTGCCATCTGGTAGGGCAGTGGGGAGCCAGCCCGTGTGTGTGTGTGTGTGTGTGTGTGTGTGCGCGCGCGCGCGCGCTCATGTATGCGTGCACGTGTGTGGCTGGCCAGAGCATCAGACCCAAGTGCACAACCCTCCTGTTTGCGGGGAAGAGATGGGGGTGACTTTTGAGAAACCAGAGAGGCCTCCGATTTGCCAGACACCTGGTGTGGGTCTGACACCCGCCCCCAACATGCGCACGCACATGCACACTCACCCCCATGTCTGCTCTCTCTGGAGCCCCCTCCCTCTGTTTCACAGCCTCCCCACACTCCTCACTGGCAAAGCCCCTCAAATGCTCACTTTGGGGGCTGGTAGCTGTTGCCTCGGAATCAGGACCTGGGAATGTTACTTAGAAATGGTGCAGGAGTCGAGGAGACTTCTGTTAGGCTGAGATGATAATTGTGCTATTTAAAGCTGGCCCCGGAGCCAGAAGGAGCCAGGTGTCCCTGCGTGGCTGCCCTAGAGCTCCCTTCTGCTCTCCATGCTGCACCAGCGGGGCCAGGGTGGGGGGGCCCCGGCCAGCCATCTCGGGGCATCTGCCTGGCAGCACCCTCGGGCTCGTCCTCAGTCTGCTCTCCACGATGCCATTTCACTAGGGGAAGCAGAGTGGCTCCCTGGCACCTGGCTGGGAGGGAGGCTGGGAAAGGGATGGTGGCAGCCAACTTCTCTGTTGCCAGAATGATCAGGAGGATTTGGGGAGGCCAAGTTGGACCCAATAGCTAGCACATTACCGCGGGCGGCCTGAGGTCTGTTCTCCCTTCCTGAGAATTTCCCAACCCCTTCCCTGTAAGGAGCTAGCACCACCCCTCCCATAGGCCTGCCTTTGCCCACCACTCATGGTCGTTCATGCGCTCCTGCGATCCTGCACTGCTTTCTGCTTTGCCAGCCTCTGGTTATCTGTGATCTCCTCCCTTGAGGGTGGGCAGAACAAGGGTCATGGGTTCTGTCTGACAGCAGAGCTCCCAGTAGGTGGTGACAGGCCCAAGGTCATCCAGCTGATCGGTGGCAGAACTGCAGCCTAGGTGTTCAGAGTCCCAGCTCTACACTACACTGCGGGATGCCTGGGGATCTGTTGGGCTGAGGCTGCTCCCAGGCCCCTGAGTTCCTGAGCACGCTATCCTCTTCTCCAAAGGACAGATTCTGCCACAACGGGCCCCTTCCCCAGCCTGGCCTTCACTCCTGCTCTCTCATTTTTTCCTGGGGTGGGGTGGGGGAGTGGGAGGAATGAGGGCCTGGCTGCTGATGAGCTTGGAGAGGTCTGGGGGGGCCATCGTGGCGTTCAGCCTCACAGATCGGAGCATTCAGGGTGAAGGGTCCTGGACACAGTGGGTGGGAGAACCGGAGGAATTGCTGATATCAGCACCAGTGAGTTACCAGTCCTGGCAAGACTGGGCTGGCAGCCCGTCCTGTCCACTCCCTGCTGCTCTGTGGGGCGGGGATGTTGAGGTAGGGAGGGTGCAGATCAGGGTGCTACTTTTCACCTCTGTCATTTGCTGGGACCCTGCCCTCCACAGTGGCTGTCCAGCTTGGGGAAAGGATCCTCTGGGTTAGTGTCTGTGTCTAGTCTGTCTGGGAGCATGTGTGTGGCCGCACGCATATGTCCCAGGTCCCCAGGGTTCTGCGTCTGCCTGTATGCGTGTGTGGGCGTACCCCCGTGCCGGCCTGAACTCCTGGGCCCTCTGGGAAGGGCTGTGGGGGTGAGCTCAGGAGCTCTCAAGCTGGTGCTCTAGCTTGTGTCGGATCCAGGCCCACATTCCTCCCCAGCCTCCCTCCTGCTGCTCCCATTTTGCCTGGATCCTGAGTACTTGGCGGGGGGGCGGCGGCTGGGGGGATGACAGGTTCAGGTGGAGGAGGCTTGACCCTTCTCTGGTTCCCCTGCTGGGCTCAGCCCTGCCACAGGCTGGGGGCTGCCCAGGTTCTGACTCCTCACGTTGGGTCCCGATACCTCCTGTCCCCTCCCTGACCGTCCCAGCCTGCCTGTTGCCCGGTCGGCCACCTGCGGGGTGTCCCTGTGTCTCCCAAATGGGGAGAGGAGGGAAGGGAGGAAAGCACCATTTATGGAGCATCTCCTGTGTGCCCAGGGCTGTGCTGGCGGCCTTTCGTCCTGTTTCTCATGCAGCAGGAGCTCTGAAGACAGCTTCCTCTGAAAACTGATCAAATGCTGGCCTTCCAGCAGTGGCCAGGGGGGTTGGAGGCCGATGGCGGGCAGAGAAACCCCCAGCTGCAGCCGCCTTCCCCAGCACACCTTCGTTTGCTCTGATCACTGGGCTTCCCTGTGCCAGGCTCAAGGAGTCACATGAGCCAGACTGTGCACACGCTAACCGCCCTAGCTGGTGACAGCTGGCAGTGCCAGCAATGGACAATTACACAGAAGATGCCCAGCCATGAGCCGGGGCCCGTGCACATCAGGAGAGTGACACCCCGTACCCCCGCGTGACCCCAGGTTCCTTCGCATCATTCAGTTCCTGCTCCAACACAGAGGTGGTGGGCCATGAATTCAGCATGGAAGCCTGCTCTTTACCCGGTTTCAGGGGTGGGGATAGTTTGAGCCAGAGCCTCTTTTCCAAATGATGGGCATGGAGCAGGTCAGGGCTGTCTGCCACCCCAGGGTCCAGCCCATGCCTTTCCAAGGAACCAGACTGTGTCAGTGGTCAGGGTAGGAGCCACCCTGCTCCTGTTTCCTATGACCCTACTAGCCCACCTGGTGTGGACTCCCATCCACGAAGAGCCCTTTAACCCTTTCTGTGCTTACCTGGGCCTAAGCGTTGGGGAGAAGGCCATGGTGGGGGCAGAGACCCTATTCCCCCGCCCCCCACTTTCCCACCCCTTGGTCTCAGGAGGACTCTGGGCAGCCTGCTGGCTGCTCCCTTGCCACTGACTGAATCATTTCTATATTTGGCCAGTGAGGCACGTGGGTGGGGAACCACTCCACTGCGGCTGCACTTCTGACAGCTGGGGGTGGGGAGAGCGGGAGGCAGAGGCTAGGCAGGCAGCGGGCTCGTGCATTCCTTGGGAGAAGTAAGGAAGGCGCCGTCTGAGTGAGTAAGCCTGGAGCAGGGCCATGTGCCAACCCCTCCCTCTCCTCCCCCACCCGCTGGTCCGGGTCCTGTCTCCTGCCCCCACCCCCGCCCCTGGATGCCCTTCTCTACTCAGCTGGTCCTCACGGCAGGCTCTTCTTCCACAGACCGCTGCCCTCCAGCAACGATGGGTGTCGCTAGACCCAGCTGGGACTCGGCCAGGCTCCAGCACTCAGCCTGAGCGAAGGGCCCTCTTCCAGCCTTGCTCCGTCTGCCTGTCATGGCCACACTCGGCTGCTGCCCGCTTGTCTGGGGACATAGGGCACCCAGCCCCAGCCCTGAGAGGTTAAGCCAGGCCCTCTGGCTCCATTCCACAGGGGCGCCCCGGGCACCAGGCCCCTTTCAGAGCAAGGGCAACTGATGCCATGGGAGAAGCCCCTGCCCACCTGTCCACTCGCCTGGCGCTGCCTGCTCTGAGACCCATGCACTGGGTCCCCCTGGACGTGCCAATCCTGTGAACTCCTCCCCTGTCCCCCGACGCTGAGAAGGCCCTGCCCACCCCCACCATGTGTGAGGTGATGCCCACAATCAATGAGGGGGACCCCCTGGGGCCCCCCCACGGCGCCGACGCTGACGCCAACTTCGAGCAGCTGATGGTGAACATGCTGGATGAGCGGGAGAAGTTGCTGGAGTCCCTTCGGGAGAGTCAGGAGACCTTGGTGGCCACGCAGAGCCGGCTCCAGGACGCCCTGCATGAACGGGACCAGCTCCAGCGCCACCTTAACTCCGCCCTCCCCCAGGTAAGGCCACATTGTCTGCACCTCCCTCAGCCCCTGCACTCTCCCCTAGCCCGGCCCAGCCCGGCGTACTCTGGGCCCTCAGCTTATCTGCATCTATTTGCATATCAACAAATGGAATTCACAGAGCATTTAACTTTCCTTCATCTCCCTACATGGGTCCTTTCCCTGTCAGTCCCAAGCTCCTCAGCCTGGAATTGGCTTCACCTGGAGAAGGGGATGGACTTTGGTGCTGGAAGAAAACCCAGCCGTAGCGGCCCACTGCAGTGAGCCCATGCGGCCAGCAGGTGGCACCCTAGACTGGAAAGGCACCTCTGCCTTGCCTGCACCTCATCAGCGCCCTATTCTTGGAGGTGGTGGGTGGGGAAGCAGAGGGTGGAAATGGAGAAGCCTTAGGAGATCATCTAGTCCACCAATTATTGCACAGATGGGAAAAACAAGAGGCGTTGCATAGAAAATTCTAGGCAGAGCTGAATCTAGAAGCCAGGTATCTTGACACCTGTCTTGCCCTCCTTAACACTACTGCTAGCAATGATAGTCACTGTTTCTGTGTGTTGTCTGTGTACTAAGCACTTTGTGCGCAGTTTACCTTGCTAAATGCTCACAGCAATGACGTTGGTACTATTACCACCATCATCTCCATTTTACAAATGATGGAAGGTGATGCTTGAGGAGATTAGCCAGTTGCCCATCTTGTGTGTGTGTGTATGGGAGTGGGGGTTGCTGCTGGGACCGGGGAGGCAGCCGTGAGGAGCCACACACATGCCTTTTCCCCACATGTGGGGAGAAGAATCAGGGTGAACCCAGGTGGGCTGCAGAAAGCTCCTGCCCAAGGCTCAGAAGTTATGGGGGCAGGGTCTCGTAATGCTTCATCGACAGGGATATGGAGCCCTGCTGGAGAATGGGGTTCACGATGCCCCGAACAAGCCATAGATTGAAGGAGCCAAGCCCTGCCCTTGGGGCTCACAGACTAGAAAGGAGATAGATAAAAAGCCGAGTGATCGGAAGACCAGGCAGGGGAAGAGAAGAGTGGCCTCAAAGGTTGTTAAAACAGCATCGATGGTAAAAGTCATTTGTGCTAAGTGCTTTCCATACATTGGCTCATTTAGTCATCGTAGCAACACGGGAGGGAGGCCTCTACTTCTATCTTACAGATAGAGGCGGAGCTTCAAAGAGGCTAGGTAACTCGACCAAGGTCACACAGCTAACGGGACAGGGCTGGGATTTGATTCCAGCCCCACACTGGGAGCTGCAGGAAGGCAGGGATTATGTCTTTCTTGTCACTGTGTCCCCAGGGGGGAGCACAGGACCTGGTACATGGTCGGTGCTCATAGTACTTGTGGTTGAATGATGGGCTCCTAAGCTGGTGCTCTTGAGCTCTGTTCCAGACAGTACTTAGAGGAGGGAGACAGCCTTCCACGGGGGAGTCTGGAAAGGTCCCAAGGAGGTGTATCCTTTGAGACAGGCTTTGAAAGATAGATGTGATTTCATCAGGTGGTGACAGAGGGTTGGGCTTTCCAGGGGGAGGTAGCCCACTGAGCAATGGTATGGAATCAGGATGGCTTGCTGGTGATTGGACATAGCAGGTGACCCAGGTTGACCAGGTCTTAGGATGTATGAAAAGGAACCATGAGAGAGAAACTTGAAAACCAGGATAGGAAGCTTCTATTCAACATTGTGGACAACGCCGTGCTTTGGGAGATTGTCCTGGCAGCAGTGTGTCAGATGGGCTAGAGTTGGGGAGGAGGCAGATGTCCTGGGGTGGGGAGCCCGGGGGGGGGAACAGAGCACAGGTCCTTTGGTGGGGGCGTCATGGTGTGGGGCTAGGGGCGTGCCGAGTCCTGTCTCTGGGTATAAGTGTGTGTGTGTGTGTGTGTGTGCGTGTGAGTGTGTGTGTGAGAGAGAATGTGTGTGAGTGTGAGCGAGCGTACGTGGTGCGTGCGTGTGTGTGAGAGAGAGAGAATGTGTGTGAGTGTAAGCGAGTGTATGTGGTGCGTGTGAGTGGGTGTGTGTGCGTGTGTGTGTGTGACAGAGACTGTGTGTGAGTGTGAGCGAGTGTACGTGGTGCGTGTGTGAGTGGGTATGTGTGAGAATGAGTGTGTGTGCGTGTGAGAGTAAATGTGTGTGTTTGTGGTGCGTGCGTGCGTGTGTGTGTGTGAACCTGAGGAGTGGAGCAGCACTGGGGCTAGGCCTGGCTTTCTGGGGGTGAGATGTTTGGCCTCCTTTGGCCATGGCCTTGACAGAAAGGCAATAATCAAAGAACAGGGTTAGAGGTCTGAGGCTTCTCAGGCTCTGGCATTCCTGGGTCCCTTGGCCCCTTCCCACAGCCCTTCTTGTCCTCTGTTGCCCGATCTGGAGCGATAAGAGGGGGTTGCTTTGGAATTCTTCCTTCAGTCATGAGTCCTTGGTGGATGAAGGAGGCTTCAGTTCGGAGAGGACTGCAGCCACCGTTCAGTCACTCCCAGACCCTGGGCATCCACAGAGTTTGGGCCACGTCTCTGAGAACTTTTCTGGAATGAGGTGATGTCTGCTTGAATAAATAGGATACGATGGACCTGGAACTGTGGGGCCAGCCTCTCACCCTTGTACGCTGGTCCTGACTGAGATGGGTGGGCTGGAAACGTGTCTCTGCGTGTCTGGGCCTGACAGTGTGGGAGCAGGGCTCCTCGAAGGGACACTTTGAGCACGGGTACTCGGTAAGGCCAGAGCGAGTGCCCTGGCATCAGGCACCAGGATGCAGCCCTGGACTAAGGAAGCGGGGATCCCTGGGATGTGCGCTAGAGCCACATGGCTGGCCGGGCAGGTCTGCAGGCTCCCTTGCTTTCACATACGTGGGTCCTTATTTCACCGGCCACCTGTAGCTTGCAAAGCCCTGGGGAGGGTGTGGGAGGGAGCTCCCTGGGGCACTCGCTTCAAAGCCGCCTCTCTTCCTTGTCTAATATCCACCAGTCTCTGTCGGGACCTCACCATGCCAAACCAGAGGTGAGACTCCCCTCCGTCTGTTTCTAAAGGATAATGTCATTAAACAGAAATACAAACTAGGGGAAAAGATCTAATTGGGTTATATTGTTGGCTTGAGGGGGAAGGGGCTGCAGAGCAGATTAGGTGACTCTCTCACTCTTGTTTCCACCTCTGTCCCCGTGTACCCTAACACATACTTGGAGTGCACGGAGGCCCCAGAGACGGGGACCCCTCTGGGGGCACGCATGTTAGCTGCGGCTTGTAGCCCTGCAATATGGATGGGTGGGGGCTGTTCTGGGAGCAGGTGCCAGAAGTAAGGGATGCGTGAGAAGATCCCACCACTGATGTGGGCATGCAGGACACTGGTCAGGGGGCAAATCCTCGAGCACTCAGGGGCCTTGGGGGTTTTCAGGAATTTGCCACCTTAACCCGGGAGCTGAGCATGTGTCGGGAACAGCTTCTAGAAAGGGAGGAAGAGATATCAGAGCTGAAAGCAGAGCGGAATAACACAAGGGTAAGTGGGGTGACCTGGTGTGTGTGTGTTGGGGGGCGAAGCCCCTGACCAAGGGCGTGGCCAGGGCCCATCCCAGGCCCCATGCTGACCTCTTCCTGTCTTATGTTCTGGGGTCGGTGCTAGGTTTTTCCACCCGTAGATGGGGGTGGCCCTGGGAAGGTCGGGGTCCTAGGACAGAGGCCAGGGTTGCTGGCTTGGGGAAGGTATTCAGTTGGAGCAGCGGCAGTTTACCAGCATGAAGCATTTCAACATTTTAACAACGGTGCGCACGGCCCCACTCATGGCTCCTCGGCGGGCACGTGGGCCCTGCTTCCAGCCTCTGGGGCACGTACTCACAGTCCTCCCTCTTGCCCTGCCCCCCGCCCTGCCAGTTGCTTCTGGAACATCTGGAGTGCCTGGTGTCCCGCCACGAGCGGTCGCTGCGGATGACTGTGGTGAAGCGCCAGGCCCAGTCGCCTTCCGGGGTCTCCAGTGAGGTGGAGGTGCTAAAGGCCCTCAAGTCGCTGTTCGAGCACCACAAGGCCCTGGATGAGAAGGTAGCCGGCGGGGCCCGCCGCTTGGCCCACCCCACCATCCAGCCTCGCCTCCGTGTGTCCCTCCTCGGCGATTTCTGCACCCCGTGTTGAGGGAAAACTGCCCTCTAGCTTCGCAACTGGCCCCTCCTCCCACCGGCCTAATTTCCAGGTCCTCCTGTTAGGTTCCCGCTCAGAGATGTGCCTCTTGGCAGGCCCCTCTCTTTGCCTTATGCCCCAGTGCTGGTAGATCAAGCCAGGCTCCTGCAGCTTGAGTCCCGTGGGGTCCCTGTGTCTTCATCCATCCCCCCCTTCCCTCTGGCAGGTGCGGGAGCGGCTCCGGGCGGCCCTGGAGCGAGTCACCACCTTGGAAGAGCAGCTCGCCGGGGCCCACCAGCAGGTAAGCTGCCTGCCCACCCTCCACCTGCAGACTGCAGCTCCCGGTAGCCAAGGAGGGTTCACTGCTTTGCCCCACTCTGTTGTGCATTGGATTTCTTCCCCGGTCATGGCTGGAGACCGCTAGCCAACCCGAGGCTGGGAGGAGGCAGGGGACTCAGAAGGGTCTGGAATAAACAGGAAGTTCTCTTCTCTTTGACTCACTGCCCTGGGTGGTGTGCCCCACAGGTGTCTGCCCTGCAGCAGGGGGCCGGGGTTCGGGAGGGAGTGGCAGAAGAGGAGGGGACTGTGGAGCTGGGACCGAAGCGCCTGTGGAAGGTGGGTCACAGGGACCTGCGTGGCAGGGGCAGGGTCGCCCCCAGACGGGACGCGAGGGCCCCACCCTGAATTCGTTCAGGCGAGCAAATGCTTGAATGAAATTTGGGGCTTTCTCCAATATTCCAATGTCTCTTTCCTTCTTTCCCCCACCCCATCTGCGAAGAAATCGGCAGATATTTTGTGTGTGTACCCTACATGCTGCTAGGCACGTAATATGTCGTCCACTTGAAGGGTTAGGCGCCATCTACCTTGTGTGTCAGCGTCAGGCCAGATCCCTTTTCTCTCCCCGAGCCTTTGTTCCCTTAGTCATGCCCCTTCCTGGGTTACAAGATTCTGAGACAGCAGGTAAACTAGAAACTACTGTTTTTCAAAAGAAACGCAGGGGAGCAAGGGTGTTTTGTTTGGTCCCCGTCTGGAGCGAGCTCCTGGGGCCCAGACGAAGGACAGTGGCGCTGGAGGTGTGTGCGGACTTTGGAGGCGGAGCTGTGATCTGCTCTGGGTGCCGTCCCTGGGGTGGGCCAGGGGCGCGGGCTGCCCTGGGCCCCGATGACTGACTGATGGCTCACTGTCCCTGGAGGATGACACGGGCCGGGTAGAGGAGCTGCAGGAGCTCCTGGAGAAGCAGAACTTTGAGTTGAGCCAGGCTCGGGAGCGACTGGTCACCCTGACGGCAACAGTGGCCGAGCTTGAGGAGGACCTGGGCACGGCCCGCCGGGACCTCATCAAGTCGGAGGAGCTGGGCAGCAAGCATCAGCGGGACCTCCGGGAGGTGAGCTAGGGCCCCGGCCCGCCCCCATCTGGTTGCATGCGGGCACTCAGCACTCCGGAGGGCAGCTGCTAGGATGCCCTAGGTCTGGAGGGAGGGGTAGGCCGGGGCTGGGGAGCTTAAGACTGAACACTGGGGTCCACTGTGCAGAGGAGTAGCGGGAGGGCTGGGTCAAGGTCAGAAACTGGCAGGGAGGCATGGGGAGGATACAGGCAGCCAGGCGTTGGAGGGGAGGTGCAGGTAGGATGGGGGCAGGGAGAAGCTGATGCCCTTCCCTCCCGTCCCCTCTTCTCCCGCCCTAGGCTCTGGCTCAGAAGGAAGACATGGAGGAGAGAATCACAACACTAGAGAAGCGCTACCTGGCTGCACAGCGCGAGGCCACGTCCATCCATGACCTCAATGACAAACTGGAGAATGAGCTGGCCAATAAGGAGTCCCTGCACCGCCAGGTAACTCCTCCCGCTGGTGTGGGGGCAGGCACTGTACTTGACCCTGGCGGTCCTGATGATCGTGCTGGAACCTTCCCTTGGTGGCCCAGGAGCCCCGGGGGCCCTCCAGGTCCCCTTGGGAAAGGGGAGGCCGTGCATCGTGGGCAGCCAAGAACCAGGTTGTCCTTGGCTCGTCTGGCCTGTCACCTGCTCCCTCCTGAGGCGGGGCCAGGAGGTGGGGGAGGTTTGGGGCTCCCTCTTGACTCTTGGCGGCCCCCCCCCACGGTGCCAGTGTGAGGAGAAGGCCCGGCACCTGCAGGAGCTATTGGAGGCGGCAGAGCAGAAGCTGCAGCAGACGATGCGCAAGGCCGAGACGCTGCCGGAGGTGGAGGCCGAGCTGGCTCAGAGGATTGCAGCCCTCACCAAGGCAAGCGGGCCCAGAGCCCCGGGATCTGCCTCTGGGTCTGCTTCCCGAGCTCTTACGGAGCCAGGCGGTGCGTGGAGAGAGTGGGAGGCACGCAGGGCTGGGAGCCAGGAAACTGCCTCTCACTGCACGACTCCGGGAAGCACCCTGTCTGTGTCCGTCTGTTGGAAGAGTAATCCCTGCCCTCATCAGCCCTCAGCGAAGTGACGGTCTCCTGAGGAGGGCTGCAGAAGTCCACGGAGAAGTAGACGAGACTTTGCCGAAGCAAAGTGTTTTGATGATCATTTACACTATTGTGTTAATACTAGCTTTTGTTGGGGGCTGGAGTGGAAAAATTAGGACTTTCATCTCTGGAAAGATGAAATCCAGGAGGAGAGAGGATCAAAGTGGGTGGGGGGTGGGCAGTGGGAGCGCAGGCCGAGCATGCCTTTCTCCATCAAACTGAAGCATTCTGGATCTAGGGACCAACTCTGGTTGCTTGAAGGCTGCAGCTTTAGGATTAATAAAAGGGGATAGATTTGTACCTGATGGATAGTTAACTTTATGGAGGAATAATTTCTAAGAGGTAGGCAGGCTGAGATCATTGTTGGAGCTGGAAGAGCTGGGTAAATGCACGCACCTAGACATGCGGTGGGCTAATCAAGAGCATTTAGGAGTGTTTGCAGTGGGTTGGATGCTTTCGGGGGGGCCTCACGTGGGGTCACCATAGCTACCCTCCCCCAACCCGTGGAGAGAAGGAAATCAGCAGTGAGTAAGCAGCAGGCCCCGGAGCCTCTGGAGGATAGAGGCTGGCTGCTTTGAGCATGTCATCATCTCTATGATGATAGGGTTAGACTTGGTGGTGTCAAAGGTCTTTCTCGCTCCTAGGGATGCAGTGCTGGGTTTAAGTGCAGTAGAGGATGCCACGTGTGGGATGCTGAGCTGTCAGCTTTCATATCTCCCTAAACTGACAGGAGGGGATGGGCTGAAGTGATTCAGATGTTCAAATGAGTCATAGTAGGGGGCTTTAAGGAGGGATTTCCTGACTGTAGGCTGTGTGCTAGTCTGGAATATCTTGCCAGCTGAGACATGGGGTTTCCATCTCTGGAGACATGTGAGTGGAAGGGAGCCCACTCTGCCTGGGTGGGTAATAACCATGGCTGGCATTTGCTGAGTGTTTATTGCGTCCTAAGTGTTTGCCATGGATTATCTCATGTAGTCCTCACAATGGTCCAACGGGCATAGGGGCTGTTACTCTCCATATTTTACAGTTGAGGAAACTCAGGCACGTAGAGATCCAATAACCTGCCCGACGTCACACACAGGGGAAGAGAGGGAGCCGGGATTTGGACCCAGGCAGTCTGGCTTGCGTTCATATTAAGTGCAGGTCCATCTACCTGGAGGCATAGAGGAGATTTATGGTAGCTCTTGCTTTCAAGTGGAGATTTTTTCTGGAAGTGGGGAGTCCATTGGGCTGCCAGCCCCAGGATGTTTTAAGGCAGGCCCTGAGCAGGAAGAACACTTGGCAGGGAGGAGAGAGTGCTTGGGAAGAAGGGCAGTGGTGCTGGCAGTTCTGCTCCAGGGTGAGAGGCCGAGGGCTGGGCTTCGTTGGTACTGAGGCCCTGAACCCCGAAGAGCCCCCTGGCACAGGGTGTGTGGGATGCGGGGCCTGAGCAGGAGGGCAGGGGATCTACAGGCCACACTGACCTGTGCCCACCTCCAGGCTGAAGAAAGGCACGGCAGCATTGAGGAGCACCTGCGGCAGCTGGAGGGGCAGCTGGAGGAGAAGAACCAGGAGCTGGCGAGGGTGAGAGCACCGCGCTGGGCTCTCAGGCCCCCTCCTTGTCCCCAGGGCAGCCTCCCAGGATGGCGTGTGGACAGGCCTGAGAAGAGTGGGAGCTGGGAGGGGCCTGGCCAGGGACAGAGCCATAGAGGGGCCGCAGGAGGTGGTCCGGGGAGCTGGAGAGAGGGCCTCCGGGAGGACGAGTAGGGGACAGGTGAGTGGGGTGCAGCCAGGCGGGAATGCGCGGCCCTGGGGTGACCTGGGACCAGGTGTGCCGGCTCTGCAGGTACGCCAGCGGGAGAAGATGAACGAGGACCACAACAAGCGGCTGTCAGACACCGTGGACCGGCTGCTCAGCGAGTCCAACGAGCGCCTGCAGCTGCACCTCAAGGAGCGAATGGCCGCCCTGGAGGAGAAGGTGCGGTGGGTCGCGGGCCTGGGTGGGCGGGGCTGCCAGGGTGGGCGGGGCGAGGGTGTGGGTGTAGCCGAGGGGAGGAGTTGGGGTGCGAGAGGTTAGTCCGGGGCGGGGCGTGTCTGGGACGTAGACCTGGGTGGACGGACCTGGGGAGGCTGGAGAAGGGAGGAGCAGGAGGGGTGGGGAGGGGCGGGCTGGCCTGGAGAGTGGGGGCAGGGAGGGGAAGGCGCGGGCCGGCGCCGGAGTAGAGGAACCGGGGCGGGGTCCCTAGCTCCCAGCTGTTCTCCCCCAGAACACGTTGATCCAGGAGCTGGAGAGCTCCCAGCGGCAGATCGAGGAGCAGCACCATCACAAGGTACCCAGCTGCTGGCCAGCCCGCCGGCCTGGGAGGGCCGGGCTTGCGGTGAGGAAGGAACATGCCTGTGTTTCATGCAGCTGCTCTGACACCCAGCACCACGCTAGTCTGTGTACAGACGTGATTTCGCTGATCCTCGCTAGCGCCCGGCACGGTGGATGCATCGCCACCCACATGTAAAGAAGAAACGGAGGCCATAAGCATAGGGCATAGGGTGGGCAGCAGAGGCAGGGCCCAGGGCACGATTTGTTGGGGCCTCAGGCCAGGTGAGGCAGGAGACGTCCGGTGATTCTGAGGGGACTCGTCACTGGTCCTGCCTCAGCCCCGTCTGTGAGGTTTGGGTGGGCACCCTGCTCCCCTCAGCTGTCCAGCCTCCGTCGCCATGCATTTGTGTGGTGGTGAGGGCTCAGCAAACCCTATTCCAGTAGCATCCTTACCAAGACAGACCCTCTCCTGGCCCTGCCCCTCTGCCTGCCCGCTGCCCACCCTTCTGCTCACTTTCCAGTTGGACCTCTTCTCTCGGTGTTGTCTGTAGGCCTGGCCGGGGGCCCCTGGCTTTGGACTTTGCAGTACATTCTTCTGCTTCTCCCCAACTCTGCCGTCCTCTTTGTCCCTCTCTCCTCTCTCCGCCCCTCCCTGGCCCCACCCCCACCCCGGGTCTGCCTGGCACAGGGCCGCCTGTCTGAAGAGATTGAGAAGCTGCGCCAAGAGGTGGACCAGCTGAAGGGTCGAGGGGGGCCGTTTGTGGATGGCGTCCACTCCAGGTACTGGAGCGCGGGAGGCTGGGCGTGCTGGGATGGGGTCCTGGATGGACCCTGAGGAAGGAGACTTCCTCCCACCAAAAGACCACCCAGGACCTCAGGGTCCTCCTCCTATCCAGGGTGGGACACTGAGGCTCCCAGAACTTGGTCAAAGTCACCTAGCTCACTTGGGCAGCGTAGAAGGAGCACCTGTCCTCTGAGGGATGCTGAGAGGCAAGTAAAGATGGGATGCTCCTTCCCCAGAGCCATGGGACACAGGCCGTGCTTCCTGATTCCTTGACAAGAGGACATGCCCTTGAGAGGGGTCTGCTGAGTTACATGCTCACCTATTTCCTACAGGACTTGCTCACCTATGTCCCACAGGACTTGCTCATGGAGAGTGTCTGGTTCATTCTAGTTCCTCGGAGATACCATCTTTAGGGCTCTGGAGGATTGATGCCTGAGAGTTAAGGACCATGTAGGTTCAGGCAGCAGGCAGTGGGCAGAAAGGCAGCACGAGAGACTGACATGAGGCATCCAGAACTTCCTCACAGTTGGAAGTTGAGAGGCCACATCATGGTTGTGACCTCCCTTTTTCTGAAAACATTGTAAGAGATGGAGAGTGGCGCTTTTCACCTACTGCTGGAATTAGGTCCATGTTTTAGGGAACTTCTGGATTTTTCTCCACATTCTGTGAAGTAATTGACATTGAACTCAGACCTCAGTCCTGCCGCCACTTCTCTGCCCAGAGAGGCAGGGTGAAGATTGAGGATACTAGTGGGAGATGCCCCTCAAGGTTCATGGCTCCTGGCTGTTTTCTCTCCAAACCAAAGTCTCACAGAAGGGAGTCTTTGAGGTTCCCTTCAGTCATGCTCTTGCTATGTCAGGGCAATAGGGATCCATTTCCCTGAAGAGAGGTTACAGGAAATGTGTACATACACATTTGTATGGAGGGGTAGGGCTTGCATTAGGGGAAGGGACATTGAACCTGAAGAAGAGAAGCCCGTGGGTGTCTGGGGTGGTAGAGACTTAAGTACCATCTTCAAGTTCATCAGGAATTATTGTTTAGGACAGCATGGAGAGAAGCAGGGAACAGAGACAGGGAATAGTAGTTGGGATCCCTCTGACTTCTCCCTTTCCATAGGTTTCTCCAAAGAGAACCCCCCCACCCCCCAATGAATACGACTCATGACTCAGAGTGCACCAAGCTATTTCCCACTGCTTGCTTTCCTTAATGGTTGAGAATTCTTGGCTTTGACCATAGAAAGACTGGACCCATCATGGAATTGGGACTGAGTTGGAGGAGAGAAGAGGGGGATAAGCAGAAACTCCCTTTTCCCTGCTCCATTTCCCTTATCCATTGTAGGCTTGCCCTGTCCCTCTGCCCTGGGCCCCCTCATGGTATCCAAACTGGGAAGCATCATAGGGAAGAAGTGTCACTAGGGAAGGCTTCCAGACATTCCAGAGCATCATTACTGGGATTCTAAAGTCTCAGGTTTGGAATAAACCCAGGGGGCATCTAAGTGGTTTTTCTAGCCCATGTCTCTGATAGAGTGTCAGGGCCTCCTGAAGCTTCCTGGGGGAAAGGGAGTCGGCCTGGGTTGAATTTTGGCCAGGAACTCAGTCCAGATTATGGGGAAATCCAGGGAAAGTTGCTGAGGAGAAGACGAAGAGACAAAGACCCTAGAGATTAAAAGGACCTTTAGAGACCCGCCCTTGCAAAGTCCCTCAGTGCCCGGAGCTCTCCAGCACCATTCTTGTCGGATGGCCCGAGAGCCGGGGTTGAATGCCTCTGATGGAGAGCTCAGCTCTTTAAAAGCCACCAGTTGCATCATAAACCAAATCTTACCATCCGAAGGTGCTTCTTACGTTAAATGAAAAGCTGCTTCCCTAGAACATTCTCCCCTGGATCATTCTGATCCATGGGGCACCAGAGAATAAATCGAATCTCTTGTTTACACGGCAGCCCTTAAACCATTTCCAGTAGCTTTCTGCCAGCTAAGACTTCTCTTCGCCAAGCCAAAGATCCCTTAACTCTTTGGACCTTGGGTGTGAGATGGGGCTCTCAGTCCTCAGGGCTGGTCTTTTCTCCCCGCCCCCCGCACCCCCCCAACCACTCAAGGTCGCACATGGGCAGTGCAGCGGATGTGCGGTTCTCCCTGAGCGCAGCCACCCACGTGCCCTCAAGCCTGCACCGCCACTACTCAGCTCTGCGGGAGGAGTCTGCCAAGGTGAGGGGTGGAGGGGTGAGTGTGGAGGGGTCTCCCCAGGGAGTTTGGGGTCAGTTCGGCCGCGTGCCTGGCTCCAGTTTCACAGACGGCTGGTGTGCGGTGCAAATCCCCCCCCACCCCCGTGTGGACAACAGCTGCAGCCCTGGGGTTGGGCCATTGTTAGCTGCAACAGCTGTGCCCCCTCGCCTTGGCCTCCTGGTGGGCAAGTGGTGGGGCTGGCGGGCGGCCAGCCAGTCCCTGAGGCCCTACTGAAGCGTGTGCACGTGTGCCTGGGGGTGCAGGCGTGTGTTCTGGCCGTCAGGGTGGGAGATGGAATTGGCCAGCTTTCTGGAACACAAGCTGTGGTTTATGGGGGAGATGAGGAAGGGATGGCAGGTTTAAGTGGCCCTGGGGAGATGGCACCTGAAGTTTTCTGAGAAGCAGCTTTGCGTTCCTGCTGAGACTGCCTGGGGGGCTGGGAGGGGGAGCAGGAAAGAACGGGGCAGAAAAGGACCAGGACCCACCTCATCTTCTATCTGGGGAAATGTGATTCCATCCCAGCGCCATACTTGTTAAGCATGCTCTGCCCTGAACCCAGGTCCTCTGCATGCTCTAAGGCACTGCAAGATATGGGTGGAGAAGGAGGGAACTCCTAGCCTGACGGGGGAGGATTCATCTCTGCCCTTAGGAAAGCCCTAGTCTGATGGGGTCACAGTCTGAAGGCATCTCTTTCTCCCCTCACCCTTTCCTCTTTCTGTTGATAAGAACACAGCAGGTGCCCAGGAGCTAGAAAAGAGCCCTAATGGGAAGTTGGGGGTCTGGGTCCTAGAGGATGGGGTTAGAGCACCTCTCTATCCCTGGCCCCCCTGCTCTTCTGGCTCGCTCAGCCCACTTCTGTGCTCTTTCCTCTTCTGGGCCTTTATCCACTGAAGAGGTTTGTAGGGTGACTTCTGAGACCACCACTTCTCAGGGTTGGGTACAGGGTCCTGCGATGTGCTGAAACCCTGGGAGACGCACGACAGACAGGACTGCTTGGCTTCTCTGGTGCCCTGGATCTAGTTACTCTTTGAGAGTTTGTATTCATGGAAAGGGATAGCCTTTATATAGTGCCAGACACTGTGCTAAGTGCTTTCCATGCATGTCCTCACTCTGTTCTCATTACCTACAACGTAGGTAGGTACTATTACCGTCCCCATTTTACAGATGAAGAAACTGAGGCCCAGAGAGGTTAAACAGTTTTACCTCCATTGCACAGCTAATAATCAGGTTTCAAAGCAAGGCAGTCTCTTTCTGGAATCTGTTCCTAACCACTCTGCTACCTGGCTCCTTGAATTGGGGTAGTATTTCTTAGACTCTAAAGGGCAAATAAATCACCTGGGAAACTGGTTAAAATGCAGATTCTGAATCAGTAGGTCTGGGGTGGGGCCTGGCATTTTGCACTTTTAACGAGTCCCCAGGAGGTGCCAGTGCTGCTGGGATAGGTGGGGAGGGGCCTGCTCCTCAGCGGTCTGGTGTATCTTATTCCTACTCTTTTCCCCTCCTTTACTAAGGACTGGGAGCCCTCTCCACTGCCTGGGGTGCTGGCCCCCACAGCCGCTCCTGCCTTTGACAGTGACCCCGAGATCTCCGACATGGATGAGGATGAGCCAGGGGGTCTGGTGGGCTCCGTGGATGTTGTCTCCCCCAGCGGCCACTCGGATGCCCAGACCCTGGCCATGATGCTGCAAGAGCAGCTGGATGCCATCAATGAGGAGATCAGGTTCGGGCTGGGGCGGAGGGTCTGGGAGGCGCCTTGTAGGACAGGGGCCCCTTTAGGTTCGGGCACTGCAGGACAAATTCTACGTGTATCTGCTTGTCTTTTCTAGCTGCACCTCTGAGTGCTCAGTCTAGGGACTCTGTGCGGGCGGGGCATCAGGCCCCATACCAGATGGAGAGGGGTGAGACCTCAGCCTGACTTTTCGGGCTTCATTTCCCCTCCTGGGGCTGGGGAGGCTGTGTTCCTGCAGCTTCTGCGGCTGAGCCTGGAGCCCCCCCGACCGAGACCACGTCAGGGAGAGAACTTTGTAGATGCTCCCGTCAGTCCGCCCCCGCATCTCGGGGAGGCAGCATTATTCCCATTGTTCAGCCAAGGGAACCGAGACCAGAGAGTTTAAGGGATTTGCCCGAAGCCCCACAGTAAGTGGCGGGGCCAGGATTCACATTCAGGTCTATACTCTGTGTATTGCAGCATTCCTCCCATCCCTAATGAGGTGTCAAACAGAAACCAGTGGCAGGGAAAGCGATCAAGACCTGGACTTTACCCTGCCTTTGTAGGAGGTTTGTGAATGTTTGTGACCAGCGGCAAGGAAAAATCTGAGCCAGAGGGCTCAGAGCTTATAGGGCTATATGGGACATCTGGTTCCATGGTTCCCACACTTTTGGATTTCACAGAGCAGTTAGAAAGAAAACACACACACACGAGAGAAGGATAGTAACCTAGGGCCGCCAACTTTTATTCTGCAAAGGAACCCATGAAAAGTAACTGCTGTCCCCTATCACAACCATTCTGCAAAAGAAAGGGCATTTTAACACCCCCCACGTTGGAAAGACAGACTCTGAATAAAGACAAGTCCGGCTCCTAACGGACAGTTGGCATTGTCACATCAACACATGCGTGTGTGTGCGTGTGCCTGAGGCTGCCTACACACGCCCCCCTCCCCCACAGGATTATCGTGGGTTTTCTCATTTTTCATGGAACAGGGAAAACTCCATCAGGGGTCAGCGTCAGTTAAAGACCTGGGTTTGGGGACGGCTGGCTTGGACATCGCCTGGGTCTAGTGGGAAGCTGAGGCCAAAGAATCTGACTCCAGGTGGCCCGCGTAGTCAGTGGTAGGTCAAGAATTCTGCCTTCCAGGATGGTTTGTATCCCACTGACTAAACGCCTCCTTTGTTGAGCTGGGGAGTTTTGTTACATGAAGTCAGCTAACAAGACAGAGAGAGAAATGTTTCTGAGCTGCAGTGGGAAGATCGAGCTCTGTCCGCGAGGCCTTGCGTGTCCCAGCGATGCCAGAAACAGTGCGGCGTTCCCCTGGGCATCGCCGGCTGCCTGGGCTCCCAGAGTGGGAAGTGCGGTGCCGGCACCTGCCCCCTGCTGGGCCTCGCTGGGGCCAGCGTAACGTCTGGTTTTGCCCGCCTCCCAGGATGATCCAGGAAGAGAAGGAGTCCACGGAGCTGCGTGCCGAGGAGATCGAGACTCGAGTGACCAGCGGCAGCATGGAGGCCCTCAACCTGACCCAGCTGCGCAAACGCGGCTCCATGCCCACCTCTCTGACTGCCCTGTCCCTGGCTAGCGCATCCCCTCCGCTCAGCGGCCGCTCCACGCCTAAGCTGACCTCCCGCAGTGCTGCCCAGGACCTGGACCGCATGGGGGTCATGACCCTGGTGAGAGCCTTGGGACAGTTGATGAACAACCCTAGTCAACTCTGGGCTCTGCTTTGGGGGCTGGCCGAGGGTTGCTGCGAAGGCTTGGTAGGGCTCACTCCTTCTCAGCTGGGCCCAGCATCCTCTTCCCATGATGTGTGCAGACCCCAGCATGTCAGGCTGCCAACATGTTCTTCTGGCATGGGCCCGTCATGTCTTCCTCAACCCTCTCTCTTGGATAAGTGCAGAATGCTTAAGAAACTCACCCCCTGCCCATACCTCTCCCCCTCTTCCAGAGGTGGCCCTGACTTATTTTTCCAGGCCAGCTTTTTTCTGCTGGGGTATTCTCTGTCGGCCTGTGTAAGGCACTGAATCCTATCTTTTCCTCCTAAGACCACCGGGCTCCACTTGGGGTGGACTTCTGGGCATCCGGAGGGTGATGCTGAGCTCACCCTTCACTCTCTCTTCCAGCCCAGTGACTTGAGAAAGCATAGGAGGAAACTGCTGGTGAGTGCTGCCCGATGACCCAGGTACTAATGGGTGAATTCTCCCAGGCCCTTCCCTTTTGGCTTCTCTCCCCTGGCTGGGCCCTTGAGTCTGAGTCTGGGCTCAGAGAGGGCCCCATTCTTCCCACTGCGTTTCTCCAAGCTCCTCTGCCTCGACTGGGCTGGGTAGGCAGGCCCCAGATCTCTCCCTCTATCCCCTGACGGCTTCACTGTCTGTTCAGTCGCCAGTGTCTCGGGAAGAGAACCGAGAGGATAAAGCCACCATAAAATGTGAGACTTCTCCTCCTTCCTCACCCAGGACGCTGCGGCTAGAGAAGCTTGGCCATCCAGCCCTGAGCCAGGAAGAAGGCAAAAGGTAAGTGGCACGGGCCCCACCTTGAGTCCCTCTACCCCCAAGGTCATCTCATCCCTCCCTGCCTCTGGAGGGACGGAGGCTCACCTGTCCAGGTGTCTAAACATCTTGCTTCTCTCTGAAACACTGTCAGGGAAGGACATTCCCATGTCTCCTTTGGTCACCTGCTCTGATCATAATCCCCCCCCCCCCCCCGCCCAACCTCTGCCACTTACCGTAAGTCCTTCCCGAGGTCTCACTTCCAGGTCTCCTGTTATAATGAAACCATGTTTCTTTTCATTCCACCCCCTCGTGGCCGTCCTGTAGTGCTCTGGAGGATCCGGGCAGCAACCCAAGCAGCAGCGACGGCAGCCAGGACTCCTTGCACAAGGGCGCCAAGCGCAAGGGCATCAAGTCATCCATCGGCCGCCTGTTCGGGAAGAAGGAGAAGGGCCGGCTAATCCAGCTGAGCCGGGATGGAGCCACGGGCCATGGTGTCTGTCCACGTCCTAGCGAATGGGTGCAAGCAGAGGGGCCAGGGCAGGAGGGAGTCCTGGGATCCAGCCTTCTCCGCCTGCCTCCCGGGGGCCTGTGGGTGGAAGCCACAAGTCAGGCAGATTTCAGCTCCGGAGAGGAGAGGCGAGGCAGGTGGTTTGGGTTAGAGCTGTTTCACAGGGCCACGGGCTGCCCCAGGAGCCGCTGGCTCCCACCACTAGAAGCGTCCGGCTGCAGGTGGGTGGCTGTACTTGGAATGCTGTGGAAGGGATTCCTGTACGGAGTGAGAGGTTGGACCTCTGAGGTTTCTTGCAGTTTGAAGGTTTTCTGACGTACCGTGCTCAGGACCTTCAGGAGGAATCTCTGGGTTCTTTCTTGAGGAGAATCGGTTCTTGATTAGAACTTATTTCTAGTACATCTGGTCTCCAGGACGCAACATGTCATAATGCCTATTGATGGCTTCATAGATATTCGCGGAAATGCTTGGGCAGGAGTAGCATTACCACTTCTGTGCTAATATAAAGTTCTTGTGCGTGCTTGGCGCCTGCCAGGTACACAATGAATGTCAGCCGTCTTCCTCCGCCCTCCCCTATTCCTGCTTTCCTTTCCTTCCTCCCCTCCCTTCCTCCTCTTTGCCTCATCTACCAGTCATTTGTTCAACAGACATTTATTGAGTAACTACTGTATACAAGGCTCAGCGTTGGGTGTTGGAACAATAGGCCATTCCCTCAAGGAGCTTGGTGTCTCCTGGAAAGGAAAAAAAAAAAAAAAAAATATATATATATATATAAAGAGATGATTCCAGAACGGTGTGATGATAGCAGTATGCTTCAGGTGCTTCTGGAACGCAGAACTCAGCCGTGGAGTGGTAGGGACACCAGCAGTGGCTTCCTCTGCTAGGCAACCACTGGGCCGAAGCGGGAAGGCTGCGTAGGACGTGGCCAAGCCAAGAAGAGTTGTGCGTGAGGGGACCGGGGGTCTGGGAGAGGCAGGCTCTGGGGGCAGGAGCTCTGTACACAATCGAGTCTATTCAGAGCGGGGGAGAGAGAGGCTGGGAGGAGTGGAGGAGTGGCTGTGGACCCTAGGCTGGGCCCCGCTCAGAAGGGCCTTGAGAAGTTCTCCCAAGGCAGCGGGAGCATTGACAATTGCGTGCAGGGGGAGGGCCTGATCGATGAGAAGAAAGGAACCTTTGAACCCAAAGGCATAATTAGACCTCCCTGCACCTCAGAGAAGGTGTGGATCAGAAGCTAGCTAGCTGAGTGAGGAGGAGGTGGAGGAGGAAAGGCACCTCTCGTCTGGGTGGGGAATGAGGTACAGCTCCCTGTCCCCAGCCCTTAGGAGCTGACACAGATGGGGCTGGGAGGGCGCCGGGAAGGTCTGATCTGTGGAAGAGGTATTCTGTGGGAAGTCTTAGGATTTTCTCCGCTCCCCGCACCCCGGCGGCACCTAACCCTAAGACAGCATCTCACCTCGGCTTCTGGATCGCCCACACCTCCGGCCAGCCGCGCTGTGTGGCGTGCCTGGAACTTGATGAATTCTAAGATGTGGCGCCTGCCATGAACTCCGTAGGGGTCTGGCGTCCTTTTCAGGAGATCCTTAATAGAAGAAGACCGAGCTAGGAATGTTCCCCCATGGGGTTCGTGCAAGTGTGCTCCCTGAAAAAGAGGCCAGGGGGCACGTCTCTCAGTGTGCCCATCTTCACACCCCCAGCCGGGTCAGGATAATCCTCTCTGAGCCCGGAGCCCACTCACGTCTGGCTCTCCAGGTTTCCTTTGCACCTTGGTTTGGAGGAGAGCTATGTTCTGTCTAGGATTCTGCTGCTGAAGGGGTAGGACAGCCTCGGTCCATCTGGCTGGAAAATGCCTCCAGGGTTGAGGCTCCCCTGGGGAGACTCTCTGGGCTAGGGGACCTGTTTGATGCCACTGTGGGGCCACCTGGATGTAGGGACATCGAGCGGAGGCTCTAGGAATAATGGATGGCCCCATCAGGCCTCCTGGGTTGTTAAACATTTGGGAGCCTCCTGTGGGTCTGCTCCCCATCCTGGCCCAGGCCAAGGGAGGAAAAGGAGAGGGCCTGGCTCACATGTCATCTCTTCCCTTCTAGTTATGCTAATAGACTCCGAGCTTGGTCTGCAGGAGCCCATGGTGCCTGCCAAGCTGGGGACCCAGGCAGAGAAGGACCGGCGGCTGAAGAAGAAGTAAGAGCCACAGGCCAGGATGGCACCCAGCCCCTCACCCACTGTCCTTCCCTTGGCCTGCCATGGGACTGAGCATTTCTAGGTGCCATGGGACTGAGCTCAGGCAGCCAGAGCCGGATCAAGGCCCTTTCTGAACTGAGTTGGCCTAGTCCCCCTGGGCACAGCAGGGACTAGGAGGTGGTTTTTACTATGACCCAAGGGAGAAGGAGGCTGGGGGGCTGTGGGAAGGTGACCCAGGACCTGTGGGTCTCTGGCAGAGCAGACTGAAATGTCTATGGGTCAGGCCATGTGCAAACAAAGTCAGAGCCCCTTGCCCTCTGGGAATGGAGAAGAGTCCTGCCCCATGTCTTGGCATCATACTGCTTCAGGCACGGAGCAGGGGTAGCAGTCCAGTGGTGGGGAGTTGGGTTGTGGGAGTCCCGCTTAGCACAGCCCATGGCCCCAGGAGTAAGCATGGTTGGGAGAAAAGGAGACTAGTGAGTCTGTTCTTCCTCTTCCCGCAAGACACCAGCTGCTTGAAGACGCCCGCAGAAAAGGAACGCCCTTTGCCCAGTGGGATGGCCCTACTGTGGTCTCCTGGCTGGAGGTAAGCCTAGGCAAAGGGAGTCTACTCAGGGGACTGGTGGGAAGGATGTGCAGTGTGGGACGAGGACTCCTCGGGTAGGTAGAGGGGTGGTGTCCCTAGAACTTGCCCAGCTTGTTTCTCCCCTGCCAAGTACACATGTGGCACGCCTGGCATTTAGCCCCACTCCCTTCCCCAGCAAATGCACGTACCAGTTACTGTGGAGGGCAGAACCGATGCCACTTACGGCTGATGCCTCACGGGTAGCTTGGTTTGGGTTAGGGGAACTAAGTATCACCGAGCCATAGGCTTTCACAGGCAATTTGACTCCCTCTATAGGCTGTCCCCAGGAGCTGGTCACTCATGTGATGTTGGGAAAATCCCCTCACATTCTCGGACCTTAGATTTTCCATCTGTAAAATGGGCAAGAGAGGCATTTGGTGATTGTCATCTCTACATTTCTGAATTCTGCTCTGTGTTTGCTCTTTTGAGACCATGGATGAGGCCTGGCCCTTGCTCCCTGATATTGTCAAGCTCTTGGCAGCGGGGCCCAGATCTTGGGGAAGGGGCTGAACTTACCCCCTGTGCCCGTATCTGCAGCTCTGGGTGGGGATGCCTGCCTGGTACGTGGCAGCCTGCCGGGCCAACGTCAAGAGCGGTGCCATCATGTCGGCCCTGTCGGACACGGAGATCCAGCGTGAGATCGGCATCAGCAACGCCCTGCACCGGCTCAAGCTCCGGCTGGCCATCCAGGAGATGGTTTCGCTGACCAGCCCCTCCGCCCCACCCACCTCCAGGACTGTGAGTGGCGTCTCCCTCACCCAGGACGTTTTTCGGAAGTCCTGGAATAGTATTTGCGAAGTTTCCCGTTGGTCTTTGGGAAGATGGTAACATTGATTCCTGCCCCTTCTGGTCCCTCAAAGGGCTCAACCTGGTCTCCAGGAGGGGCTGACACTGATTCCAGGAGGATCCCAGCAGCCTCGTTCCCTGCCTTCACATACCACCAGTGGGCCCCATCTCCCTATACCCACTCTGCCAACAATTGCAGATCTCTGGGCAGAGTTTCCAAGGACAGGGCTTCCAGGGGTTCTGTGTTGTTGCTGGACTCAGGGAGGCAGAGAGGCAGGGCATTTGTGAATTCTGTCCTCGTCCTCCAACCTCTCCATCAGAGTGCAGACTAGTCCATGGAGCCTCAGGGTAAAATCATTCACTGCTGTCCATCTCTTTGATTGGGATCAGCCCATTTTCCACGATCGGTGCCATTCATTCGTATTCATTCAGGAAACGTTTGTTGAGCATTTCTAGGTGTCGGGCATTGTGCCGCGCAGCGCGGCTACAGTGATACGGGGAGTTGCTCAGAGCCAGACAGGATGCGGGGCTCGGGCTGGGCCTGTGGGAGGACTCAGGGGAAGGAATGTTTGTCCTTGTCCTTGGGGTTCCCAGCTTCAAGGGAATCTTGGGGACCCACATGCAGGACCTGCTAGGTTTCCTCTCTGCCTACAGTCTTCCGGGAATGTCTGGGTCACCCATGAAGAGATGGAAACTCTGGCAACACCCACTAAAACAGTGAGTCTGGCCCTGGGCCTTGGGCCTGGGTTGGGGCTGATGACCCCCATGAGGACGAGGGGAAGGTGGTGGGAAGTCAGAGGGGGTTGCAGTCGGTCTAATATGAGATTGGTATCCCTGATGTGTGTTGGGTTCTGTTCTCAGGGTGGTGGGTTGGTGGGAGAGGAGTGGGATTGGGAACAGTTTGTGTGTGCTGGGGGATCCGTCTCAGGGGGTCCCGAGCTCACCCTGGGCCACTGGTGCGCTGCAGTGGAGAAGAGCTGGCCTTGGGGATGGGGAGTGCTTTGCCCTGGTCTGGGCAACAGAGTCCTTGCCCTTGTGCTTGATGCTTGGTGGGGGACCAGGGAATGGGAGAGCCTGGCCCTTGTGGGGCTTCCAGCCAAGTCTGCGAGGTGTGGGAGTGTGTTTTTGCCACACACACATTTGCTCCCGCCTCAGCGCAAACACAGACAGACGCACCAGCCTTGTGTTCTCTCTTGACCATCCCAACAAGCCCTCCTTAGTCACCCTTCCAGCCACTGGGGTGTCTGCTCCCTCTGCTTGATGGGGCCTGGGGTGGACGCTTCCAGGTTCCTTGACTCTGCCTGTTTCCCCTGACACGCTGCACTCGTTCCCGCTAGGACAGTGAGGAGGGCAGCTGGGCTCAGGTAAGACCCCCTTCTCTGTCCAGAACCACCTCTCAGGAGTTCAGGGCAGTATTTTCCCAACAGGCTCTCTGCCCAACAGGACTCCCTGAGTCCCAGTCTATTTATGTCCCCTCTTCGCACGGAAAGCCATGGACAGGTTTTCTCCTCCCGCTGAGGCCCCCTCCCTCCTCATTCCCCTCCAGCTACTTGTTCTGGTTTCTCAGGATGGCCGATGGGGAGCCTTAGAGGGCTGTGTCCCCAGCACACCTGCCTCTTCCCCTCTCGTCCCAGGAATAATGAGACCGAGATGGGTACAAATCCTCTTCCTCACCGCATCCTGCAGGGGGCACCCCTGGTGAGCTGGGCAAAGACCTTTTACTCATTTAGTTAGTAGGCAAATATTTATTGAGCAGCTACGAGGTGTCAGGCCCTTCTAGGCTCTCTGGATACAGAAGTGGACTCATATTCTAAGGGAGAGACAGGCAAGAAACACACAAACACACCCACGACCACTATGTCATGTGGTTCTAAGGACAGTGGAGTAGCACTGTGGATACTTCAAGGGAAACCCAACCGGGTCCTGGACAGATTAGTCATAGTATACTTACACAGTGAAACCTTCAGCAGAGGAAATAGACGAAATTTAGAAATATTATGTCAAGTGCAAAATCAAAGCCCAAAAGATTCATAGAATTTTATACTAAAACTCAAAAATAAGCAAACTTAATAAATTTTTTTTTGAGAGAAATACACATTGGTGATTGTAAAAACTGTAAAAACATTTTTTCCAGCAAGGGCGTGATAGAATACTCAGCATAGTGGTCACCTCTAGAGGGGCAGCAGGGGATGGGACGGGGAAGGCGAGCATGGGGGCGACAACAGCCGTGGGATAGCGCGGCTGGTGTCCATCGATGTTAACTTCTTTATGCTTAATAACGAACCTGTGCTACATTTATTTTTATATGTATAACGATTTCGTTTTAAAAGATAAAATCAGTGTTTCAATCTAAAAAAAAGGAAGTAGGGTAAGGAACCAGAGTGACGGAGGAGTGCTGTTCCTACAGTCTTTCTAAGGATAGGTGGACAGGAGCCCCTGTGTCGGCAGGAGGTGGCAAGAGAGTGGGTGGAGGGGGCGGCCAGGGGGCGGCTGGGGGGGCGCGGGTGGTGCGCGAAGGGGGGGCAGCCGGGGGTGTGTGTAGGGTGCTGGAGAAAGCAGCAGAGGGCCTGGGGAATTCCTGGACTGGACACCAGAGCTCAGAGTGCTGAGTGTTTCAGGTGCAGGCTTTCACCCGTGGCTTCTGACTTCTCTAGTCCATATGTAACTCTTGGATAGATGTGGGAGGCCACTTTGCGGTCCTCTGTAACGGGGCCTGTCCCCTGGGCCCAGTGGGCTAGAGGCCGGCGGAGAACCAGGAAGGCAGTTTGGCCACACGACACCGCAAATGCATTCCTGAGCCTACAGGAAGGACCTCGTATTATCTGCTGCCTGGATAGTTGCTTCTGTTCATTAGTGTAGATAATTGATCTGTGAGTGGAACCATATCATTCTGAGATCTTAAAAAGTGCCATTTAAAACCCCCACCTCCTACCACTCCCAGCTTCTTAGTGAAAATCAGCTGCCACGGCGGATGGAGGGAGGTTTCTCTCCACGGGATATGCCGGCCGTGGCCGGCTGGCACTGCCTTCCTCCCCGATAGCCGCTCTGCCTTGTCCCCCCAGACCCTGGCCTATGGGGACATGAACCACGAGTGGATTGGGAACGAATGGCTCCCCAGCCTGGGGCTCCCCCAGTACCGCAGCTACTTCATGGAGTGCCTGGTGGACGCCCGCATGCTGGACCACCTCACCAAGAAGGACCTGCGGGTCCACCTGAAGATGGTGGACAGCTTCCACCGGTGAGCAAGGCCAGAGCGTGCCGCGGGCCTCCCCCAGCCCTGGGGGTCTGTCTGCAGGGATCCAGGGGCCTCCAGCTCCTTGTGTGGCCCGTCTGGGCGCTAATGGGTCTCCCGCTTGCGAAAGCCGGATCCTCGTCTCATTCTGCAATGTGAGGGAGGATTCGGTCCTCTCACCTCCAGCCCTTAAGACATAGCAAGTCATTCTTCCTTAGCTTCACATTCTTGGAGATTTCCCTCCTAGGTCTGCATTTCATTTCTTTGTCTTTGGGCTTGCTGAAGTTTCTCTGTTCACCCTGGGAAGCCTCAAACTGAAACCAGTGTCCTGTTTCGGGCTCTAATTCCTTCTAAGTTGAGAGGAAAGGTCTTTCTGGGCCCTAGTCCTGCCTGCATCCCAGATCTGAGCCTCTCAGCTTTGAACCCACGCCCTTTGGTATACGGGATGCCATCCAAGTCTCTCCTCCCCTTTGCTGAAAAGGTCTTCTGTTCGCAAGTGTCTGCAGCAGAGGTCTCCATGACTGGCAGCCTGTGGGCAGAATTTGGCCCCACAATTGTGTTTTGTTTGGCTGACACGGTATTTTAAAGACTATGAATTTAGTTGCCAGCATTTAAACACTAGGAAATTTTACACAAAATTCTGGATGTCTGGCTTCTCTTAAAAAACTGGAAGCTCTGTTGACACATTCTAGCATGGAGACAGCCAGCTGGAGCTGGTGGTGGCCGCCCTCCTGCCACAGGTAGGCGCAGTCCCCAGATCCTGCTTCACTCACTGCGCTACCTGCTTGAGCGCAGGGGCACTTGCGCGGGGGAGCAAGGTGGGTGGTCATTCCAGGGGTTGACAGTCGCTAGGAAGGCTTTTTAACGTCTAGCTTCAAATCACACAGGAACCTCGCTCTTTGAGCCAGGTTCTTTGTCTTTTACCTCTAATGCCCACAGCCGCCCTGCAGGAGAGGTATGACCCCACCTCGCGTATTCTGAGTGCCACTCCGCTGGAAAGTGGCACAGCTGGTGTTCAGACCGAGGAGAATGAGAGGATAATGCGACGAATGTTGGGGCTGGGAGCGTGTGGCTTTTCAAGGTTCTCTTGGGGCTCTGTGGACGTCTCTTGGTCTCTCTGACTCATCAACCACGGAAGGTTCAATTTGGAAGGGATCTAGCTAGCTTCCCCGTTTTATGGGGGAGGAAACTGAGGCATGGGAAGGAGCATCAGGGATGGTAGCCAAGTCTAGCCCCCTTGCCACCACACCGCAGAGCCCGTGACGCTAGAACTCCCTACTGTGGCCTCCCTCGGCACTCCCCCACCCCTTCCCAGGGCCGAAAGGGAATCTTTTGTCTCTGTCCCAGAGGCTGCCAGGCCTGGCTGCACCTGTCCCCTCCTCAGTGATTGATAGGGCTGGGGAGAGAAGGGCTACTCCCCTGCCGAGCTGGGATGTGCCTGGTCGGCCAGGGGATCAGTCAGCCCGGCCCCACCCAGCATTCTGGAGGTCCTCCTGGTGACCCTCTGCAAAGGCCCCAGGAGAGTCTCAGCCTGCACACGTGGTTCCAGATTCAGCTCTAAGTCTGGAGTACTTCAGGGTTTCTAAAGCATTTTCCTCTTCCTTACCTCGACTACTTATATACCTGTTTTTATTCCCCTTAACATTTCATAAGCATGCTCTTAAGTCTTTAAAAATTATCATAATTTTTATGGCAAAACATATTTAAAAACCCTCCTTTGTGTGAGGAAAACAAGCCCGACAGAGACCAGGAGTGTCACCAGGTGACACAGACTGGGGCCAACATCCTTCTTTCTTGACATCGATTTCTGAGCTCTTTTCCTTGGAGCATCGTGTTCTCTTGAGCAGCTTTCCTAGAGAACCGGCTGTTTTGATAGGAGAACCGGCACACACCATCATCGGCAGCGTTCTCCTGATAGTGGTCCCATTGCCGGGTGCCTGGATGCTCCAGGGGCGAGGCCGAGCCCTTCCACGCACGACCACCTGTGATGCCCATGGCAGCACTGCAGGAGAGGGGTGGCCTCATTTCCATGTGCTGAGGGCCACCGGGCGGGAAGTGGCACAGGTGCATTCAGACCTAGGTTGATCTGACTTTAAATGTTCTCCATGCAATGCAACAGCTTTGAAAGTGCTAGGACTTGGACAGAAAATGATAGCAAGTGAGATCGAAAGTAGACAGAAGGCATTTCCGGTCAGGAGGTGTGTGTGCTTCTGCCGCCTCCAGCGGACCAAGGCTTAAACCAGTGGCTTGAGCAACGATTGGTTGCCTTGGGCCAGAAAAGGGTTCCTAGAAGTGGTGTCTGTGAGCTGTGAGGGATTGTTCTAGGAAGCAGGGCTGCCTGGGTGGAGCTGAGGGGAGAGAAGGAGGGAGTAGGCAGCATAATTTAATTTCACAAGGCGATGCCTCAATAATAGAGTTGAGAACGTCTATTCCTCCATCTGATAGATGACAAAACCCAGAGAGGCTTGAATGAAAAGCAGTATTCAAGGGAAGGAAGAACATTCTAATGAAAGGTGGGATGAGCTGCGTCAAGAGGTCGTGAGTTCCCTGTCTCAGAGGTGCTGAGTACAGGTGCTCACACTGCTCAGAAGGATGCTACACAGGGGACGCCTGTGTGAAATGGGGGCTTGGACTGGTGGCCTGTGGGGTCCCTTCTAACCTGCAGGTTCTGTGGTTCTTGGCCTGGCTTGTGATTATTTATTGAAGGCTTACTCTGCACCTGGTACTGTTTAAGTACTTTTAGTACTTTCTGTGAACCATTTCATTTCATTCATTAAGCATTTATGGTGTTATGTGCCAGGCACTATTCCAGGGGTTTGAGATATATCAGTGAACAAAACAGAGTTGCCCTCATGGAGTTTACATTCTAACTGGGAGAGACAGACAAGGAACTATCATCTATCTGTAGATAGTATCTATCTATCTATCTATCTATCTATCTATCTATCTATCTATCTATCTATCTATCATCTATCTATCTTATCTATCTATCCATCCATCCACCTATCCATCCATTAATCTATCTATACTGTATATATATACTATGTTAACAGACAAAAAGTGCTAGGAAAAAAATTAGACCAGGGTAAGGGGGTTGGGAGTATGGGCTGCAGTGGTGATGGTGATGTTGTAGTTTTAAATCAGGTGGACAAGGTGACCATTGAATTGAGAAGATGGTATTTGAGCAAAGACTTAAAGGAGACAGGGGGTGAGCCATGCAACAGATTGGGGACTGAGTGTTCCAAGCAGAGGGAGCAGCTAGTACAAAGGCCCTGAGGCACATAGGCAGGCGTAGCGTGCCGGCTGTGTTTGAGGAAGAACAGAGATGTCAGTGTATAAGGCAAATCGTGTAGCATGCGTAGGTCATTGTAAGGACTCTGAGTGAAATGGGGTATCAAAGAAATATCTGTAGGGATCTTTCTGTAGGGTCCTAACTGTATGGGTCAGATATCTGTAGGGTCATTCCAGAGCCTAGAGAGTGGGGGGCTGTTGCTTCATTCAGAGAACTTTCCTTCCATCTGTCAGACCCATACCCTGGCTGAGAGGGAGGACGTGGGTTGGGCAGAGGAGGGGAAGTAGCTTGGGCTGGGTCACATGTAAGCCCTGGGAGAAGGAGGAATGTGAGTAGGCTGGGAGGCTCTTTGAGCTGGAAGACATGGGCCTGGACATGCTATGGCTGGTGGTGGATGTGGAGCAGAGATGGCAGGAATGTGGCCCCACTGAGACTCTGGCTCAGGGAGGGCTATGTGCCTGCAGAACCAGTCTTCAGTACGGCATCATGTGTCTGAAGAGGCTGAATTATGACCGCAAGGAGCTGGAGAAAAGACGGGAGGAAAGCCAGCACGAGATCAAGGGTAAGCTGGTCAAGCTCAGCGGGCCTCCTCTGAAAGGCATGGAGCAGCCTTGGGGGAGCAGGCTCCTACCTTGCTGTTCCCTGCCCTGGGTGAGTGGCAGGGAGAGGAGGCATTCTGTGCCTCAGGGAAGCTCCAAACCCAAGAGGGAAGACTCAGCCCCAGTCTGTGTGATGAGGCAGACATAGTCCATGCCCAAAGGATGTTGCCATCTGGTGGAGAAGAAACAGTCCCTGCCCAGTCAGCTGTAACCGCCCCCCCCCCCCCAACGATGGCCACCGACTGGACAAATGCAGTGAATCCCCTAGGATTACTAGCGCTAGAGACTGGTATGGGAAAGTGCTCATGGAACTTGGTGATCTGGGTGGCATTGGGCAGGAAAGAGAGACAAGTCTTAGAAGACCCTTCAAAGGTGGAAAAATAAGAGGACCGTTCCAGCCTGGGGGCAGGAGAGGGCCCAGGCAAGGGCTCTGGGGAGAAAGCTGGGAGCCTGACGGCCTGGCCTTGGGTCCTATCGGCTGGCAGGGATGGAGGGAAGTGGGGCTTGTTCTCTAGGAGCCCAGGTGCCAGGGAAGACAGACCGAAGACAGAAAGCAGGGTAGACTGGCACTCTGGTTCCAGGGAGCCCCATATCTGTCCCCGGAGGGGGCGTGGCCAAACCTCTTGCCTCTTCCTGCCTCTTTTCTTGTTCTGCCCTCCAGATGTGCTTGTCTGGACCAACGACCAGGTGGTTCACTGGGTCCAGTCCATTGGGCTGCGGGATTACGCAGGAAACCTGCAGGAGAGCGGTGTGCATGGGGCCCTGCTGGCCCTGGATGAGAACTTTGACCACAACACGCTGGCCCTGGTCCTCCAGATCCCCACGCAGAATACCCAGGTGGGCATCCTTGTCATCAATCAGTCTCAATCTCAGGCTCCCCCTCTGCCCCACTCTCCCGCTCTCTCCTGCTCACATACACGGGTTTATGGATTTGTTGGGGGACCATTCTAGGGCCTGTCTCAGAGGGGAATCACAATGGCCTCAAACCTCCCAAGTGGTCCCGGTGCATAACCAAGCTGCCCAGGGAACCAGTGTCCTTGACATACAGAGCCCACCCAGCCCACGCCCACAACACTGTGTTCATCCCCTCCCTGCCGTGGGCACCCTTTCTCTCCCCCGACCCCATCTTTGCCTTTGACACTCTGCGCCTTTTCCTCACCCTGCTTTTCTGACCCGACTTTTCTTAGAGGAGAACTAGCCCCGAGGTCTGAGGTGATCAGAGAGCCCACTGTCTCCTTTGTCTCCCACCCTAAGGATCTGCTCCTGGGCTCCCAGGCTTGAGAAAGCTAAACATACCAAATAACACAGCCCCGAGCCTCTCCGTGCCAGGGGTTTGTCTCCCTGTCACCAGCTTAAAAGATGAGACATCTCCTTAAGTTACATTTCATAATTATTATGGAGCTGTCATCCAAGACTATAGCTAAACTCTCTAGAACCTATTTATATGTTTGGCCTTTCTAACTTCCCGTGGGCAATGGACTCTCGTTGTGCAAAGTACTTTCCGATTTTATTTGTCCTGAACGTGCCTCCCGTCAGGCTCCCGCTGGGGACGGAAGGGCACCGCCTCCTCCTCACTGACTGGGTTTGACCCGGCCTCACCTTTGGTCATTTCATCGACGCTGATTGTGTTGCCTCGGGGCCCAAGCCTTTGTCCCTCCAGACAGAATGGTCTTAATTCTTTTAGGCTTTCCTCATATAGACGCGCCTCCGTGCCCTGATCATTTTAGCCGCCCTTGTCTGGACTGTTTGCAGCTGTCAGGGCTCTTGAAATTCAGCCGCCAGAGCCGCACAAGCTATTCCGGGAGCAGATGCGTGTTGGCTTGGGTGAGGGTTGGCGGTGTTGTCTCGTAATTCCGGGGGGCGCGTTGGCCTTTTGGAGGTGTCGGGCAGCACGCAGGGCCAGTGTGTCCCATAGGCCCTCTGCGGTGACCCCTCCAAACCAGTTAGAATGGAGGGCACAGATCCCCTGTTCTCTAAGAGCTGAGGTCCCCTGCCCCCCATGAGGTTTTCTGTACGTGCCCATCTCCGACCTCCTCTGCTTTCTCGCCCGCTCCCACAGCCTGGGGGGACGTTGCTGAAGTTTGCGTCAGCTTCACCTCTCACTGCCCCGAGGGGCAGTGTCATCCGGATACTTGGAAATTGACTGTGCTTCTCCTTTCCCATCACTTAGGAGGCAGGCCTTCCGAAGCTCTGGGGTTAACATTTTCCACCCAGAAATGGGCTTGTTCTTCTCTGTCGTTGGTCTCCTGTCTCTAAATGTGCCCGGGTTTTGCGGCTAGCCGTGCATCTGCAAAGAGCTGGCGGGGACCTCTCTGGTGCTTGCTAACCTTTCTGGTTTTCCTGACTGGTCCATTTAGCTCAGCTCTTAGAGGAAGTGGGAGCTGACCCAGCGTGGAATTCTTCATCAACAATGGTTAAAAATACCTGGTGGCAGTTTCGAAAACGTTGTTGTTCCTGGCATTTCCCAAATCTCCTGCTGAGTGAGGCTCCTGGGAGGCTGAGTCAAGGCCTATAGGCACTAGTCAGCCCAAGGGCCACCAACATCTATGACTGAGCAGTCCTCCTGGCTTAAATTTTTGATGTGGAGCCTTATGAAATATGTTTCTTTAATCTAAATAAATTAAATCCTTATTTTCCGTGGTCTACATGCTTATTTACCCCTCCAGAAAGATAGGAATGCATGATTTTCTCGTATAGACAGAATATGGGGCTTTCCCCCAGTAAGTGAATCCTGCACATCCATGCATTCTGTGGTCCTACTTTGTTCAAATTACAGTTTTCTAATGTGCTCCATATGAAAGAATCCTAACAGGAGCAAGATGGCATAGAGGTCATTAACTATACCCCTCCTATCTCTCCGTGTCTCACCCTGTGGACTCCAGGCACGCCAGGTGATGGAAAGAGAGTTCAACAACCTGTTGGCCTTGGGCACAGACCGGAAGCTGGATGATGTGAGTACTTGGCTGTGAATTAGGGGCCTCTGGGATTTGGGCATTGTTGGTTCGCTGGGTTGAAATCCATGAGTTGTGCTTTCCTTGGGCTGATGATTGGTGGGGTGGCCTAAGGGAGGAGAGCTGGAGGGGTTGGGGATGAAGTCAGGGAGTTCGGGGTGGGGAGGGGCAGGGCCAGACCTAACAATAGGCCTAGGGAAGTCTCCATGAAACTCCTTGTACAAAAACTAAAGGCTCTTATGTGTTATACTTCTAGCATCTTCCAACTCTGTGCCCCACTGCCCTCCTAACCACACAGGATTGAAGGTTCCCCCCAAAGGCCATCTCTTTGGGATCACACCTTTTTCTTCGTTTCTCAGACCCCATCTCTCAGTGCTCTTGGCACAGCATGACTCCAGCCTGCTTCTCAGGATTCCCATCTGTCAGAGCGTGGTTGTTCGGAGGTCGGCGTTATGCTGAGGTCCTTAAAAGAAGGGTCTGCTTGCTGGTTCAGCTGTGCGGTTTGACACGCTGGTCCAGATGTTTATCAGTGCAGTTTCCTCTCCAGTTCTACTCTTGAGTTACCTACAAGCCAAGTTAAGGTCCTCCTCTCCTGGCCCCCCTGGCCAGTGAAAAACCAGCCTTTTCCCCTGGGTTTCGTCAGGCCTTTCCCTGAGTTTAGGCTGTCCTAAATGTCCGGATGTCCTGAGCTGTAATGCTCCCACTGGAGATGCCTGCCCAAAGGTACCTGTCTCCTGAGGAGGCAGCCCCCTCCTCAGCCCTCCTCCTCCTCCCCCTCCCCTCCTCCCTCCCCCCACTTTCCCATCACCAGCCTTGCGTGCCTTTACCTATCTGGTCAGGCTTGGTTGCCTTGGCTCCAAACAAGTTAAAAAAAGAGCCCAGATTATTTATTTTTAATGTTTCCATCTTCAATCAGATCTGTTTCTTCTGCTCTCCAAGGTCTGTGTAGCGTCCCTTTCTACACACCCCTGCCCTGACCAATGCCTCTGTTTAGACTTTTGGGCCTCTTTTTTGGGACCCCATTAGTGTTACCTACGAATCAATTAGTCTTTCTCCATCGGGTTTAACAGGGCTAAAGTCCACCTTTGTGGAATGATTGTTCTGCTTCAGTAGATAGGACACACTCAGGAATACACAGAATTTGTGGAGGGGTATTTTCTTCACAGAGGTACCTTGAAATTTGGAGTGTGTTATTTACACACACACATAATTTACGTGTGTGTGTGTGTGTGTGTGTATGTATTCCTGTCAAGGAGATAAATTGCCAGACCCCACCAGCTATCCCCACTCCCAGAGATCTTAATTTTCCCAATGCCCCTGCTACGTGGAACCCTCCTCTTATTCTCCACACACCTAGGATCTTAGCTTTCTTTGATGCTGCTTGGAAAAATGATGCCTATATATCTTAGTGTGGTGCTTTCTAATTAGAAAGCTATTTATTCCTTCCATCCTTACAAAAATATTCTTTGAAGGCCTACTCTGGGCCAGGCATTGGCCTAGGCAGAGGGGTATAGTGGTGACAGACATCTCATTTTATGCTCACACTCATCATGTGGGACGGGTTATTATCCCATTGGACTGACTGATGAGGAGCTAAGCTCAAAGAGGTAACCTCCCTACTGTCACACGCCGATGCACGGCAGAGCAGGGATGGGTGAAAGTGTATCTGATTCCTCTTCTCTCCCCCACATCCTGCTGCCTCCCGGAAGCATGTAGAGCTACCCAGCCTCTCTGGCTTCAGACACTGGGGTGGGGTTATTGAGTAGATGATGTCATCTTGGCAGCACAGAGGGATTTCTGGGATGCAGCTAGGTGTGGGGCTGCAGAGGACTGGTTCTTGCAGGAAGCTCAAAGTCGAAGGCCAGGTTCTGGGAATAAGGTGGGATTTGGTGGTGGTGGGTGCAGGGGAGGTCAGAGATCCAGGGAGCCTGCTTCCTGTCCAGCCATCTAACAGCATCAGCAACCTTGAGCTGGTCTCTTGAACTGTTTCCTCTGTCAATTCTGGTTCTCAGTTTCCCCTCTCTAGCTTCAAGGCCCTGGAGGGTTGCATCGAATTCTCCCCCTACACGGAGAGCAGGACTCCAGGGAAAAGAGGAGAGGAGCAGGAAGGATATCTTTTAGGGGACAAGCGATACAGACACAAGTCTTAGGGTTGGCAGAAGGTGGAAATGAAAAGAGAGAGAGGGGGAAGGAAGCAGGGAGGGAGGGAGAGAGAGAGAGAAAGGGAAAGCACTCTGGGCTAGGTTAAGGGCAGGATCATGGAGCGGACAGAAATGATGAGGAAAGTTCCTGATGAACTCACAGATGGGATGCCTGCATAGGAAGCCAGCTGCCATCCATTCATTTAACAAATATTTACTGAGTGCGTACAATTTTCCCAGGCACTACCTTTGGGGCTGGGGATACACTGGTTGGAACAAAAAAGATCATGGTCTCTGTCCTGTGGAGCACAGAATTTGAAAGTGAGAGGGAGGGCGCCTGGGTGGCTCAGTTGGTTAAGCGACTGCCTTCGGCTCAGGTCATGATCCTGGAGTCCCAGGATCGAGTCCCGCATCAGGCTCCCTGCTCGGCAGGGAGTCTGCTTCTCCCTCTGACCCTCCTCCCTCTCATGCTCTCTGTCTCTCATTCTCTCTCTCTCTCAAATAAATAAATAAAATCTTAAAAAAAAAAAAAAAAAAAAGTGAGAGGGAGAGAGTTGAGGGAGTGGAGGGAGAAGGAGAGGGAGAGCTTAATGAAATAATCTCATAAGTACATGAAAAAATGATACTAGGGTGGGTGCTGGGACAGAGGCACATGGTGCCGAGAAGTGATAGGAGCGTTTGGCCTCCGCAGGGCCCAAGCAGCAAACCCCAAGGGCTTGGGGCTGGGAGGGGTTGTTGAGGCAAGAACTGGTGGGTTAGTGTCCCTTGTTCCTCTGGCAGCTCTCTGCCTGCACCAGTTCTGAGAACACAGGGGTTGGCTTGGGGGTGGGGGAGATTAGACATGGCTGCCAAGCAGGGTGGAAGTGGGCTCCTCAGGGTGGGCTGGGGAAGCCTGTGCAGAGGGGCGTCCTGTAGGGTTATGGCTCTGGGTGCCCTTTGGCAGAGAGAGTTTGGAGACTCAGCTGGTAGATGGCAGAGGCCTTTGGAGGAGCCTGCCTCTGATCGGCCAGCCACCTGACCCATCACTGTCACTAGGTGCTCTCACTCGATCCCATTAGGGATAGGCAGCCTGAGAAAGAGATAAGGCAGATGATGTCCTTCCTATTTTACAGAAACGGAAGCTCAGAGAGGTCCCTTAACTTGCCCAGGGACACGGAGCTAGTAAAATGGCAGCCGGGTCTCCCGACTCCTGGCCGGGTGCACTTCCAGCGCACCGGGCCGAAGCCAGAGTGAAGGCAGGAGGCGTGGGGGGCGGGGGGGGGGGGCTGGCCGCTGCCCACTTCCCATGGCATGAGGCTGGGGGGGGGGGGGGATACTTGAAAGGCCAGTGGGCCTCCGCAGGCCGGGTTGAGATGACGGGGCTGGGCAGGGCAACAGTTCCAGGATGCTGCAGGATGGTGACAGGTCGGACCAGCGGGGACGCCACCCCACCTGGAGGCGGGGAGTCTCGGAGCCTGCAGGGGCCCCTGGGAGTCGTCTCCTTCAGCCCGAAAGGGGAGGTGACCCTCCCCCCCAGCCCCCCGCCCTCGGGCGGGCCGGGAGTGGCACCCCTGGAAGCGGCCGCCAGGGCCCTTCGCGCGGGCAGGGAGTGAGGGCCTCCGCGTGTCGCGTGCAGGGCGAGGACAAGGTGTTCCGGCGCGCGCCGTCCTGGAGGAAGCGCTTCCGGCCGCGGGAGCCGCACGGCGGCCTGCTCGGCGCCTCGGCGGAGACGCTCCCGGCCGCCTTCCGCGTGGCCAGCCTGGGGCCGCTGCAGCCCCCGCCCGCGCCGCCCAAGAAGATCACGCCGGAGGGTGAGTGACGGGCCGCCGGAGGGGCCTGCGGGCGCCGCTGCACTAACGCTGCCGCCGGGCCGGCGGGCGGGCCGGCGGGGCGGGCCCCCGGAGCGCGCGCACTAACCGCCGCCCTGTGTTCTCCCGCGGCCGCCGACTCCTCCCAGCCGGGACGGCGGGGGCGCCGAGACTGGAGCCCTCCACGGTTCGGACCTACTCCTGCTGACCCCCCCCCTCCCGCCCCGGCCCTCGCGGGGGTGTGCCCGTGGTGCGGGGTAAGTGGGCGGGGCCCGGGCCGCACGCCCCGCCCCCCCGCCGCACGCCCCCCCCCCCCGCCGCTGCTCGCGCGCGCTGCCTCCCGCCCGGCCTGCCCCCCTCTGCTTCCGCCGCTGCCGGGGCGCCTGGCGCTTGCAAGCTTGCGCTCACGCCTCTGCACCCCCTGGCCCCCCGGGACGACTCCCCGCTCACGGCGCAATGCCTCTCTCTCTCCCTCTCTCTCTCTCTCAGCTCGCTCCCACTATCTCTACGGACACATGCTCTCCGCCTTTCGGGACTAGCCACGGCCCCCAGGGCCAGCGTCCTCCGGCTGGGTTTCACAGGCTCAGCTGGCCCTGGCCCCTCCTGCTCGTTCCCCGTCCTCTCACGGCTCCTAGTCTCGTCGGTGACTTTCCAGTTGCCCTGGATCTCAGAATATACTCGTCCACCCCCTCGGCATCCCACTACCCTGAGTCCCACCGTGTGTCCTTTGTAAGTCTCTTGTGGCTGTGGCTGGGTGTCCAAGTTGTCCGTGCTTGGGATTCTGCAGAAGGGACAGGACAGCAGTAGCCCAGGGCCGGGTGTGACTTCACCCTCCTTCTTCGGGACCTGGCCTGGTCTGGACTGCGACCTGCACCAGAGACCGGGACATGTGCCAAGGGCTGGGGATGGCCCTTCCAAGAAAATGGCACTTCAGACTCTGCCTTGCTCAGGCTCTTGGGCCTTCCGGTCCCTGTGCACATCCCAGCTGTCTGACATCTGGTTTCGGCACTCCCAGCGTCACCCCTTTCCCACCTCATCTCCACAAGGGCAGCTCCTGTGTCCAGGACCTCTTTGGGGGCTGGGAGGCGCTGCAGAAGGCCCCGTTCTCTCTCAGGATGGTGAGGCTGGGGGAGGAGGAAGGCTAAGGTGGTGATTCCAGGCCCTTGCTTAAGATGAATCCCAAACGTGATTTGGGGAAAAATCTGAGAAAAATGGCCCCCTGAGCTTTGAGCCAAGGTTAAGGATGGGGAAACTCTCAACCCTCCCGCCCAGGGAGAGGTGCAGGCCGGCCAGCTAGACGGAGAGCCAATGGCCTGTGTTAGTGTGAAGCTCCAAAGGCAGGGGGAATGCGTCCTGTCCTGCCCCAGCCATAAGGTGTACGGGAGAGCTGCTGTTGGGGCAGGGCTGGGGGCTTGTGTGGGGTCTTGGCTCTGGGGCAGAAGAGAACTACCCAGGCACTGACCACTCTGCTCCCAGTATTCCTTCCCTGCTGTCCTCCTCTGCCCTACCTCTTTAGTAATCCAGCCCCTAAGAATATACACGATGGGTGGATTGAAGATACATTGACCTCCAAATCAGATTTGGGAAAAGGTAGTGTGAGGCTCTCTTCCCCTGATCTCTTGGGAAGAAAATAAAGCTTCCCCTTCCGTGAGTCTTATCCCAGGTCCAGGAAATCCAATGTTGGTGAAGGCCATCACTCTCCTGCTTGCCCTTAAATCTCCCACTCCTTGTTCAGGGCTCTTTTGGTGTGCAGGGACTGCCTCCTCCAGAAATTCCGGAGACCCCCCCCCCCCCAGCCTCCATCATTTTAATTGCTTTCCTCAGCTGCTTGGTGGCAACCGGGGCTTAGGGATAGAGGTCCCGGTTTTGTCGGAATGTCATTCCCAAGAAACCCCTCCTCCTTAGCCACTTCCTCATCCTGCCAAAATGCCTGGAAGTGTTGGGACCCAAGTTCAGGGTGAGGTGATGGACCCCAGTGAGAGGAGAGGAAGAGTATCTGGAGCAGGTTTCCTGGAGAAGCGCCGGGGCCGAGCCTTCCTACCGGTGGCTGAGCAGCTGGTTTGCAACCTGATCGACTTGGGTTCTGGGCAGGGGCTCGGCTAGCAGGTGGGATAGTGGGTCAGAGCACCCTGGCCAGAAGGAGTGATGGAGCGATGCCAGGGCTTGGAGGTGCCAGGGCTTGGAGCCTTCTGCTGTTTTTCAGTAGAGAAGAGGTCCACCCGTGGTGGGGCCGAGGGGGCTCCCCAGGTGTGGGCACGGCAGTCAGCTGCTCTGATTCTCCCTCATTGTTCCTGGCCCTCGCTGCCCAGCAGGCTGCTGCGAACGGAGCTGGAGGCGTTCTTGAGCAGCAAATGAGTTGGATGGAGAGAAAAGGCCCCTATCCCTGGGTAATGGATATTAGGATTATGGAGAAACCCCAGTTTCCTAAGATTGGTGGAGTTGGGGACCACCAGGCCCTCTGTCTGCATCCGGGCACTTTTGATGGACTGGCCAAGTGGGAGATTCAGCCCCAGCTTTTCCTCCACAACTTCACCCCGTCATGGTTGGCCATGTACCTGGGTCTATTCAGGGCATCCTGGGGAGTATTGCAGGGAGGTGACGGACAAGAGAATTCGTGATACAGTGATGGAAGGCTGTTATCCTGGTGTCTCCCTTGCCTCACAGTCAGTGTAGTTTTGGAGAGTCGCCAGTGCCCCGAACCCCCCTCACCAGCCTCCTGTATCTTGTCGGTTCCCTTCTCAGTACTGTACCGGCTCAGTGCATCAGGAATGGGTGTGCGGGTGTGGATGAGTGTGAGTGTGGGTGTGTACGTATCAATAAACAGCCTGGTTTTAAGACAACCTACACATGGCTCTGGTCTTTTTTTTTTTTTAAACTTAGAGCTCAGCTGACCTGTCCAGCTTCCTCCACAGTCCTCTGGGAAGTAAACATCCGAGTTTTAAAGACATAAAGTCCGGAACCTTCTGTTTACTTACCTAACTATGGGATTGCTAGAAAGGCTGATGTTTAGGTTGCTTGTGCCAAGGGAATTAGGAAAAGGAGTGAGGAGCCCTGATGCTGGGCTTGATTTCTTCCTCTTCTTCCTCTCTACTCACCTGGTCCAGCTCCGCCCTCCTCCTGGCCTTTCACAAGGCTCCCAGGGCCACTGCCCCTCCACGGCCCCTGCTCAGATCACCCCTCGGCTCACGCTGCAGCAGCCCCCTCTGCCTGTCAATCAGAGGCCCACCCCCTCCATGTAGCGTGACGGGCTGCCTGTGACTTGGCTCTGGCGCCCCCTCACTCACCAGTCTGAGTCCACCAAACTCAGAAACGTCGGTCCCTCAGCCCCATCACCAGAAGGCAACACGAGTGCCTCTCGCCTTCCCTTTGCAGCAACGAACCTTCCAGACCCACTTGGAGCATCACCTGGGAGGCATGACCAGGCCCTCCCCAGCCGAATTAGATAAGCAACGACCCTTTGCTCCCTGGCACTCTGCACCCCACCATGCTAGGCAGCCTTTCTCCTCGTCCGTTCCCACAGGGGGCTGTGAGGAAGGCCCTTGGGTCTGTCTTATTGATCTTCGGGTCCCTAGATGGACACACTCGAGTGAATAAATGAATCAACCTTATCTCAGAGGGTTTTTAGGAGGATTATTATTAAGGTAAAATTTATTGGGAACTATTATGTGCCAGATACCGTTTAAGCATGCTCAATGTATTAGCTCATTTAATCCTCACAGCCCTGAGATGTGTTATCTTGGCTGTTTTGCAGAACAGGAAATTGTAAGGCTCAGACCACACAGCTGGTGAGAGACAGATGTAGGTTCCCAAGCTAAGTCTTCTGACTGCAGTGCTTGTCCTTTTACTACAATATGTATGTTAGAACTTCTGACCCAACGCCAGGACTGCCTACCAAATGTTACTTGCTTCTCTCTCTCTCTCTTTTATTTGCTTCTGTTTTAAGTGAGCTCAAGCCTCTGCCCCTTGGCCCCCCTGCCCCAGCTCCCTTTCCCAAACCCACACTCATGTGGCACTTGGCTTCTGTGGACTACGTTTCTTCTGCTCACCTAAATTGTGGATTCCTTGAGAGCAGCATAATACACCAAATCCTTTCCAGGGCTACCACTGTCCCAAACACTGATGGCACAGGGTGGCAGGGTCCATGGGCACAGGTGACAGGATGGGAGCAAGACAAGGCAACCTGTGACCCAGGAAGGGCACACAGAGGAGGGAAGGTGCTGGCCTAGTGCCTGCAAGCCTCTGGGGGTCCCTTCCCACCCACTCCACGGAGGTAGAATTGACCAGCCGTGGTGACCAGCTAGCTACAGGATGAGATCTGAAAGAATCCAGAAAAACTTTTTTTTTGGATTGAAAACTGTTTCCCAGTGTTGCCATCCACTGGGATGGGGAATGTGGAAGGAGCGAGCGTACGTGGAAATGTGAGTTTAGTTATAGACATGCTGAACTTGAGATGAGACCCCAACATCATGTTTCTGTTAGCGTTTGTAGAAAAGAAAGAAGATTCTAGATTTCTTTTCTAGAGCACTTTCCTTTGCCTCCCTTAGGAATGTTCCAGGCAGAGTGAGAGGCAGAGTCTGTGTCTGGTGGTTGCCTGTGGCTGGGAGGAGAGGCAAAGCCAGAATTGCCATGGGGTGGAGATTTGGGGTTCCCACCCAGGCCTGGCCTATGGGTCCTTAGCCAAGACCCCAGCCAAACCTGGAACCTTCAGTCCTTCTTGAGCTTTGGTGCACCACCGGGCACCTCAGCTCCAGCCTGGAGCCCAGAAGCCAGGAAGTCAGACAAGTCCAAGGGATGTGACATGTTGGTGATAGGGTTCTATCCATGCAACAGACGCCTGATTTGAGGGGGCTCCTCTCCTCTCACCTTCCATTGTCCCCCCTCCACCTCCTTCTCCAGGTGTTCCTACCAGCTACTATACCGGCATCACTGAAATCGTTTTCCAGCTGACCAGATAGATGACCTTGAGAAGTTGGATACCTAAGCAACCAATGGTACTTGAAGCAACAAATAGTACTGGAAGCAGTCTGCAGTTCACGCTAATTAGCTAAACACTCTAAGAAGTTCCTATTTACACACTGACAACTGGGATGCCAATTCCCAGTAATTCTTATCTTTACGTTCTAGAGGACGTAAAGTCCATTATTAGGTAACATTTGATTAACCCGGTTTGATTTATTGCAGGTACTTCCACTGGCGACCGGATTTAAGCTAATTTCCCTAAAGAACTACCACTCATTATTCATTAATTGGAGTCTTATCTGTAATTTAATTGTGAAGGCTAAGCATTTATTTTAGGAAAGGCTCAGTGCTTTGATGACAGTCGTTTATTCTGTGCAAATAATGGGTGAGGTTGGGCTTCCATTTGGCAAAGTTTGCTGTTCACACCTTTGAGATCCCAGCAGCTTGTCGCTCTGGTGGGAAGCTTAAGGACTTAAAGACCAAAGAAAAAATAGGTAGACAATGGCCACCCCTGACAATGATCAGGAACAGTTGACCCTGATGGCCATTACTGAGGACTGTTCATTCTAACCAGGTTAGGAATATGAACCTCAGTTTCCAATTGACGTGATGAGTGAAGAAGAATAAACTTAGAAAATATGTCAGCCACTCCAGAGCCTATCAGCTGTGTAGTAGAGACGAGTACGCTTGTCCTTTACTGCCCCTAGCTCCCCAGTGAGAAGCAGGGCAACTGAAGGTGGTGGGATTGTATCCACCTAGGAGCTTGGGAGGCACCAGGGACAGAGGAAATGAACTTGAGGGGAGCAGACCCCCCCCCTTTGAATGTGTAGTTTAGTGTTTTTAGTGGATAGTAAGGGAGTGAATGTAGACTTGAGAGCCAAGGTGTTGCACCCAGGCTTGTGGGGATCTCCTCATCTCCAAGGGCAGTGAGTCAGGGGGAGCTAAGAGTCATGCAAATGACATAGGTATTCCTCTCCGGCCCTTCCAAGAAGGTGAGACTGTAAACACAGGGACACAGACTCAAGAAGAAAACCCCACAGATAGGGCAGATGAAGCCAGTCTGTGACTCCCAATAGGCCTAACCCTGACTGGTTGTTGGAGACAAATAGGCCCCGGGGCGGGGGGGCTGCTCCCTTCTGCACCCTTACCTTGGTCTGTGAGCCTACTCTGGGGCTTCCTCCTTCTCTTCCTTAGGCAGAGTTTCTGGGAGTGGGGAGTTGACAGCCCTCTTCAGGAGCAAGTCTGGAGGGCAGATATGGGAGAGATGGTCCCGCTAAGCCCAGAGCAAGTGCAGAATGGGTCCCAGAGCCTGGAAGGTTAAACTGGGCGAAGTCCCAAACAGGGGCCCGGAAGAATTGGGTGGGGGCTAGAATGTATCACGCTCCGAATCCCCAGACTTCTGTAATGATTCTGAAACTTATAATTTGTAAGAAATCAGACAAATTCAGCCTAAAGCAGTTGGAGTTAATAAAATTTTTAGTAGATGTTCATGGTCCATTCAAATTCTAGCTCCTGCTATCTCCCCAGCTAGTCCTTATGTAATTTATGTCCAGAATCTTCTCAATTTTCCACCCACCTTCTCCCTTCAGCCAGTAGTTGGAAGATACAGCATCCCATGAAGAGAACCCCAGCTTCTCTTCCTTTGATTGTTCTTTGTGAGGCCCTCCCTCTGCCCCCAGCAGAACTGCCTTCATCCTCTGAACTGTGGGCAGGGGGCCAGGATCCCCTTCAGCCTGGAGAGATGGAAGGGTGTGGCGAGGGGGACATGCTGGTTGGCCTGCAGGGAATGGACAGTGTCTGACCTCAATCACGCTGATTTATTCACCTCCCACTTTCCTGCAGGGCCCCTGGTAATGTCACACCAGAGGAGAGGCAGGGATTAGGGAGGGGAAACCCACAAATTCCCACTCTACAACCCCGCCTGCTGGTGGTGGGATGAGTGCTGGCCAGAGAGCATGTTCATTAGTTGGAAGGGACTGGACCTCTTGGGATTTAAGACGGAGCACATAGACTGTTGCAGTGCCCATGAGTAAGGAAGCGTGCCACAGAATGCTGGCCAGGCTTTCCTCTGGATCTCGAGGTGTTTGTGGATCTGGTCTTCACCCAGCCGGTGGACCACACCCAGCTTCCTTCATGGTGGTAAAAAGAGCAGGGTTCCCAGCACCTGGTGACCACCAGCAAGATAGCTGCTCAGCTATCTTTTGGAGCTGCTTTTGGAACCCTACCAGGTCCAGTCCTTAGGAGGCACCTGAGGGGGTTGTCTGCACCACCGAGGGGGAGGGGCAGGAGCGGCGGCCACCCCCTCCCTCCACATCATCACAGACGCTCTTCTAGCACCCAGTCTTTATTCATTTTTTAAAAAAGAAATCCAAATAAGTTAGCAAAAAAAAAAAAAAAATTACAAAACAATGTCAAAACCACACAATGCTTAGTTAAGAAAAGAAACTACCCCGAGAGCCCCTGCCCCCCTCCCTGCCTATCCCTGGCAACTTGTGCACAGGAGACCTTGGTCAGATGGCGGCTTTACAAACAACACAAAACATAAAACCACTGGAAGGTTCCCAGGATTCACTGCAAAAGCTTGGCCCCCCAGGGACTTGGGAACAGAGGATTGTTCCTCTCCCTTTCTTCTCCCTCGATTCAGGGCAGGCCCAGCCCAGCCGCTGGCATCGGGAAGAGACAAGAACAGGAGATGTACACAGCCCGTCCTGCTCAGGACACTGTCTTCAGCTCTCAGACTGTTTCTCTTGAGGGGGTGGAATTGGCTGCATTATGAACAAAGGGAAGCTCCTGAGTTTGCCCCCCTGACGGGGCCCACGCGAGGGGCACTCTGGTCCCCTGCTTTATCTCCCTGGAAACAGGATGCTCCTTGCTGTAAGGAGTCAGCTAAATGAGAGCATCCATTCCCTCTCTGGGTGGCGAGTTAACCTTATATGGAGGAGGAAGGGGCTAGTCTGGCATTTGGCAGCCCCAGGGCTGGCTTTCTGGCATCAGGACAGCCTGGCTTAGGAAGCCCGTGCTGCCGAGGTGGTGGCATCTGTGGCCAGTGTGGGGGTCCCACGGACACCCGGCCTGGCAGACGGTCTCAGTTAGGTATGGTTTCATCTGGAAAGGCCACAGAGACATCTTCCACTGTGATGCTGTCCACAATGGAGGTGAGAGAGTGCAGGTTGTGAGCATCCGTAGGGTCAGCTGTGAGCAGGTGATCTGTAAGGAGAAGGGGGGAGGATGTTACCTGGGTGACGAAGGGGGTCTCAAGACCCAGGACAGGGAGTGAGCTCTTTGGGGCTGGCACAGGTTTTCCCAGACAGATAGGTGAACAAAACTCAAGAATCCTACTCCCCAGCCCATGCCTTTCCCAGTGCCATGCGTGTGTGCACTGAACGCGTGTGCCTCCTCTCCGAACTCCCCTAGTTGGGTTAGAATTTGAAAGCAGCTACTCCGAGGTGGAGCCAGGATGGCATATCCTGGAGACTGGAACTGCCCTTTGCTGGCCCAGTCGTGCTGCACTGACTCAGCAATTCCCAGGGACCCCTGGGGCAGAGACATTCTCCTCTCCATGGAGAAGGTCAGGCCCCAGGCACGGGCTGGGGAGCTGTAGGAGGCCTAGACTGATCCTTAGCTGGTCAAGGTCTCGAGGAGGCATAGGGCCTTGCGGCCCACCATTTGGGGCCCTGGGTTCAGCAGTTCCCTGGAGAGACCAAAGGAAGAGGGCTGGAGCAGAAGTAAGGTAAAAGGAGACAACTGGGCCTAGAGACAGGCTGATGGGGTTGAGCCAAAGTTCTGAGGGTGAGGGTCTCACTTACCCCCTGTGTTGGGGCCAAACTCCAGTGTGCTGCCCCACTCTGGACTGCAGGAGGCGCTGTGGGAGCTGCATTCACTGGGCACCTGCAAGACAGGGTGAAGGCCCAAGGTCAGAGCACAGGCCATTTTTGGTGGTGTCTCTCTGTCCAGTTCCAATGAGCAAAAGCTCCCATTGTGGGGTTGGAGGGTGGCATGTAAGCTGCAGCCCTCCAGCCCAGGGCACCCCCAGCCTCAGGATCTTCACAATCAGCAACTTTCATGCCCCCGCCTGGCCACAGGAGCCCCTGCTTCCAGGCCTTTCCTGTCCTCCATCCTGGGTGGTGATTCTGTCCTGGTAGGACACCCAGGATAAAGGGGTCCCTGGTTTTCCTGACCCTAGGATAAGGGTGGAGGATAAGGGTGAAGGAAGCAAGTGCAGGCTGGCTGGGGCTCTGGGAGAGACACTGGGTAGGTGTTCTCTCTGCTCAGCCACATACACAGGATGGTGTGGGGTGGGGGCTACAAAGCGGCACTTGGCCACTTTCAGGCCCCATCCCCAGGCGCTGGGATTAATTCTCACTCCCACCCAGGCTGACTCTGGACTTGCTTTTGGATCCCTCCTTCGGTCCTCTGCCACCCCCCTCCACATCTGCTTCTCCCCACTGCCTTTAGCTTGGCCTGAAAGGACAAAGGGACACCGGAGGTCAACTGGACAGCCCAGCTCTGACAAAGGAGGGGGTCCTGTGGCCCCTGTAAGATCCCACCTGCCACCTACTCCAACTCTCTGACCGAGCCCCACACAGGGGTCCCCAGGCCGTCCAGGTGCCTCCTGTGCCCCTCCCCCTGGGGCACCTGGGTGGGACAGCCACTTACCCCTGGCTGGGGCCCGCCCCCGCCTCGGTAGCGGAGGTCCCGCTCTTCCTGGTTGAGGGAGCTGAGCAGGGCCTGCAGGCGCTCGATGTACTGGATGGCGCTGCGCAGGATCTCCACCTTGGGCAGCCGCTGGTTGGGGTTGAGCAGGGTGCTCCTCTTCAGGGCCTCGAAGGCCTCATTCACCTTCTTGAGCCTGCGCTTCTCCCTCAGTGTGGCCGCACGCCGCCGGTCCACTGACACCGACTTCCTCTTACACACCTTGCACGCCCACGGCAGGCACTGGCCCAGGCAGTGCTCGGGGGTCCCCAGCCCCTTGTCCTCGAGGGGCCCTCGGGCCTCGGGGCTCAGGCTGAGCTCAGTCCGCTCGTAGCCTGGCGGCTCGAAGGCCTGGAGGTGGACGGGCAGGTAGTTCTCCCCGTCATAGAAGTGGGGTTCCTGGTAGAAGTAGGGGGATGTCTCATAGAGCTCCATGGGGTCGGAAAAGCCTTGTTCCTGCCACTGGCCCCCAAGCTCCTGCAGCCCCTCACGCCAACTGCTGGGTGCCATTTAAACCCTCCCTGCTGGCATGGAACCAGAGATAAATATAGCCAATGCCGCAGAAACCTGAGCCCCCCCTAAGCTGTTGCTGCACATCAAGACGTTTACAGTGGATTAGATGTGATTCCCTTCCCTCTCCCCCCAGCCCCCCCCCCCCCAGCCTGCCTGCCCCAGCCTGGGCTGGCTCCTGTGCACGGGGAGGGAGGCCGTCGGTGTAATTTGATTAGTTTTCATTTCTCAGCAGCCCCCGTGGGGCAGGGGAGGTGGGGGAGGACACACATTCTCCTCTCATCTGCTCCTTTCAATTACTCCTAGCCAGGCGGCCTGCCTGCTTTCCCCTTGCTAGTCCCAAAGAAGTGGGGGGGGGGAGCCGAGGGGAGGGAAAAAGGAAGGGCAGGGTTCAGGCTGGAAGGGGACTGAAGAAGTCAATGTGTCCATCCCCCTGCCTCCTGACAGCACTTAACCAGCATCCATCCATCAGAAGCATGAGACCACTTCAAATTCGGGGCGTGTTTGGGGGCTCAATGTCCAGGGTGAGAAGGAACATGGACTTCTGGGTTTCCAAAGCAGCCTGGACATCTTAGGTCTCATAGGTCTCCTGTAACGGGGGAAATTGAGGCAAGAAGAATTTTTTGGTCCTTTTGGCAGGGGTCAGAAGTTTTCCCTTTGACACAGCTGGTCAGGGGCAGAGCAAGAATGAGGACTTACAGGCTACCCCTCGCCACCTTCCCCGCAGGAGCAAGGTCAGGATCTATTAAATCCTCTGTCTCCTTCCTCTCTCCCTCTGGATCATTTATCCATCCTTCTGTGTTGCCTCTTCAACTCTGTTTACTGTCCCATCTGGGCACCCAGCTCTTCCTGGCTGCTTACTGTGGGTGGGGTGGGAGGGAGAGAAAGCAGAGCCCTCCAGACTCACTTTGAATCTCGCCTCTCCTTGACCACCTGGTGTGGTGGTTCTGCATCTTCTCGTCTAAGCAATCAGTTTTACACGTAGCATGTAGGTCTCAAATGTCGGTGGGAGGAAGGACTACTACATCTTCAGGCTTCTCAGTCCATGGTCACCTCTCAGCAGAGGGTTTGGGGTCTGAGAGGACCAATGCTCCCAAGACTGTGGGCTGGCCTGAGAGACCAGCAGTGAACAAGCTCAGCCCTAGGGCTGAAGAGTTACAGGGATGCCCCAGGCAGGGTCTCTGCCCTCAAGGACCTGACCATTAGTAGACCCCAGTGGTCACCTAGTTCCCCCCAACCCATGATGCCTGAATCCCCTTCACGGGTGGCCACTGCCCAGCTGCTGCTGACCTCACAGGGCAGCCCGTTCCACTGATGTGCAGCTCTGGCCACAGGGAGGCCTTCTGGATTTTGGACTGTGATGTGCTCCCCAAAAATCCTTTGGTCCCGTTTTTTCTCTAGGGTCCTGTGGATTAAGTCTAATCCCTCCTCCACTTGACATTTGAGATTGATGTTGTAAGTTCCAACCGGTGGCAATAAGAGGAGGAGGAATGGTGCTGGGGACTCAGAGAGGACTTCTCAGGGGTGGTGAGACCCATATGGAGCTTGAAGGAGCCAGCTTTCTTGCCGCTCATGGTTTATGGTGAGGAGCCGGGAAAGTGCTGGTGTCTGTTTGGGGTAGGGACCAGAGATGAGGAGGGGTCGCAGCTGGGCAATAAAAAAAACCCAAGCATGTTGAGGGAAGCAGTGAGGTCTTCATTGGGTTCTTGGCCTTCCCAATGTGGCAGCAGGGGGGGCTCTGGTTTCTCAACTCTGCTTTGACCCTGCTTTGACCAGCTGGGCTGAAGAAGAAGTGCTATTTCTAACACACATCCCGCCAAGCAAAGAGAAAAGAAAAACCTTGCCTCGGTTTACACCCTAGTCCTATGAGCCCTGAGGAAAGAAGTGATGTGGAAGTTACTATGGAAACCGAAAAATTGCATCGTTTGGTCCTTTTGGGATACAATCTGTCTTGCCCCTAAACAGGTGTTCACATCCTCTAAAAATGGAAGCAGGAAAGCTGGGCTTGTTCTGATTTCCAGGATCTTACTATCTAGTTGGCGAGCATGGACGCCGAAATGTGAATGTTAAACTGTAATGTAAGAGAGAGCTATTTTAATTCAGCAGGAAACATGGGGGCCGTGATCGATTGCAAATGAGTGGGCTCATCAACCCAGCATTTTGGGAGTTTATAGAAAGTCAAAATCACCAAAGTCTGGTCTCCGGGGAAGGCTTGAGGAGGAGGAGAGTGCTGGGCTGGCTCCTGGAGAACAGGTGGGATTTAGATGAGAAGAGAGGAGGGGAAGGTGGCTCTGGGCAGAGGGTTTGCACAGCTCTCGGGCTTCCGGTAAGTAGGCGATTCGACAAGTCTGTAAAGATGGGAGGAGGCCCAGCTGGACATGGGTGGACTCGAAAGCTGAGGCCATAGAAAACCATAGCAGTGATCCAGGAGTGAGGTGCTGAAGGTTCGAGCAACCCACTCAGAGGCGGGAGGATGGATTCCGCCAGGAGAGCGAGTGTGTTTCAGCTGGCAGAGGGCGTGCGTGCGCCTGTGTGCGAGAGGACCATGGTCTTTGTAGTAATGAAAGAGCACCTGGCACATGGAAACACCCGATAAATATCGGTCCCTTTCCTTGCTTTGTCCTCTCCACTCCTGGCCTGTATCCCAGGCTATTGCCCTGGCTGTCACCGCCTCCAGGGGACCAGAAGAGCAGGAGTGGGGGAGGGAGAACCTGGCCCTACCCCAGGTGTGTATCTATTTATTCACTCACTCTTTCAATCAAGAAACATGTGTTTCACACCTTGTGCTGGGTGTTGGGGTCACCGATGTGAATAAGAGGTGGTCTTTCTGCCTGCAGCATAGTCACAGTTGAGTAAGGAAGAGGAGTACACGAAGTTATCTAACGAAGGTAGGCAGTGTTAGCTGGTAAAAAGTGCCATGCTATAATCCAGAGAAAGAATTTACTAACTACGCCCCTTCTTCGGCTGAACCCATTTTCCTAGGGGCCCACTCTGCGTCAGTCCCCGGGGCTGGGGCCGGACCTGGGTGAGAGCAGGAAATAGGCTCAGTACCTACTCTCTGGTGGAGGTGTGAGTTTAACCTTGTGTGTGTGATGTTCGTCTCTAACCAAGGGTGAGGGCAGAGTTGGAAGGTTAGGGTGATCTTCTGTGTCTGGGTTTCAATGAAGCCCTGTCTGTAGATGTGTTTGTGTATGTCTGTCCATGTAAGTGGCCTGAGGACCATGTCAGGGCCTAGCTGTGGGGCACAGACCCTCCTAGGACTGAGAAGATAGAGTGGCCCAGGCATCTCTGACCTCAGAACCCTGATGGGGGAATTGGTCCTCTACCCACCTTGTTCCTCTTTCATAGCTGAGCTGTGGAGCAGCCGCATCTAGGGGCTTGGCCTTCCTCCCCTGCACACTCGTCCACCCCATGCAGGCTGCCCTCTGATGGATGGGAACACATTGGTGCCAAGCACAGAACAGCCTTTGTGCTCGGCCACCAGTGGTGATCCATCAGCTCTAACCTGACAGCAGGGCGTCGGGCCTTAATCCCCACCCCTGCTGGCTTGGGCACACAGGGCCCCCTGCCCCAACTGTAGCCTCCTCCAGCCGTCCTGCTCCTTCCAGAGGAAGCCCTTATCCCTGGCTGGGGCTCCAGGGCCAAGCTGTTTGTGCCCCCACCCTGTCTGTCTCAACTCAATTCTGTCTATTTGCATGCTGTGCTGATCTCATTTGCATGGTAGTAGTTGGGTTTCAGAATGCCCAGAAATCCCCTTCACCTGCCTCTCGGGTCCTTCCTTCCCCCTCTGCTACACACCCAGCCCTACTCTCTGACTTCCGGTCCCTGCTGACCTGACAGGTGGGCTCACCTGGGCTGCCATGTTGCTTGGCCAACATCAAAGCGAGTTTCCCATTCTGGAGTCTCAAGTGCCTGGCAATAGAGAAGCAAAAAGGAGAAGAGTCTGGAAAGGGTGGGGGCTTCTGGCTTCTCCAAACAGGCCCCACTTTTTGTTTTCTTAGTCTGCGTCTCTGGGTGTTATGGATGAGAATTAGGTGGGGGTTGGTGGCAGGAATGTGTGTACATTTCTAGGACCTAGATGCATGAATGTGGCACACCAAACAGCTTGATTATTTGGGGAGCAGTAACCTCACAGCAGGGTGAGAACCCATCACAGAATCATAGAATGTCAGAGCTAGGAGGTAGCCTAAGGATTAGCTAGTCCACCTTCTTTCTTCTACACACTGGGAAACTGAGGCCCAGAGGCGGGATGTGACTTGCCCAAGGGTGCACAGAGCACCAGTATCAGAAGTGTGAAGGGTTTTGGCTCTTGGACTGCCTGATTTGAGGCCTGGAGGCTGAATCCAGCTGTCTCCTTTCCCTCCCTGAGGCTGACAGGTGAGAAACATGCTTCACGTGAGTACATGCCTTCCAGGTGGGAGACAGTGAGGGAACTGGAGGTGTTCTAGGCTTCGAATGGAGAGTCCAGGAGACGTGGAGAGTTGAAGACAGGAAAAGGGGGTGAGACACTGGGCTGGGGAGACCGAGGGAAGCCTGGGGGTTTGAGACAGGAGGAGAGGTCTAGAGGCAGATGGGAGCCCCAACTGAGAGGTGAGGAGCAGGGGGGCCCTAGGCCTCCGGAGGCCACACATTGTTTCCATTGAGGACTGAGCATCAGATAACCACTGGGAAATCCGTCCCTGCCTGGAATCTGGAGCTCAGAGCCAGGCTCATTCATCAAGAATCTCTGGCCTTGGGGTGGGGGAAGGTATGGGCCTGGAGGCGGAAGGGAATGGGTCCCAGGGAGTGGGGGTCATGGGGGTGGTGATTGTTGGACACAAAGCACAGAGCTAGGTTTAAAAATAACCAGACCAGGTTTCAGCAGAGTGTGTGACCGTGTGAACCTGAGGGCCTTTGGAAAAATGGGTGAGGATTTCTTATGAGTATTCCATGTTCCTATGTGAGCTGGGCCTTCAGCTCTGGATTAAGACAAAGACTGTGAGGAAGTTAAGGGCAAGTGGAAGAAGAAACCCTGCATAAGGGTCAGGGCACAATGCTGTCATTTCTCCTCTCTGGTTCCCAGTTTCCCCATTTGTAAATCAAGATGCTGATCTGAATGATCCAAATGATCCTTTGAGAGGTTAACATTCTTTTTCTGACTCAGCATGTGGGTCTGGAGGAAGTGCTCATAGGGTCAGAGTAGGACTGTTTGGAGAGTTGTTTGAACTGGGCCTGGCCCTAGAGAATGGACTTGTAGGATCAGAGAGGGTAGGTTTCCTTGGATTTTTTGTCCTTTTCCCATCTCCACTTCTGCTCCCATACTCAGTCTCACTGAAAAGCAACCAGATGGTTCTCTGGACTCATTTCAGTCTCCCTAGAACTGGCTGGCATATATTTGTCATACTTGCCCTCAGACTTAGCCCCCCACCTAGCCCCCTTCCTTTCTAGTAACCACCCCCCCCCCCCCGCTTCTGCCTTCTCTGTGGATTCAGAAGCCTTCTGCCCTCCCTGTGGGTTCAGAAGCTGCCCCACCCCCTTCCACTCCATGGACAGCTTCTATTTCTGCCTCTTTGACAAGTTGTGACATATTTGGGAGCAGCTGCTGCCTGGGTGGAGATGCCTTTGCTTTTCTCCTGGCTCTGTCTTCTCCTCCCCAATACCTCTCCCAACAGCCACCCCTTCCCAGAATGTGCTGGCAGACCCTCCCTGCATTCCCCTCTGTGGAACTCAGACATCCAGCTTTTTCTCCGTTTCTACAGGAGTGGCCCAGGCTCTAGACTGATACAAAGGGAGCCTTCTGCGATAGAAAGTCAGGTGGCTGGGTGTGGGGGATAAGATCTCTTCTGCCAAGCCCCAATCTGTGTGGTTTGAAGCCCAAGTCGCTCTGGGCTTTATTTTTCTATCTTTAAGATGTGGGTGATGAATAATGTCTTCCCTGGCAACAGCAGGTAGTTTTGCCACCTGTTAACTGTAGGAACTTGGGAACTCTCCCTGTGCTATTAATCCCTTTACTCTTGTCTTCTCTAAAGATTTTATTTCAATGTGACCCACAGAGAAAAATCAGTCAATTGAAATGGATTCAGAAATGATAGGGAAGATAGAGGGGCACCTGGGTGGCTCAGTCAGTGGAGTGTCTGACTCTTGATTTTGGCTCAGGTCATGATCTCAGAGTCGTGGGATGGAGCCCTCGCGTTGGGCTCCTCGCTCAGCGGGGAGTCTGCTTGAAGATTCTCTCCCTCTGCCCCTCCCCCTGTGTGCATATGTGTGCTCTCTCTCTCTCAAATAAGTAAATCGATCTTTTTTCTTTTTTTTACAGAAATGATAGGGAGGATAGAATTAGCAGGTAGGGCCATTAAAAGAGCTATTATAAATATGCTCAGTATGTTTAAGGATTTAAAGAAAAACATGAACATAATGAAGAGAGAATTAGAAGATACAAAAAGGAATTACAGTTTCACTGGATAGGATTATAGATTAGTCTGCTTTTGTTGCCTAACAAAATACCATAGACAGAATGGAAAGCAGAAATTTATTTCTCACAGTTCTAGAGGCTGGAAGTTTGAGATCAGGGTGCCAACATGGTTGGGTTCTGGTGAGAGCTCTCTTCCTGGTTTACAAAAGGCTGCCTTCTTGCTGTGTACTCACATGGCCTTTCTTCAGTGCACGTGTGTATATATAGAGAGAGATCAAGCTCTCTGGTGTTTCTTCTTGGAAGGGTTGCTAATCCCATCAGACAAGGCTCTCACCTTGATGACCTAATTACCTCTACAAAGCCCTGTCTCCAAATACCATCACACTGGGGGCAAGGGCTTCAACATATGAATATTGGGGAGAACACAAACATTCAGTACATTATATATTAATAGCAGATTAGATGTTGCAGAAAAAAGTTCACTGAATCTGAATACAAAGCAATAGAAATATCCAAAATGAAACACAGAGAAAAATAATATATAAAAAAAGTTTCACTGACCCATGGGACAATATCAAGGAGACTAACATACAGGTAATTGAAGTACCAGAAAGGGGCAGAAAAATGTTGGAAGAAATAATGGCTCTAAATTTTCCAAATTTGATGAAAACTATAAACTCATAAATCTAAATCATTTATCCCCAAAAGGATAAACACAAAGAAAACCGCACCATGGCACGTCATAATCAAATTTCCAAAAACTGGTGGTAAAGAGAAAATTTTAAAAGCAGTCAGGAAAAAGAGGCCCACTATATATAGGAGAATCAATATTGATTTATCATCAGATACTATGAAGGCCAGAAGACAATAGAACAGCATCTTTAAAGTGCTAAATGAAAAGAAAAGCCTTCCATATCCAATAAAAATATCTTTCAAGAATGAAAGTGAAGTAAAGACTTTTTCAGACAGAGAATAGCTGGCAGAATTTATCACCAGGAGATAGTTACTATAATAAATGTTAAAGGGAGTTCTTTAGGCAGAAGGAAAATGATACAAGATGGAAACTTGAATCTGCAGAAAGGAGTGAGGAGCATCAGAAGTGCTGAGCATGTGGGTCATATGAAAAGAATTAAACTCCACCCCCAAGAAATTTAAAAATTTCTTTAAAAGATAGTTGCCTATTTAAGGCGAAAATAGTAACCTTGTGCTGTAGGGTATATAATATAAGAATAGAATGTATGAGATCAATAGCACAGAGAATGGGAGGTGGGAAATAGAATTATACTGTTATAAGGTTTCTACATTATATGTGAAGAAGTATAGTATTATTTGAGGGTAGAGTGTGAGAAGTTAAAGATGCATATTGTTAACACTAGAGGAACTTCTAAAAAATAAAATGTAGACCTACAGCTAATAAGCCAATACTAGAGTTAAATGGGAATATTAAAAAAATATTCTGTTAATCTACAAGAAGACAGGAAAAGAGACAAAGAGGAACAGACAGCAGATGGGACAAATTGAAAACAATTTGCAAGATGGTAGATTTACCCCCAACTATATCTATAACTGCATTAAATGTAAATAGTACAACTGGATAAAAAGCAATATCCAACTACAGGCTGTCTACAAGAAATTAACTTAACATGTAAAGACAGATAGGTTGAGAGTAAAATGATGGAAAAACACATACCATGCAAACACTAATCAAGAAGTATTGGGGTGCCTGGTTGTCTCAGTCGGTGGATCGTGTGACTCTTGATCTCGGGGTTGTGAGTTTGAGCCCCATGTTAAGGTGTAAAGATTACTTAAAATAAAAAATCTTAAAAAAAAGAAAAAGAAGGGTGGAGTGGCTGTATTTGTATCCAGAAAAAGTAGATTTCAGAACAAGAAATATTACCAGGGATAAAGAGAGACAGTACATGATAAAGGGGTCAGTTCATCAATAAGACATATTAATTTTTGAATGTCTGTGCACCTAATAATAGACCTTCAAAATAGATGAAGCAAAAAACGATAAAACTACAAAGGAAAACTAGATAAATCCAAAATTTTAGTTAGAAATTTCATTTTTGAAAAATTTTTATTTTTTAAGTACGCCCCATGCCCAGCGTGGAGCCCAACATGGGGCTCAAACTTACAGCCCTGAGATCAAGACCTGAGCCGAAATCAAGAGTTGGATGGTTAACTGACTGAACCACCCAAGCACCCTCGTTAGAGATTTCAAAGATCCTTTTTCAGTAATTCACAGAACAAGTAGGTAAAATTAATATGGAAATAGAAGACTTCACTCATTCCATTGATTTGCTAACTGATGTTTGTAACAAGTGGCACATGGAACACTGACCAAGGTAGATCATATGCTGGGCCACTGAAAGTCTCAGTAGATTTAAAAATACCATAGTAAAGAGCATGTGCTCTGACCGCAATTCAATTAAATTGGAAGCCAGTAACAGAAATTTCTAGAAAATCCCCCCAGATATTTGGAAGTTAAACTTTTAAATAACCCATGGATCATTACTTACTGATCCCTTTCTGTCATGCCCTGTGCTAAGTGCTAGGTAAACTGTGTCTCACTTAATCCTCACAATAATCCCCACAAAATAATTACTATTATCACCATTTTGCAGATGAGGATCCGGAGCCCAGAGAGGGTGGGCAGCTGGTAAATTATAAAGCCAGGACCAGAAACTCAGATCCGTCTCATGCCAAAGCCCAGCTCACAATCAGTTATGTTTTCAACAGTCAACTCGTTAGAGCATTTGAGATGGACACCCCAAATAGCACTGTGCTGGGAGAGCCCTGTTGGGCCTGGGGTGGGGGTGCGTGGCTGTGCTGTTCACAGGTTGCTTGCCTCCTCTCAGCTCCCCATCCCCGGTCTCACCCCCAGGCTTGGTGCTCAAGAACCTTCCGTGTGGAAAGTTTCACATTGCATGTTCCCTTGTGCTCTTGCCCACCCAAATTCGGCTCCCCTGCCCCCAGCCAGCTCTCTCCATGGCAACCTCACTGGCCTTTTGCAGGTGCTCCACCCAAACTCTTTCCAAGTGCTCCTGGTCTTCCTCTTCCAGGGGTCCTACTTCTACTGCCCCCCTCCTGGTGCCCCCTTCCTGGCGCCCCCATCCTGGCTCCCCCATCCTGATCTCAGTGGGCCTGCTCTCTGCTTCAGGCCTTTCTGGAACTTTATCCCCGGGCACTCAGTTCCAAGCAAGACCTGAGACACTATGCTCCTCGGACAGCCTTCTCAGACCAGACCCACTGTCGCCAGTCGCCTGGAATCCACGGTGATCAGAGTATCCCCAGACTGTCCAGCACTGCTCAGTGGCTTGCTTTTTCTTGGTCTTTTACTTAGGAGACCTTGAGCCAGACTGCCTGGCTTGTAATCCTGGCATTGTCACTTTTGAGCTTTGTGACCTTATATAAGTGACTTGACCTCTCTGTGCCTCTACTTTGGAATTCTTTTAATAAGGATAAAAATAGGACCTGTCTCATGGAATTGTTGTATAGATTAAATGGGTTCATATTTATAAAGTGCTTGGCACTTAGTGTCTACTCAGTTAATTTAGGTCCGTTATTATTACTGAGCCTGCCTTCGGTCCTTGTCTCCTCCATCAGACTGGGAGCTCCCTGAGAGCAGCAGTAGTGTTTTTTTCTATCACTCTATCATCCTGGGAGCCCTCTGGGGAGAGGGGCTGCATCTTCCCTAATGAGCCGGGGGCTCCCCGAGGGCACAAAATGTGTCTCTACCATTAGACAGGGACTGTGTCTGTGTCCTCAGGCTCTGAATGTCCCTCTTTGCTTGCCCCTCTGTTCTCAGGACAGGGACGTGAATGCGGCAGGCCCAGGGGAGCCCCCAGGAGGTGAGGATATTGCAGGGAGGGGCCCTGTTGAGGGAGCCACGTAGACAGATTCCTACCCAGGGCAGGGTGGCCCCCAGAGAGAGTTGGGCGGCTCTTGGAATGACGTCACAAGGCAGCCTCCAAGGGTTACTTCTGTCCTCAGGAAGGGACCAGCCAGGAATTATCCCAAAACCTTCTGTCCATGTCCACCACTGAGGTCATCAGCCCTCGGCACAACCTTATTCCTTTCTCTCCATCGGAAGATGGGAAATGTGGCTGGCATGGGGTAAAGAACAGCCCGAGATGCCATTGTATCCTGCGCTGCCGCTTGCTAGTTGTGTGGCCTTTTATTCATTTACTATCTTGGAGGCTTACTTTCACAGACAAAATGCTAATTAGAAAACCTGTTTCTCCGGGCATATCATATACTCAGTAAATGTTTGTTGAATGAATGAATGAATGAGTGTTTGTTTCCTTTCTTTTGGGGGCAAGGGTTAGGGAGTGGTGCAACCAGCCAGGCTTCTGGTAAGTTGAATTCTAGCATCTGCGGGCTGAACAGGTCATTGAGATGACATTTAGTCCATTCCCAGCCTTTAATCCATCCCAGGCACACACTTATATAAGCTCCCAAAATGGAACCCTTGGGAATGCATTCCCATGCTTTGGCCATGAGAAAATCCCTTCTAACATCACTTCACCCCCTCCCTACCCCACCCTTAAGGGCACATCATAGGCGTGTCTTGTCATGGACTCTTTTCTGTAGCTGGGATGAGGAATGTGGTGTACCTCCCTGAGTTGAGAGTCAGGACATCTGTATTCTACTCCTAGCTCTGCAGCTAACTCCTATGTGGCCTTGAGAAATGGAAGCTAGTATTTGCTGAGTCTCTACTGTGCGCTGGACACAGTGCTAAGTGGTCTATGTACGTTACCTCCCTCATTTCTCACAAGTATGTGGAGTGAAGACAGAGTCCCTGTTTTACTAAGGGAAACCTGAGGCTCAGAGAGGTTAAGGAACCTGCATCAAATCACACAGCTTATAAATGAGGAGTTCCTGTCTCTGACTCCATAGTTTCTTTCCATGGTGCTAGGCTGACTTCTCTAGGGGCCTCCGTGTCCTGATCTGTAAAACAAGGGGATTGGATTCAGTGTTCCGGAAGGTCCCTCCCAGCTTTGGCATTTTGTCACCCCCTGCTCAAGACCTCTGGAAGGTTCTTAGGAAATTGGTACTTAGCTTCCTGGCTTGGCTTCCCTGCCCTTCCCCGACCTTCTCTTTTGTTTGTCTGTCCCTGGGCCCTCCTCACAATCCTCTTCAGTAAGTTGGTGTGAGACAAGAAACCAAATGTTTCCCTGTAGTTGGGGCAGATCCATCTGCTGCGTTCCCCGAATAGCGGGCTGTGGGAACACTGCGTTCTGCCCTCCGGCCCTAGTGCCTGGAGTGTTTTCCCTGAGCAATACTGCCTGTTTGCATTCCCCTCTCTGTGGGGGCTTGGGCCAGCCCAAGGCAGGACCCATTTGCTTTTCTGCGACTGAAAGCAGATGGCCTCCTGGTGGTAGGGGTGGGGTTGAGTGGACTTGCTTCCCAGGCCCAGGGATTTTTCCTCTGTAGGCTGTTTTCATTCCTAAAGTGCCAAGCCTTGCACCCTCAGACCACTGATGGAGTTCACTAACTCGCATGCTCCATGCCCTCACTCCATCTTGGCTCCCCTGCAGTGGACATAGAGCCCTGACTTCGGATTTTTAGCCATGGCTTCTCTCAGCCTATGGTTTGCTTTTCTGCATTTATAGATAGGCAAGTTGAGGCCTTGGGAGGTGGGTCAGGAGCTCGGGCTGGGACAGGAACTCATGCACCCACCCTTCCCCAACTGGGCTGGACTCCCCACCCCTGTCTTTCAATAGGGCTGCTTTCCCAACACTGTGTCTGGCTTCCCAAGTCTCCAGTTGCCTATTTCTCATCTTTCTTGGCTGGAACCAGATTTTTAAAAGAGACTGTTTCCTTTGTTGGCTAATGAGCTCTCACACTTCCTGGTCCAGGGGTGAGGAGCAATGTTTTCTTAGAATCCCAAACCCAGAGGCAGCTGCCTTCTCCATCTCATGTTGCCTGGTTGGCATTGGCTGGTCAGGGGAAGCACCCTGGGTCCAGAGCAGGATTGACTCAGGGGGACAATGTGACTGTCATTCCTAGGTCATCATCAACAACTACCTCACCATTTAGGACTTTCCTGTTTACCAGGCACTGTGATAAATGCTTTATACACACAAACTATTTGGTCCCTACAATAATTCTATGAAGTAAGTATTATTACGTCAATTTTCAGACTGGGAGTCATGGTTAAGAAATTTGTTAACGGGGGCGCCTGGGTGGCTCAGTCATTAAGCGTCTGCTTTTGGCTCAGGTCATGATCCCAGGGTCCTGGGATCGAGCCCCACATCGGGCTCCCTCCTCTGCGGGAAGCCTGCTTCTCCCTCTCCCACTCCTCCTGCTTGTGTTCCCTCTCTCGCTGTGTCTCTCTCTGTCAAATAAATAAATAAAATCTTAAAAAAAAAAAAAGAAATTGTTAACAGTACTAATAGAAGGTGGAGGCAAGAATAGAACCCAACCTGGCAAACTCCAAAGTTGGTGGACAGTCTCCTCCATGAATGTCTCCTATCTCAGGCTCCAGCCTTAGGCGACCTTGGTGAGCAACTCTTCTTTACAGTGGGTAAACAGTAGGTATTCAGCAAGTGCACGGGTAGATGTTCACTACATACTTACTGATTAGCTGAGCTAAACAGCTAAACAGTGGAGTCCTCGTCATCAAAGCAAGTCCCTTCTTTGGCACAGAATGAGAGTCCGGGTCATTTTTCCTTCTCTGGGCTGACCTGAATGTCATTCTCTGTGAACTGGGGTGAATTCCTGGCTCTTTGGGTGCTGGTGGTGCCCACTGGGAAAAGTGAAAATGTCATGCAGAGGGGCATAGAACTGTAGACAGGTTGAGGCAGGAGGCTGGACACCTCGACCTTCCGAAGGGCTGTTGCAGCAACGGTGAACTGCATCGAGCTGCCTGGGGATTTGCTTATTCTGAGACAGACAGCCTCGCTCCTAGAGTCATGAATTTAGGAACATTCCGTCTACCTGTTGGCGGGCACGCCTGGCCCCAGTGCCTGTAGCCCTGGGAGTGGGTGTTGGCATGATCAGTGATGCTCATTGTGCCTTATTCCCTGCCATGTGGAGCTGATGGAGACAAGCCTCCTGACTTGTCTTCCTTTTGCTTTGCTCTTGCTGGCTGTCCTTGCCAGGGCTGGTTCTTGGCTGGGGGGGTGGGTAGCCAAAAACTTGACTTCTGACCTCTGACAACCCCAAGCCTCCCCCTCCCCCACACTTGCTAACTCCAGTGAAACCAGAGCTGCATAGATGATCAGAGCTGGGAAGAATCTTAGACCAACTGTCTCGTTTTAAAGAGGAAAAACTGAGAGGTAGAGAGGAGGAAGTGACTTGCCTAAGGTGACAGATGGTAGAGTGGGGTAAGCCATATTGGACTTTAGCAGCCTGCCTGCCTTGTCTTTGAGAGCCAGGAAATAGTCATTTAATATACATGTAATGTCTTCTATGTATGATCACACTGCCTCCCGCTGAGTGATCACCTGGGTGTACACACACACCACGCACGCATGCGTGTACACACACGTTGTCCAGAGCCTCCCTTCGGTACTGCCAGCTCACTGTCCCCGTCTACCCCATCAAAGTTCCTGGGCCAGATTTCTGCCCCTTGGGATCTTGCCCCTTTAGGTGGCTACGGGCTGATGTGACAGTGGAAGATATCTAGACCCTTGACCTCTCCTCCTTCCCACACAAGCCGGGGCACCAGGCAGAGAGCTTCATCGCTTAGAGTAATGAGGCCTTCGGTTGGTTACTTACCCTCACCAACCCTCAGCTTTCTCATTCGGAAAATGGGCATAATAATACACTTAGCTTGGCGCCTGGCGCCCAGTCGGCTAATAATGTGTTAGTTCCCATGTATTATTATTAGTGGGACCATTATTCCTGAAAGCAGTTCTCTGGGGGATTTCTCACCTAGCTGAGAGATGGGGCTGGGGTTCCAGAAACTTTCCATGATGGGTTCCCCTCCCCCGCCCCACCAAACACACACACACACACACACACACACACACACACACACACAAGACTAGCATTCTAGGAGTCCTTAGGGAGGTTTCAGTCCCTACCCTGGCCCCATTCATTGTCAAACAAGCCCGTGGCATTTCACGGATCTCAGCTCTGCCTGTTGCGAGTTATAAATAACCCCTGGCCATCTGTTCTATGAAACCCCAATACTGAGCCCAAAAGCAGAAGCTTCCTAGATCCCTGTCTCCATCCTTACCCATCTTCTTCTGTTTCTGGCAGGACTTTTATTTTCTCTGCTTTAGAATTTAAAGCTCTTCCCAAGCCTGTGTGTGAATTCTCCATCATTGCAGATGTCGAGGAACTCTCTGGGGAATGGTTCTTTTGGAAGGAAATGCCCATTTAAAGAATCGCCCATGGCCGGGCAGGGTCAGCGGCTACACGGCGGCTGGAAGGTGCACAGAAAACCTGCCGGGCCTATGAGGCAGATGCCCCCCTACAGCAGAGGGGCTCAGAAGCAGTGGCTCTTGGAGTCCCCAGAGCTAAGCAAACCCTCAACCTTGTGGGGGTGATGAGGTGAGAATCCCTGGGCCCTTCCTTTGTTCTCATTCCTGCCCCCTAAAAACACATAGGAGTCCTGTGTGCCCCGGCCCCTCTCAACCTGCAATAATTAGCTAGGTATAATAAATATTAGCTAAATATAACAACTGGCTAATCTGGGTGGCTATATGCTATGGACTGACTGTTTTTGTCCCACCCCCACCCCTCCAAATTCAGATGTTGAAGCCCTAACACCTCGTGTGATGGTATTTGGAGATGGAGTCTTAGGGTCGGAAGAGGTCATGGGGGTGGGGCCCTCATAATGGGATTAGTGCCCTTTTAAGTAGAGACAGCAGAGAGCTTGCCCTCTCTCCATATGTACTCACTGAGGAAAGGCCATGGGAGCAGAGCCAGAAGGAGGCTGTCTGCCAGCCAGGAAGGAGGCCCTCACCAGAACCTGACCATGCTGGCACCCTGACCTTGGACTCCCAGCCTCCAGAACACTGAGAAAATAAATTTCTGTTGTTTGAGCCACTCTGTCTGTGGTATTTTATCATGGCAGCCTGAGCTGACTGACACACTATATAAACATATTGGTCAGGACACTTCCTTTTCTCAGGAAGAGCATTTCAACAGGGCCTTCCTGGAGACAGCATCAGTGACTGTGGTCTGCTTCTTAGCTGAGACCTGGGCGAGCGGCAGCCATGTTTCTTCCACCACAAGCCAATTGATCAGAAATCCATATGGATGTGAGATACAGAAAGTGTTAAATGTATCACATTTTACTAAATAGAAAGTAATATTTATAAGTTACAATGTATAACAATAAAAATTCAACAAACACTCACAGTCTGGCTGTTTGAAGGAACAGCCCATGGCAGTATTGCCTTTGAATGCCTCCCTAATCTTACCCATTCCCTCCTTGAGCTGAGGTAACCCTCATCATTAATTCTGTGCTTACAATTTCCTTGCTTTTCTAGGGCGCCTGGGTGGCTCAGTCGGTGAAGCGTCTGCCTTCGGCTCAGGTCATGATCCCAGGGTCCTGGGATCGAGCCCCACGTCGGGCTCCCTGCTCAGCGGGAAGCCTGTTTCTCCCTCTCCCACTCCCCCCTGCTTGTGTTCCCTCTCTCGCTGTCTCTCTCTCTCTGTCAAGTAAATAAACAAAATCTTAAAAAAAAAATTTCCTTGCTTTTCTTTACAGTTTTATCACATTTCTATCCCAAAATGAGACATGGCTTGATTTCATATGTTTTTGAATATTTTATCATTGGAATCAAAGTACACATCTTCTCTTGAGACTGGCTTCTTTCGTCGGTGTTGTGTTGTGTTGCTATTCACTTTTTCTTTCATTATAGTGCAGGATTCCATTGCGTGAATATACCACAACTTATTTCTCAATTCTATTGCTGATGGAAAGGATGGATTTTTTTTTTTTCCCAGTTTGGGAGTTCTGGGAGCTACACTGCAACAGATGTTCTTCTCCACAGAAGAGCTGCTCTAGGGTGTATACAAAGCGGTGGAATTGAATTGTTGCCTCACAGAGTAAATACGTCTTAACTTTGTTAGATAACGTAAAACCTGTTTTCTAAGGTGACTGCACCAATTTACACTTCCACTAATAGTGATATCGTCAAACTTAAAAATTTTGTTTGTTTATTGGGAGGGATTAAAATGGTATCTCTTGGAGTGCCTGTGTGGCTCAGTCTGTTAACCGTCTGCCTTCTGCTCAGGTCATGATCCTAGGGTCCCGGGATTGGCCCCGCTCAGCAGAGTCTGCTTATCCCTCTCCCTCTGCCCCTCCATCCACCCCCACCCCGTTTGTGCTCTCTCTCTCTCTCAAATAAATAAATAAAATCTTTAAAAATAAAACAAAGTGGCATCTCTTGTGGTTAAAATTTGCATATCCCTGATGACTAGTAAAGTTGAATATTTTTTCAGATATTTATCAGCCATTCATATTTCTTCATTTGTGAAATTCCTGTTTAAGTACTTTGCCCATTTTTCTATTAGATTGTTTATCATTTTCTTATTGATTGTAGGAGTTCCTCATATTCTTTCTTTCTTTCTTTCTTTTTTAAAGTGGGCCCCATGCCCATCACAGAGCCCAGCGTGGGGCTTGAACTCACAACCCTGAGATCGAGACATGAGCTGAATTCAAGAGTCAGACACTGAACTGACTGAGCCACGCAGGCGCCCCTCATATTCTTGATAGTAGTCACTTGTCAGAGAGAAGTATGACAAATATCCTCTCTCACTCTGGTTTCCTTTTTCACTCTTAAGCTGTCTTTTTGCTTCTTTTCCTTTAGAGTTAAGGATTTTTGTTCCTGTTTAGGAAATCTTTGCCTATTACAAGGTCATGAAGATACTTTTTTCTGTTTTCTTCCAGAAGTGGGTTTTTTTTTTTTTTTTTGACCTTTCACGTTTAGGTCTCTATGTCTGAACTGAGTTTCGTTTGTAGTGTGAGGCTGCTGGTGTCCCCACAGAGCCGGCTACTGGGGACCCTGACAACATTGCCATATGGCTGATATTGATAGCCCGCACCCTTCTTCTTCAGACGTGTCAGGTAAGCCAATGTCCCTGGCGATCTTTCTTTGTGGGTATTTTCTATTTTTGCTTCATGGTGTTGCTATAGGTTCTAAATGGACTACTGAGACCTCCCAGGGCTATTTTTGTTTGTGGATAGCTGTCTGTTGTTTTTTGTGGGGGAACAAAGCCTGCTGTCCCCTACTCTGCCACCTTGCTGATGTCACTCCAAAGTTGTGTTTGCTGTTTATAAATTCTAAATCTGCAGTTATTTGTCTTTAGAATTTTAAAGATGTTACTCCATTGTCTCCTGGCTTTCATTGTTTCTGTTGAAGAGTTTGCTAACTCTATTAGCTCCTTTGCAACAATGTGTCTTTTTATTGTGCCTGCTTTTAAGATTTTCTCTTTGTTTTTGTTTTCTCCAGTTTTACTGGAGTTTTACAGTTTTACTATGATGTATTTCTTTTTTTTTTTTTTTTTTTGCATGGGAGGAGTATGGATATTATTGAGTCTATGGCTCCATTTTTGTTGTTGTTGTTTTGGGTTTTTTCTTCATTTCTCTTTTTCCCGTGTGTGTGTATTTTATTCAGGTATAGTTAACATACAGTGTTATATTAGTTTCAGGTGCACAATACAGTGATTCAACAATTCTATGTATTACACTGTACTCATCATGGTAAGTGTACTCTTCATCCCCTTCATCTATTTCACCCATCCCCCTACCCACCTCCTCTACCATTTTGGAAAGTTCTAGGATTTGGAATACTTATATTTGTTTTTTTTGTTTTTTTTAAGATTTAAAAAAAAAATTTATTTGGCAGGAGGAGAGGAGAGAGAGAGAGAGAGAGAGAACGTGAGCAGGGGGGAGGAGCAGAGGGAGAGGGAGAAGCAGACTCCCCACTGAGCAGGGAGCCCAATGTGGGGCTCAATCTCAGGATCTCGAGATCATGGCCTGAGCCGAAGGCAGATGCTTAACCGACTGAGCCACCCAGGTGCCCTGGAATGCTTATATTTGAAGTATCTCTTCAAATACTGCATCTGTTTTATCTTTCTTTTCTCTTCTTCTGGCACACCAATTACACATATATTGGGATTTTAACCATATACTATGTGTCTTACACATTTTCCACCTTTTTGGGAGAGTGAATTTTAATTTTAATCTGATTTTTTTCTATTGATTCATCTTCCAGTTTACCAATCCGTTCTTTTGCTTTGTCAAATCTGCTGTTAGACCCATCAAATAAATTATTTGTGGTTGGTTATGTTATTCTATTTTTCAGTCCTAGGATCTCTTCAAGAGAAGAGAATCTCTCAAGATTCTATTCCTCTGCTGAAATATACTATCTTTTAATGTGTTTTCTTGAATACGTTAATCATAGTTATTTTAAAGTCTGTATCTGGTAAATAACAAATCTGAATCACATATGGGTCTGGGTTTTCCTCTTGGGGATAAGGGTCTTTTTTTTTTTTTTTCCTCTTGGCTTTCAATCTCTTGTGTTGCCAATTTTTGATTGATTGCTAGATACTGTTTCTGATGAATTGTAGAAGCTCTAGATGATGTTAACTTCCTCCAGATAAGGATTTAATTTTCTTCTGGCAGGCAGATAGATTATGATCAAATTAACTTGATTCAATTGCGACTGGTCTGTTTCCATGTTACCCTTACTTCTAGGATCTAGTTCTTCCAGTGGCTAAATTGAAAGCCGGGGCCCCTGAACTCTAATTTGTGTCTCCTGAACCACAGTATTGCCAAAATTTCTACTTGGTTTCTTGAAGCATTGCCTTACATATGCACAATTTAGGCAAATTACTTGGAAAATTGTCTTTAGAATGTTGGGATCAGCTGAGGACCTTGGCCCTTCATCCGAGATGGCTGCCATGGCTTCATGCCTTCAAACATTTTATCTAGCTTTTAAAGTTCTCAGTGTGAGGGATGATCTGATACCAGTTATGTTTTTATAAGTAGAAGCAAAAGTCCCTCCTCCCTCAGATTGAAAACTCAATAAGCGCAGGGACAATGTCTATCTTGTTCTTCACTGTATCCTAGTTTCTAGAGCAGTGACTAGAATATAGCAGGTGCTTAATAGATGGGGCAGCCCAGTCTTGGCTTCTACATGGGTCACATTAGTGATGTGATTTGCCTCAGAAATTGCAAGTGAACCTGAAAATCTGGGCAGATGCTGCACCTGAACCACTATAGTATCTCCTGTGATTTTAATTGGAATTGCATTGAAACTATCAATTTCACGGAGAATTGACATCTTTATAATTTTGTGTATTCCAAACTATAAATAAGATGTCTCTCTCCATTTATTCAATTTGCTAAAAGAAAGGCAACATAATAGATTAAGAGCATGGATTCTGTGGCTAAAATGCCTGGGTTCAAATCCTAGCTCTATCACTCGATAGATTTATGACCTTGTGATAGTTTCTAGTTTCCTCACCTGTAAATGCAATGATTATAATAATAATGTCTTTCTCATAGGGATGGTTATGAGGAATTAGTAGGTTAATAATTGTAAAGCATTAGAAGCACTTGATATGTAGTGGGTTTTGCACAACTGTTATATGAAATAATAATTCCTCTTTAACGTTCTCCAATAAAGTCTTAAATATTTCTTCATAAACAACTTGCAATCTTCTGTTAGATGTATTCCTAGTTACTTTATGTTTTGATGTTATTTTGAATGACCATAATTTTAAAACTTGTATTCTCTATCTGTTTTTGATGGTTCATGGAAATAAAATTAAGTGAAATTGATTTTTGTATATTGATATTTTTGGTCAGTAACCTTGCAAAATGCTTCAATTTGTTCTAATTACTTATCTGTGCATTCTTTAGGATTTGTCATACAGATAATCTTATCATCTGTGGAAAATAACAATTTTGATTATCCCTTATCAATTCTTATAACCTTTCCCCTCCCTTCCTTTTCTCCTTTCCCATCTTCTGTGTCTTGCTTAGAACTTCCAGGGGATGATAATGTATATTCTCTTCTTGTTCCTGATATTATAGGAAATATTTCAAGGATTCGCCATTAGGATATAGTGCTTGCTGTGAGTTTTTTAAAGGTTATCTTTTATCAATTTCCTTCTGTTTCTAGTGTGCTAAAAGAGTTTTCATCATGAACAGATATTTAATCAAATGTTTTTTTTTTAAAGATTTTTAAAAAAATTTATTTATTTGACAGATAGAGAGAGAGCACAAGTAGGCAGAGCGGCAGGCAGAGGGAGAGGGAGAAGCAGGCTCTCCGCTGAGCAGGGAGCCAGACGTGGGGCTCGATCCCAGGACCCCAGGATCATGACCTGAGCCGGAGGCAGCCGCTTAACCGACTGAGCCACCCAGGCGCCCCTAATCAAACGTTTTTTTAAGTAGCAAGTGAGATGATTTATCTCCTTTAATCTGTTAATGTGGTGAATTACATTAATTGGTTTCTTAAAAAAATGATGGAACAACATTCATTCCTAGAATAAACCCTTGGTCAAGATGTATTATATTTATATATGTTGCTATATCTGGTTTGCTAATATTTTGTTTAGATTTTGCATGTATATTCATGAGAAAAATGGCCTATAAAATTTTGTTCTCGTACTTTTTTGGATCTGGTTTTGGTATCAAGGTTATGCTAGGCTTGTAAAATGAGTTGGGGATTTTTCCCCTTTTTATATATTTAGAAGAGCTTTTTTTTTAAGATAGGAATTATTTATTTCTTGAATTTTTGGTAAAACTACTGACTCAATTTCCTTATTGGTTACAAGACTATTCAGATTTTTTTCCTTGGATTAGTTTTGGTAAATTATATTTTCCTAGAAATTTTTCCATTTCACCTGAAGTTCCAAAATTTTGCACATAGAAATTTTCTTAATATCTCACTATCTTTTTAAAATCCTTGTAGCCTATGTAATTTTGTCCCCTTTTTCATTCTTCATTTTTTTGTGTCTTCTCTTTTTTACACTATCATTCTTGCCAGAGTTTTATCAATTTTATTAGGCTTTTCAAAAAAGCTCACTTTTGGCATTATTGATTCTATTTTCTATTTTATTAATCCTGGTTCTTATCTTTATTGTTTTCTTCCTTCTACTTTCTTTGAGTTTAATCTATTGTTCTTTATTAAATTTCTGAAGTTGAATGGTTAACACATTAATTTTTAATCTTTTTTTTCCAAAGATTTATTTATGTATTTTAGAGAGAGAGAATGAGAGAGCGGGGGTAGGGGCAGAGGGAGAGAGAAACTTAAGCAGACTCTGTACTGAGCACTGAGCCCAATGTGGGGCTCCATCTCACGACCCTGAGATCACCACCTGAGCCGAAATCAAGTTGGACGCTTAACTGACTGTGCCACCCAGGTGCCCCTAATTTTCAATCTTTTTATTTTCTAACATAAGCATTTGAGATTATGATTTGCTTCTAAAGTGCCAGTTTAATTGTATTTTAAAAATTTGACATGTAGTGTTTTTGTTTTTAAGCTTTGTAAATATTTTTAATTTCCATTATAATTTACTCTTTAATCTATGAATTATTAAATTTTTTATATCTCTTTCATGGATGATATTTTCACTAACAATAATAATTCTAGGATGAGAGTTATTTTTTTAGTATATTAATGATATAACTCTACTGTCCTCTGGCTTTTACTATTGATGAAAAAAGCAGTCAGTCTAATTGTCCTTTACTTGAAGGTTATATATCTTTTCTCTCTGACTGCTTTTAATATCTTTTCATTCTTTTGAATTAAAAAAAATTGAGGCATTCTGAAAATTTCACTGTGATGTGGTCTAGGTGTGGATTACCTTTTATTTATACTGCTTGTGATTAGCTGGGCTTCCCAATTTAGTGGACGGTTATCAGTTATCTATTCTTCAGTCCTAAGAAAATGTCAGCTATTAACTCTTCAAATACTAAGTCACTCCTTCTCTCTCTCATGTCTTCCAGAATTCCAACTTAATTTTTCTGTCATACTTTCCATCTCTTTGTGTCTCTGAACTGCATTCTGGATAATTTCTTCAGATCTGTCTTCCAGTACAATAATTCTCACTTCAGCTTTGTCTAATTTGCTGTTAAATCTGCCACTTCATTTTTAAAACATTTTTTTTTAATTGGGAAAATGCAACACAATTCAGAAAAGTGTGAAAAAAATAAACACACATCTTAACAATTATAAAACAAATTCCAAGTAATCACCCTAGAAATAGAACATTACCAATAGTCCAGAAGCCCCTGTGTGTCCTTTCATGATCTCTAACCCCTTCTTCCACAAGAGGTAACCACCATTCTGACTTCAATGTAATTAATGTCTTTGCTTCTCTTTATAGTTTTATCAGCTCTGTCCATTTTTGTTTGTTCTCTTTAATAATCTGTATATATTTGGAGTCTTGCTTCTTTCATTCAACATGCTGTTTGAAAGTTAATCCATGTTTGTACCAATGGTTCATTTACTTTCACTGCTGTGAGGTAGTCTATTGTATGAATATATTATGCATTTTCACTCTATTTTGTTGGGTTGGTTCTTCCCCCTTTTTGAGGAGGAACCACTTTTAACAATGCTGCTAAGAACATTGGCATATGTATTTGTACATGTATACACCATTGTATATGTATGCTGGAGCACACATGTAGGAGTTTCTCTAGGCTATATACTAGGAATGAACTTGTTGGGTCACAGATTGTGTATATCTTCAATTTTGCTAGATAATTCAAAGCTATTTTCCAGAATGGTTGTTCCACTAATTTTAAAATTTCAGTTGTTTTACTTAATTCATTTTGAGAATTTTTTTGATTCTTCTTCAAATCTGCTTGACAATACACTCCCTTGTTCTTTACTCATATGTTAAATGTCTTCAAGTCTGCACTTTTACTTATTGCATATACTATTTCTGATAATTCCAAAACAGAAGCTTTGGAGGTTTGATTCTTTTGTCTCAGGGCTTCTCGACCTTGACACTGTTGATATGATGGGCTAGACAAATCTTTATTGTGGGAAGCTGTCCTGGGCATTGTAGGATGTTTAACAGCATCCCTGGTCTCTATACACTAGATCCAGTAGCACACATTTCTCCCTCTCCAGTTGTGACAACCAAAAATAGCCCCTGCAGGGCAAAATTGCCCTGGACTGTGAACCACTATGCTTTCTTTTTTTTTTTTCTTCTGGGACCTCACTCATGGGGTCTTGTTTCCTTGTGTTTTGTGATTTGTTTTTACCATAAGCTCATGTTTCTTAGAACTATGCCTGTGGAAATTCTCCAGTGCCTGGGTTGAAGGTGTTTTCTTCCAGGACTGTTTTTCATTTGCTACTGCCAGGCACCTGAGGGCACTGGCAGCTCAAGATCGCAAAAAAGTAAATTCTTGGTTGTGATTATTTGGGCCACCCAGGTAGTGTGAATTTGGGCAGCAACTCTGCACAATGGCTAGCTGGTAGTTATTAATTCTCAAGAGAGATGTTTTTCTGCCTTCTGTTCAGTGCAAAGAGGTAGAGCATGGATTTATTTTGGCAAGTAGGTAGAGCATGGATTTATTTTGAATTCACTCTTATAATAAATTGTAATCTTTGGGCTCTAGGTTTATAGGTTTATGCTGGGAGTGCAGACTCCTATTAGACTCCTCACCTTTGACAAGCCCTCCAATGCCTTGTGAGGTTTGTGAAAGTTGAAGCTCATTATAAATGCTGACATCAGTATGAGGATTCTCTCTGGCTCCTGCTTTCACGACTTTAGGCTTCCAAATTCACCTTTCATTCTTTTCTAGTCAATTGATGCATTTAAAAAGAGTTGTTTTTGTTTGTTTCGTTGGTTGGTTGGTTTGGTTTGCTTTAAGAAAAAGCCCCAAATCAATATGGCTTTTATTGAGTCTTTAAAATACCACAAATAAGTCTGAAAAGTCATCTGGCACTTTGCTGTTTCTGTAGCTGGACAAATTAGATCTTATTCATCAGCCTGCTCAGAAACATAGATACCATCCCCAAATGTTCTGATATCCTTATTTTAATTGTTGTGGCTTGCTGAATCAAAATAGCTGAGTTTGATACAAGTTCAATGTCATTTCCTTCAAGAATTAACTCATCTTTCTGGGCTTGAGATACTGAACAAGCAACATCTAGCCTCATCCAAACCCTGTGGATATATTTTTCATCCACGAAATTTTGGGTTTCAACCAGGGAACCATTCTCCTGAGTAACAACATTGATGGGGAAGTGAGCATACCCGGACCTCATCTGGTAGTGGAAACCCAGTGTAACGCCCTTGATCGTGTTCTGTACATGACTACAGAGAGTGCGAATGGTAGCCAGCTCTTTTCTAGGTCCCACCATTTGTCAGCTCGGAGCCTCTTCTTTTTCTTTCCAAGGAGACTGAGTTCTACATCAGTGTGACCGAAGTCCCTTTGCAGGGATCCTCTGGGGCCCTTCAGAGTAACAGCGCATCAGAGTGATGTCAACATTTGCTGGAATGTCAGCAGTCTTTTGCTGAGAATGGTCTTCATTCTCACAGTAGATGAGGCAGAGTAAAAAGAGGTTTTCAGTGATTTTATCCAGTATTTTTAGTTGTCTTTAGTGAAAGGATCAATCAGTAAACTCCTCTGCTATACTTTAGAACCTGAAGCCCACCACTTTAAAAAAATTATTAGCAATAGTGAAGCTAGCTGAACAAATGTATGGATTTTTAGCAGCCACACAGAAGCAGTACAAACTGAATTAACACAGTTTACACAGAAGTACACCCCTGTGCACTTACGCTAGATGTGGGTCAGTTTTGAGAATATCAGTGAAGACCGTGAGGACAGGTGTTTAACAAAGGGAGCAGTGGAGTGTCCTTCAGTCCAGGCACGTGTCAACACAGACCCCAAGTATACATCGCTAGGGACAGTTTCAGGGGTAGTCTCAGTTGTTATATGAGAAGAAGGAAATGGAGCCAAACATCGCCTAGAGTTAGACCACACAATAGGTGCATTTTCCAGTGCATTCTAAAATTCAAGGAGGAGTAAGTGCTCTTCGTGAGCGTAATTCACTTTCATTGTAAAAGTTCCCTGGAGATGAAGCCCCATTGATGGGGCTGATGTTCCATGATTTGGATCTATCCTCTAGTTTATGAAAAGTGATCAAGAGCACTGTGGTCAGACTGCCAGGGTCAGAGTCCAGGCTCCCCCACTTAAAAGGTTTTGCTTCTTAACCTCTCTGTGTCTCTGTTTTATTATCGTGAAATGAGAATAATTCTAGAAACCATCCCACAGATTTGTTGTGCAGTGTGTATGAATAAGTGCCCATAAGACACCAAGAATAGTGCCTGGAATATATAAGCACTCGATAGATGTTAACTTTAAAAAGGTAAAAAAAAAAAACAAAAAAAACCCCACAAAAAAAAACCCTCCAGAAACTTAAAACAAAACTCATACTTAGCAAAATCCAAGAATTTCTCCTAAAATGTGATGTCATGCCCATCAGATAGCACTGCACTTCTTTTTTTTTTTTTTTTTAAAGATTTTATTTATTTATTTGACAGAGAGAGACACAGCGAGAGAGGGAACACAAGCAGGGGGAGTGGGAGAGGGAGAAGCAGGCTTCCCGCTGAGCAGGGAGCCCGATGCGGGGCTCGATCCCAGGACCCGGGGATCATGACCTGAGCCGAAGGCAGACGCTTAACGACTGAGCCACCCAGGTGCCCCAGCACTGCATTTCTTTACCATTGGTGCTTTCACTGTACTCAGAGTAGTCAAGCAATAAGAAATTGGTCAGTGGTCAGTCACTTTGTCTGTGGTTCCAGCTTATGTTCAGTGTGAGCACTTCCTCCATCTAATACATCACCAGGGTTTTACTTTCAAGATGAGAGTGTTTACAGGTCTTGTCACATCAGTAACACGTGAGCTGCCTGAGGTCTGATGAGTTGCGTCCTTCAAAGCCTTTTAATTCCCTGTGGTGGGAAAGCAGTTCAGTAAATCTTTCCGACAAGTTTCCATGATGTCATCACCCAAGAGCATCAACATAAACAATGTCTCCACACTCTGCTTCATCTTCTTCCAAACTTCCAATAAACCAACAAAAGCCCACAAAGAAAGAAAATTCACAGTTTTGGTGACTTGCTCCATGGAATCATGCAGTGAATGTGATTTTTGCAAAGCACAAGGTCCATACTCCTCAAACAAATGATGCCATGCAAACTCCTTTCAATGGGACTAAACTGCTGAGCCCCTTCTGCCGCCATCTTTTCTTTTGTTTGTTTGCCTAGCTATCTGTAGTGAGCTCTGTTTTTGCATGTTTATAGCCACACTCTTTTTAACAACCTCTTCTTGGGAGGTTGAGGTCTGGTTTCGTCATAAGTCTCTGGTGGACTGCCTTTTGGGACCGGGGGGCAAAGTCTTTCCCTGGTCTCATGGAAAAAGTCTAGCCTGCTAAGCGTGAATCTTGTTTTCAGTTTCCGCACTTTTCGCTTGTTTTCTTTAAGTTAGCATTTGTTGGGCACTTACTCTGTGCCAGGAACTATTCTAGATGCTTTCCATGTGATTCATTCAACTGGAAAGGCAAGAAGCAGCCTAAGCCACATTTGGCTCTTCTCAATGGGGTAGGAGCAAAGCAAGAGTGAGAGGTCCAAGTCACAGCCATCATCTGCCTGCAGACACCCCCTGGCCCTGCACTTCCTGACACAGTTGAAGGCTCTACTGTCCAGCCAACATCTGAGGTGGGGACCTCAAAGGACCTCCCTCCCTTCCCACATCCCATCCGCTCCTGGCCCCTCATGGTCTCTCCCTCACTGGCTTACCTCTACTGCATCACTTTTCACATCGATCTGGAACCATCTCTCTCCCTGTCCATCTTCCCCTCTGAGGACAGAGACTGTCTTCCATCTCTGAATGCTCAATGCCATAGCAGATTCTCAAAAGATGTTCATTGCATAAATGAATAATGTCCTTTCATTTCTACATAAGAATTTCTTGAGTTAATCCCTCTGTCCCCGTCCCATTAACTGCCCCAGTTGAGGCTCCTGCTCTTTCCCATCAGAACTCTTAAAGTCACCTCCTAACTGATGTTCCTTCTCTCCACTTAGGCTTATTCCCGCCCACTTTCCTCATCCTCTCAAGGGACATCTGTCCAAGGCGCAACTTAGAGTGTGCTGTTGTTCTGATTAAACACTGCAGTGCTTCTCTTTGACCTTGAATAATTCAAGGTCTCATCACATGCCTCTGTTTCTCCTGAGCCCTATAGTTAGCCAGGCTAAATGGTAGTGTATGTGCAGTGGGTGTGTGTGTGTTTAGGTTTCCTTGCCTTTGCACATGTGACTTCCACCTGGGAGGCTACCCCCTTTTCTTTACCTGCCAATCTCCTGCCATCCTTTGAGAGCCAGCTTGTGAGGACTTCTGGGACTCTAGAGCCTCCAGCTTCACAGAATTAGATCTCTGGTTGAGCATTTGTTGATTGTCATTACTTACGTATCTATGCCCCCCTCTCTCCCTACCTGCTAAGCTCGAGTCCCTTAGAATCCTGAGCTTGGGATTCCTAACTCCTTGGTAAGCTTTAAAAAATACTGGAGGGCAGCAGGGGGGAGGTGTACATCTGTGTGCAGTGAAAACTGCTTTCAGCCCAAAGACCCTGGAGGAAGAGCCCGAGTCGACACTGTGGCTGACATGGCTGCTAAAGATGGTCCAACCCCCAGAACACGGGCTTTTACTCCAGCCTCCCTGCCTCATCTCTCCGTCCATGCGCTCCTCCCTCCCTCTCTTCTTCTTTTCTTTTATTCATTTTCCTTCCCTTCCTTCTGCCTGTTGCTATTTAGCATTAATCATATATTGCACAAAACAATATTATAGCAATGATAATGGAAATAAGTGATAATAATAGTGTACCCACAATTCTGCCTCCACAACAAATCCGATTGTTTTCATTTGTTTAGATTCCCTTCCCATCTTTGTATGCCCACATCATTTTGCAGAGTTGTAATCATAATGCAGTTTTAATTTTGTAGTCTACTTTTTAACTTAATATCAGAAGCATTTTCCATGCTCCTACAGAGTCTTCATAATTATTGTTTTAATGGCTGCATAATATTCCGTAGAATAGATACGCCAAGTTTTACTTAACTGTTTCCTTTCTGCTGGACGGTTCCAGTTTTTCCCTGTTGCAGAGCGTGCCGTAATACACAGGATCTTTTACAAAATTCTTTTCCTTGTTCCTCCCTGTTCACTTTTCTTCACTTTCTCCTCTCTTCACTCTCTCCCATGTCTCCTTCTACCTCCTTGACCACAGCTGTCTCCTAGAACAGTAATTTGCCCCCAAGTGGATATGGAAATCATCTTACCAGAACCCAGGATTTGGGGGAAAAAATTACTACAAATTGGTTATAAAATGCTCCCAAGGTCACTTTTGCTATTTTTGTACCCTTAAAACTGTAAATGGTAAACCTTCTTGCCCACAAGGGGTAGGAACATAGGATTAGGCAGGACTATGAGAGAAGGCTCAAGCCTATGACAGGGACACAATGTTTGTAATGGAAGAAAAAGAGAGATGACCTGAATGTCTATTGATAGGGAAATAGCTAAATAAACCATGATATGTCCATGCTCAGAATATTATGTATCATTTAAAGAGATTGTTGTGGGGATGCCTGGGTGGCTCAGTTGGGTAAGCGTCTGCCTTCGGCTCAGGTCATGATCCCAGTGTCCTGGGATCGAGTCCCACATTTGGCTCCTTGCTCAGCGGGGAGCCTGCTTCTCCCTCTGCCTTCTGCTCCCCCTCCTTGTGCACTCTCACACACTCTCTCTCAATAAATAAATAAAATCTAAAAAATATAAAGATATTGTTGTAGACCTGTATGTACCAACTTAGGTAGATAAGCCTTTTTTTTTTTTTAGTGAATTTAGTTGCAGAATATTTGTAGTTACAATTTATATAAAAAAATAACAGCAAAACCCAAACCCACATGATAGTACCTTATATTTTCTATGGATATATACAGACATGCTGGTAACAGTGATCACCTCTCTGTTTAGGAGAAAAGGTGTGGATTTGGGGGACCGATCAAAGGGAATCGGAGCCTGAACTGCAGTGGTTTCATTTTTGTTTTAATCAAGGAAAATGTATTCACATATTGCTTGTATAACAAAAAAATTAATTAAATGAATGTCGCCACCGCTGTGTCTTTCTGTTTGCATTGTACACTGACCAGCCCGGATTCAGGCGCTGTCCGGGAAGAAATGGAACGTGATAAGAGTATGCTGTTAAATATGCAAATGTCCTTTTGGGAAGAGTGGGCTTTTTGCTCACCTCCCCCCCCACATTGGTATGTAGGTTGTTTCAGACAGTACTGGTGGGCCCAGGGTGGGGAAGCTCTCCCAAGAGATGAGGATGCCCCTGACTCAGTCCTTGCCTCTCAGCCAGTCCTCCCCACCCCCATCCCAGCAGGTGGAAGCTGAGGGTTTTGAAGTGTAGTCTCTTGCACTGAATCCTGGATGGAGGACGACAGATGGGGCCACACAGCCTTGCTGCTCAGACCGAGGGGAACAGGTGGAGGCTTTGGGGCCAGAGTGTGAATGCTGGCGATTCATGAGTGGTGCAGGCAGGCGGAGTGCCCAGCTCCAGGCTGGGGACAGCTGGGCGGCACGTGGGCGGGAGAGGGAGCAGGGGTATGGGGGTGGGCTGGGGTGGGTGGGTTCCGCCACGCAGAGGAGGCATGAGAGGGCAGGGGTTAAGGGAGGGAAAGGGGGAGAATTCCTCCTGCCCACCCGGGAGGGAGGGAGGTCAGAGGTCCCAGGCTGACCTGAAAGGCTTAGGGAGCAGCAGGATGAGTGGACATGGTGAGGGAGGAGAGTGTTCCTTTTCTGCCCCTTTACCCTCCTCCCCCATCCCCAGCTGTCCTCTACCTAGCCCTAAACCCGAGGCATTTGGACCATTCCAGCAGCTGTGCCAGGCCTTTGGCTGGGTCAGGGCCGGGGCGGGGGAGGAAAGCAGTTGCCCCGCCCGCCCCTTGCAGACAAGGGATAGAAGCACGAGGAGGTGACCAGGTTGGGAAGTCACGAACACATGACAGGACAGTCCATGCTTTTCTGCCCAGAACTGCCATCTGCCTACGGCACACCTCACCCCATTTCTCTTTAGTTAAGTGAAAGAGTAGGAAAGGTAAGAGAACTGTGAATATAGTGATGATTATTAGTAACATTTACAGAACACTTACTGTATGCACAGGGCTTTTGATTTTGTAATTTATCACTGTACCCTTCCAACAGCCCGCTGTGAAAGTACCGTAACTTCCATTTTTACAGGTGAGAAAACTGAGGCTTCTTGGTTAAGTAATGTGCTCAAAGTCAGACACTTTGACTTTGAAGGGACAGAAGTAAGATCTGATGTCAAATTTGCTTGACACAAGAGACCAGACTCATAACCTTTGAGGAGGACTGAATGAACAAATTGCTCAGCTGAGAGCCAGCAGTCCCCCTTTCCAGAAGGAGCAAGAGGTGGATGGGCCTAAGTGAGCCTTTTTCATTGTCAGAACTGAGAGCAGTCAGATGAGGTAGGGTGGAAGGTAAAGGAAGCTAGAAAATCCTTTTCTATGGAGTTTTTTTCCAAATAGGAGCAATCCCATCCCTTTGGGCTGGTTTAGGAGACTTGGCCTGGAAAAAAGGGAACCCAGCACTTTGGGTTGAGCATCAGGAGATAGGAGTCTCTCCATTCCCTCTGGGTGGGCAGGTTTGCTGGCATTCCTAGACCCCAGCCCCCCTTGGTCTTACAGCTTTCCGTATGGGCAAGACAAAGACAAAGACTCCGGGGGTCGGGGGGGGGGGGGCTGGGGGGTGGTGCAGGGACTTCGTCTCCCTCTGGCCTGGTGCACTCTGCCGGTGGAACATCTCACCTGACGCCTGGCGCAGTGCACCTGCGAGTCGCCCTACCCCTGACCCCAGATATGGCTCCTTCTCCCAGCCTCAGGAATCCCGCCCAGAGCGGGCTGGGGTTGGGAGCGGGAGCTGCGGGAGTGGGGGCCGGCCCTGGCCAGCTCCTCGCCCCAGGCCCAGACTTCCGTCCGGCCAGCAGGGGGAGCCCGAGGCCCAGGCAACGGCCCTGAGCGGGGCGGCTTCTTCTGGCTCCGGTTGCTATGGGTCCGCAGATCCACACACCACCCTAGCCTCAGTTTCCTGGTCTGAGAAATGGGAAAATAATTATACTTACTCATCAGCAATGCTATCAGAGTTAAATGAGTTCTAGACAATAAACCATTGCTAGACTTTCTTCTTGTTCTCTTGTACTATGTTATTCTGCTCATTCAGCATTCAATAAATGTTTCTTGAACTCTCCTAGGCACTAGAAACCCATTTTTAGTCCTGGATGAAGCCTGTCTAACTTGTGGGCCATGGACAGTGGTAAAAATGGAAAAGCTTGGCAACTGGAGGGCTCCTCTGTGCCTCCCAAGCCCCTGACCAGATAGAGTGGGTGGCTCTTGGGGGTAGGTGGACACGTCCAGCAAGCTCCTGTTTATTCCTCTGGCCTGGAATTTGGGACTTTAGGGTGGGCCCGCAGAGGAGGCAGGGAGCCCAGGCCACAGCCCACCTCTCCCCCTGACTTTAGGAAAATGCACTTAGTGCAAAGACCTTTCACACCCCAGGGCTCTCTGGTGACAGGGACTTGGGCTCAGGGCAGAGGGGCAAGGCAAATGTGAACGGAGTAATCCCCGACTAGCATTTAGAGTTCTGCTTAAAATCAGGGTAAGACTGGAGCTGAGAGAATGGGCTGAAGCCAGAAGCTGTGGCCAAGCCTGAGATTTTTCAAAGGTCTCTTGTCTGTTCTTTTCCCAGGAATGTGGCCCCGTTTGGATGCTGCAGTGTGATGGAGTCGTTGCCTAGTGGTTGGGCTCCTGGCTCCCATCCCTGCTGGGCGGGTCTTCCATCAGACCATCACAGTGGAAGCCTGTGTGTGTGGCTGGCTTTCCACCTCGCTCCTTCCAAGAAGCCTCAGCTTCAGCCGGCAACCCCCCACCCCTGGACGCAGTCCCCAAAGCACCTGATGAGGAATTCAGCGTGACAAGGTGACTGTTCACACTGGTTATACTGCTTTTCAAATTCCGGATGTTTTGTTCCCTTGGGTGGACCGCAGACTGAGAGGGGCTCGTCGTGATGTGTTGCAAAGAACCTGGACCAGGAATGGGAGGCCTGAGCTCATGTTTCAGTACCAGCCTTTGGTGGTCCCAGGCCTCCCTCCGAGCCTCTGTGTTCTGCACCAGACAGCAGGACAATACCTCGGATAGATGAGACAAAGGTCCAGGCATGTGGTCCGGCCCCTCCTTCTGTCTGCATCTCCCCAAAACAAGTGAGAACACATGTTCACACAAAAACTCATACACGAATTTCACAGCAGCCTTATTTGTAATAGCCTCAAAGTGGACACCACCCAAATGTCCATCAACTGATGAGTGGATCAACACAGTGTGGTACAGACGCTCGCTGGACTATTACGCAGTCCTCAAAAGGACACATGTAGTATACAGGGGAACTCGGAAGACATTATGCCAAGTGAAAGAAGCCAGCCACAAAGGACCACACGTTGGATGGTTCCGTTCATATGGAGGCTCCAGAACAGGAAACCCCATGGAGACAGCAAGCAGATTAGTAACTGCCTGGGTCTGAGTAAGAGAGGATAGGGGTCAGGCAGTGACCGCTAATGGGTGCAAGGTTTTTTTGGAAGGTGATGGAAATGTTCTCAAATTAAATGATGGTGATGGCAGCACAATTCTGTAATTATGCTGAAACATCGTTGAGTTGTACACTTTAAGTGGGTGCACTTTATGATAGGTAAGTTACACATCCATAAAGCTGTTTAAAAAATGCAACTGGGTGTTCTGAATTTAATCTAGAAACTCTTCTTCTGCCCCTCCTTCCCTCTTTCCCCCAATCCTCATGGCCCTCTTCTCCCTCTCTGAACATACAGAAGGTAATGGGCATACTTCTCTTTCTTGAGGGGCAAGGCACTGTTGGATGTTGGGAAGGGATAGGAAGCATTAGGGAGTCTGGATGCCACCCTGCCTAACCTACAACGGAAGCCACAGGAGCTCCCCTGCCTTGATTTCCCCTTCTGCCCACTGTGAGGAGAGGAAGCAGGGGCTACGTGCCCTTGCATTCCTGAGATGGTGTCTGGGGAGGCCAGGAAGGTGGGGAGAATGGCGGGAGGGGGTGGGCTGTGCAGGGAGCTCTAATGAGTCTGTTACGTGGTGGAGCTGACTCGGGAATCTTCCAGGCAGTGTTGGGGTGCCAGGTGGACTGCACAGAGGTACTTCTTTGGCTGCAATCAGGGCCAGAGAAGCCAAGAAATCCATGGCTGGCGCCCTGTGGGCTGGGGTCAGGGGTGGAGCCAGGCCATGGGCTGCCAGATGAGGGGTTGCTGGTGCCTAGAGAAGGCTAATTCTTTAATCGGTGTGCAATGTGGCAGGGCAAACTGCTGGCCATGTGTCTGGTGGGGGCGGTGGGGGGGGGATGGGGAGTGGGGGAGAGACAGGCTGGGGCAGGAGGCCCAGGGGCCTGCCCTTAAGACTCAGTGGGGGCGGGAGGAGAGGCGCTTGGAGATGGTGGAAGCTAGTACCTCCAGGTCTGTGAGCATCCAGAGCTCTGTGCCCAGCCAGCTGTCATCAACCGCTTAGGATCCTTGACAAGTGGGGTCTGTTCTCAGTTTCTCTTCCCTCTGATTCATCTCTTCTTTGCCCCTGCTTCACTCCCTCAGGCTATGAGCATGCTCAGATCTCCCCGCCTAAAACCAACCTCTTTTTGACCCCACTCTCCTGCAGCTAACAGTCCATCTTTTATTCTCTTCCCTGCCAAGCTCTTTCAAAGCCTTGTCTGCACCCGTGACCCCCCCTTTCCCTACCTGCTCCAGCGTTTAACTCTGGAGATGGTGCTTCTACCCCCGCTCCTCCCCCTTCTTGTCACCAAATCCTACCACTTCCCCCTCAGATCCTTCACTGCTGCTCTCCAGGCTTGAACCACTCAGCACCCTTCTTCCTGAAACACCTGCTAGCCTGCCAACCCCCCACCCCGGGCTGTTCTTCCCGGTGCCGTGGGCAGAGCCGGCTTCATTCCAATTTTTCTTGCATGCTCCCTCCGAGTGATCTCTTCTCCCCCAGAGCTTTGACTGCCACCTTGATTGAGATGACCCAGCTGGAGCTCTGACTGTCTCCTGGGCCATTTCCACAAGCCTGCTGGCCCTTGCGCCTGGATGTCCCCTTAGGCCGATCCCACCCAACCTGTCCTCCTGCCCCCAGCCCCTGAAAGTTGCCTCTCCTGCTTCGTGTCCATCTCACAGTTGCCAGCATTCCCCAGGAGCCCCAGCTAGAAATCCAAGTCATCGCCTCTCCATCCTCCCTGGCTGCTCTGCGTGACGGGCCCAGGAGGCTGGGAGTCCCATGTGACGTCTCTCTCGTCCATTTTCTCGGTTCCCACAGCTTCCTCTTATGTTTGCCTTTTAATCTTCTTTGGCCAAGACAGGTCTTCCTGTTTTACCTCTCCCTCCTCCAGTCCACTCTGCACAGGGTCACAGAATGGTCTTTCCAAAGCATCCTTCAGATCCTTCCGCCTCCTGCTCAAAAATGCTCAGAGGCTTCCCATCACTAATATCTGTCTAGTGATTTACAACCTGAAAAGCACTTTCGCACAAATAAAGCAGGTAACGTAATTATTCCTCTTTTATGGAAAAAAGGACTGAGGCTCAGAGGGACGCGGTGAGTGGTTGGGGTTCACCCAGTGCTAGAGGGGTGAGCCGGAGCTGGGGCTGAGGCCTTCTGGATTCAACTGGGTGCATGGCCCATGCGAGTCTTCTCAGCCTCCCCTGGGAGGCCACCAGCTGTCACCCTGTTGCCCAGCCTGAGGTCAGCGCCCTAGCCAAGGCCCTGATCTTGCCCAGAAACCCCTCCTCCATGCCATCAGAACTTCTCCACAAACACAGAGCATCTTGCTCCTTCTCCAAGGCCCCCAGGCCGGCCAGCCCAGTGAGCTCTCTGCCTTCTCTGTGGCAGCTGGAACGTACCCCCTGGAGCTCTAGCTAATTCTAAGCAGGCTTGACGCTAGCCCGGTCCTCTGGGTGCCACACTCTGAGCTCTTATATCACCTAGGAACAGTGCCATCTTCATCGTAGGTCCCTAATAAATACTAGTTGAGCAAGCCAATGAATGGATGAGGTTGCTGGAGATTCTCTTCTCCAAGAACCCCTTCCAGACCAATGGGTTCAGTGATTCCAATAACCCCCTGACCCTCCTTCCAGGAGTAAAACACACCACATCTGGATCAGTCTCAGCTCCGCCAGTTGGCTTCCCTTTAACCTCTCTGGGCTTCAGTTGACAATGGCTTTGCTGCCCGCCAGGTGCGTGGTGAACATTAAAGGGGATGCTCTATGTGGGACATAACGTATGTCTTTCTGAACATTCAATTGCTGTGTACCTGGCACGCTTTTATTATCGTGGAAGTGTGCATCCACTCGAGGCCGGCTCTGTCTGCGTGTGCTAGCAGCCTCCCTCCCTCCCCTCTGAGCTGGGGAAGCTGTGAACGCCAGCTGGGGTTTAAAGGGCTGGTGTTCAAGGGGTTCCCCGAGGGATCCATGGGGCCAGGGCCCAGAGCGTGGCTCATTTCTGGGTGTCACCAGGCTCTTCCCCATTTCGTGGGTGAGTTTGACCAAATTTACGGCCTCTCTGGGTCTTGGTTTCCTTATCTATACAACAAACACGTTGAGTAGAACTTCAGATTTTCAAGTTTTTTAAAGCCACAGAGCTCATAAAATCTTTATATTCAAATAAAATCTCACACCAGGAACCCACATGTGAGATCAGTTAGAGCAGAGGTGCTCTAGCTAAAGCAGGGGTGGCTTTGTGAGCATCCAAGACCTGACCCTCCTTCCCAGCCTCGGAGGTCCTGAGGCCCTCTGCCAAGCCGTGAAGGGTCCTCAGCTCCCAGTGCTACCTGCCCACCCCACCCCACTGGTGAGAGGGCTGCCAGCCACCCTTCCAGCCCCGGCATTTTTACCTCTTTTTCATCCCTGCTGAAATTCAACAAGACTGCTGGGAGGGAAGGGAAGACCGAGGTTAGAAAGACATCCTGATCCTCACAAGAAGGGTGTGTATTCTTCAAGCCGATGCTCCCCACCTGATCGGAGCTCTTTCTGGAAACTATGGGGGAGACTCGGTTTTCTTAGCTCTCTAATCCCAGTGCTCAGCTCACTGTCTGATACAAGAAAGGGGAGCAATAAATGTTTGTTGAATAGGATAAAAGAATGAATTAATTAACAAAGGAACAGTGAGGCTGAGAAAGAAATGAAAGTGACATCCTGCTTCAGGAACACTTCCGAACTGTCTGGAGGAACTTGGACTAACTAGCCCCGACCTAGCCCATGCCTCCCCTGCCCTCACGAGCATGCAGGCACGCAGGGGAATTCTCAGGCCGGGGTGAAGCTCCTTCCTCAGCATCTCACCCACAGAAGCCTCTGGCCTGGGAGAGGGGAGAAGGGTGAGGAGGCAGAGAGACCTAGATTCCAAATCTGAAGAGGGAGGGAGCTTGGAGGAAGGCACAGCAGGGCATCGGAGGTGGGCTTCCGGGGGAGGGGTCGGGGGGTCGGGAGGCCAGGGGCTTCCCATCCAGAAATCCTTCCCCTCCAACCTGCCCTCAGCCCTCCTCCCCCTTGTCCTCGGACACATACTGCCCAGGACAATGCTGAGAAACACCGCAGGGACCAAAATAAGCTCCTACCTGCTGGAAAGGGAAAGAGACAAATCTTAAAACCTCATCCACTCCCCCAGACTTCTCTGGGGGCCTCACTGGCCTTGCTACCCCCCATCCCTGCTGGTATCCTGAGGCAGGGGTGCTCAGGAATGGCTTCCCTTCTTGGACAGGCCCTTCTCTGTCTAGTTTTGAGAATTCTAGGAAGGAGGGCATGCAAGGTTGTCCCTCAAGGGTGCTACACTTCAGCCCCCCCTTCTCCTTACACGCCTGCCCTCAGCACAGAGACTGCAGGGGTGAGGGGCCTGGAGAAGCCCAGGATGAGGCTCCAGAAGGAAAGAAGTAGGACCAAGAGGTAAAGGGGCAAGGGGGTAAAGGGTAGTCCCCTTGGAGTATTTAGACTCACTGTGATATTATCTTACCCCCAGAGCCACATGCCAGATAGAAGCTTTTCACTGGGTACCTATAGGGGCCCTCAAATCTGGTACTTGTGGGATTTAGCATGACTGGCTGCACAGAGCAGATTCCAGAATTTTGCACTCCCCTACTCTTTTACTGCTGACACTACTCCACCCGCCTGGGGTTGCCTACTTGCCTTGTGGATAAAATATCTGTGCTAGCCCTTCTCCATAACTCAACTCATTACACCCTCGCAACTATGCACCGAGGTGGCATTCCTATGCCCATTTTATGGATGAGGAAACCAAGACACAGCTGTTCAAGGCAGGGGAAAGCATGGATGGTCATGGGGAGCGTCATCTGGTCGGGGGTCCTGGACATACTTCGAAAGCCGGAGAGTTTTTGGCTCAATGTAAACTCTGGATATCTTGTTTCAGCTGTTCTGCCTATACGTTCCCACATTGTCTTTTTCCCACTACAGACCTCCGACGTCCCCTTTCTCCTGCCACAAAACTCTCTCCCTCTCCGTCCTGGAATCTGCCCTAGATGGGGTAGCCAGGACTCACAAGGTTTCTAGGTGGAAAGGCTTAGCACCCGTGGTCTCCATCTTGGCCATGTTTCCCACCTTAGAATGAACTTCCCAGCTGTTGGAGCAGGAGAAGACGAAAGATGTCATTTGTCTAAGTTGACCGATGGGTAGACGGAAGCCAAGGGAGGAGACGTGATTTGCCTGGACCACCCATCCAGTGAGTGGCAGCGTAAGGCCTAGAAGTCCACTTCCAGCTCTTCTGACTCTTAATCAAGTGCTCTTTTCAGGGCACCAAATGGCTTTGCTGCCCAGGAGCACTGTGTTTACCATGGATACCCCCACTCCCTCCTGCCCAGAAGACTCTGAGGAGGTGGTGTGTTTTTTTCCAGAACAACTCTCTGGGATGGACCCTGACTGGGCCAGCTCTGTTCTCAAACAGGCCAGTCTGATCCCCCAGGAGGACTGGCCCTGGGAACAGACAGAGGTTGAGGGAAGAGGGGAGGGAGGGAGAGAGAGAGGAAAGAAGGGAAGAGGGTTTTGGTTCATTTTACCCAGAACTGAAGAAAAACAAATGATCTACAGGTATTATGCAAACGTATCCACTTCCTGTCAACCACCCACAGTAAGAAGAGTTGGGGGTGGGCTCAGGTGCCCTCCAGAGCTGAAGATGCTGGAAGGTTAGATAGGGTGATGCAATCACCTCTCCCCCGCCCCCTGCCCCAAGCTAGACCTGCCTGGGTCTTCCTGGGGTTTTTCTGTCAGCTCCATGAGTGAAAATCAGGGGGCTGAGTGAAAATCAAAAGAAAGCCTTGAACCCCAAAAAACATGGGCCAAGGCGAGGGCTCAAGGCAGGGGGACCGATGCGCAGGTTGGCGTGTTCACGTGGCATGGGGAGTAAGCAGAATGTCGGGATGCCATTGGGAGTGTTGAGGAAGTCTGCAGGGGAAGCCGAGGGAAAGGAGGCAAAATGAGAGTGGACACTTCCTCGTTTCTCCAGCTGGGCTCCAGGGGAGGACTGCAATTTTGCTGCCTGAGGCACAGATTCCTTGCTCCCCCTGAAGGCAGAAATGGAAGTGATCTTTCCCCAAGCTGGGTTTCTTCTTCCTCCCCCTGGAAGATTCAACCTGCCCTGACCCCTTCCTCCCAGCGCTCGGCTTGCTGCCCCAGTCCATCCCCACTGCGCTTCAGCGCAGACCCCCTCGACAGAGGCCGTGTGCTCACCCTCCTCTGGGCAGAACCTTTTTCTTGATATCTGGAGATTCAACAAGGGGGCAGTGTCCGCAGGGACTGGGGTGTGGCCCGGTGGGTTGGCACTGACTCTCTTTGCCCTCCCAGGCCCATTTCCAATATCCACGAACAAGGATTTCTCAGGTCAGGGTCTCTGCAAGGCACAGTCTTCTGGGTGAGGGTCTGCCCCCCGGTGGTCCTCGGTGGGTACCAGTGGGCCGCCTAAACTGTAAGTGCAGCAGGAGACAGCCAAGGGAGGGATCAGGATGGGGCACAGTGTGGAGAGCACTGTGTCAGGAGTCAGGCGCCTGGTTTCTGACTCTGGTCCCCTTAGGATTTGCTGTGTGATCTCACGGAAGTCCCCTCCTTCCCCGAGTCTGCTTCTTTATCTGCAACATGAGGGGATTGGACTGGATACCTTTTGGCTTAGGTGTTGTGCAACGAAGAGGGAGGAGGAAAGAAAAGGGGCACAAGGGGGGGCGGTGACAGTGGCTGAGATCATCTTAGGAAGGTAGGTCACTTCTCTGAGTCCCAGTGCCCTCATTTGTAAAATGGACATTGCTAATAGACGAACAGGCAGTTCTGAAAGATAGAGAAGAGAATATAATGACTCAGGATAGAGCCTGCTAAGTAATGTGCTCCAGAAGGCTTCCTGAGAATATGCAGGGGCTGGTTTCATGGGAGAGCAGGGTTTCAGCAGTGAGGGGTGGGAGCGTGTGCCCGGGCTTCTAGCTGACTGTTGGGGGGCTTAGGGGGCACCCTGGAGGCCTGCAGGTGAGAGGCCCAGACACGCCGGGTGCAGGGGTCCCCGGAGGCCAGGCATCACGCATTGAGAAGGGAGCCAGTGAACACAGGGAAGCTGCCCGCCTGTCCACTCCCGAGGCTGGATTCACACACCAGACCCTGGAAAAGCTCACATTTTCCCAGCTTTTCTCACCCAGAATCATTTCCTTTGTTTAGAGGAGGGGGTGGGGGAGGAGACGGAGGGCGAGGAAGGAGGGGCCCGCGGGTGCCGCCGCCGCCCCCGCCCCTCCCGGTGTGCCGAGCAGGGTTGTCACTCAGCTCCCCGCCGGGGGCGACGGACGCGCCGGCGCCCAAGTCGAATCCCAGCCAGCGACCGTCCCCCTGGACCTGACAGGCTGGCCCCGGATCGTGCAGGCATCCCCGGAGCGGGCGGCTGCCGAAGGCGTCGAGCTGGGAGGGCGCTTGGACACCACCGTTCAGGAGGCTGGGAGCCCTGCCAGCTCTGGTGACCTTGGGTAAGTCTGTGCCTCGGTTCGCCGCCGTGGCTCCCCAATGGGGGATGCAGGAGAGGGCTGAGAGGGGCGACCGGAATGCCCCTTGGGGCAGGAGCGGGCGAGAGTTCCTGGCCTGGGAGGGTCCCTGGAGCGGGACCGGGCGCTGCTGAGAGGCGGGCGCCCGCAGTGGCTGGGGCGGGTGGTGCCGGGCACATGTGCGCGCCGGCCGGGCAAAGGGGAGCCCGCGCCCCGATCTGCGGCTGGGCTCCGTCCCCCAGCCCCACGCCTGCCTGCCCAGTCCCAGGTGCGACACCGGGGCGCTACCTCTTTAAAAGCGCCTGGGGCTGAGCCTCCGCCGCACCATGTGATTGCTTGAAAGGCCGGGCTGGGAGAGCGGCGGTGGGAGCCGGGGACCATGAGCCGCCGGTGCGCGGTGCCCGGAGCCCAGCCCTGCCGGCGCCGCCCCGCAGCTCTGCGCGCCACCAGGTGCCCAGAACTTTGGGCACCGCCTCCGGGACCCCCTGGTGGCCAGCGGGCAGGATGGTGAGCTCCCTACAGCCTCTTCTGTGGGATGGGTGGGCAGAGCCAGGCACGGGGACCCCTGTGGGGTGTGCGCGCGCGGGAGCTGCCTCACACCTGATAAACCAGTGGAAGAGTGAGCGCTGCTATTTTAAGTTGTTGAATGGAACCTCTGGGAATGATAAGGGGAGGGGACAAAGATTAGGCAGAGAAAGGGCCAGCCTGGCAGGCACTAGATATGCCAAGTGGGGAACCGCTCCAAGGGGCAGCCGGGGGTTTCCGAGCTGCCTGGGCTCCCCCTGCCCCTCCCAGGCAGGCCTCCCCACCGCAGGCTTCCGTGACCACAGGTGCCTGCCTCCTGACCCTTGGTGCCCGTCTGCTGATGTGCCTGGCCCGTGCCTGCCATGCCGCCCTCCATCTCGGCCTTCCAGGCCGCCTACATTGGCATCGAGGTGCTCATCGCCCTGGTCTCTGTGCCCGGGAACGTGCTGGTGATCTGGGCAGTGAAGGTGAACCAGGCGCTGCGGGATGCCACCTTCTGCTTCATTGTCTCGCTGGCCGTGGCTGATGTGGCTGTGGGCGCTCTGGTCATCCCACTAGCCATCCTCATCAACATCGGGCCACGGACCTACTTCCACACCTGCCTCATGGTCGCCTGCCCCGTCCTCATCCTCACCCAGAGCTCCATCCTGGCCCTGCTGGCAATTGCCGTGGACCGCTACCTCCGCGTCAAGATCCCCCTCCGGTGAGTCCAGAGCCGCTGAAGGTACCCGCTGCGCCCCACCCTGCGCCCCATGCTGGGTGGCTCCAGGGCCATCTAGAGAGGATAAAAGGTAGAGCAGAAGACCCCACGGAAGCCAGATAGTCCCTGGGCCATTGTGCCCCAGTCCTCACTCTGCCTTCCTGTCGCCTCTACAGTGCCAGGCTGAGCCGCAATGGAAGCGGGGGTGGGGGGGGAGGCTGGGTAGCTGGGCGAATGGAAACCTGGCAGTGCCCAGGACCCTAGAGCTGAAGCCGCTGCTGTTCTCCTGACGTGGCCAGGGAAGCCGAGGCTGCCTGTCCAGCCTGGGGTGGGGGCTTTGGAGGGGGCCACCAAGACGGTCACAGTGAGTGCGGGGTGGGAATGAACCGAGCTCCCATCCGGGGATGCGGAAGGGGCCGAGCAGATGGCTAGAGTGGGGTGAGGGGGTCCGGAGTGTGGCCTCCCTGGGGCAGGAGAGCTGCTTCTCCAGCCAGCCCCGGGCAGGCTTCCTGAACACACTCTTCAGTTCTCGTGTTCTCTGGCGTCTGAGGCAGCCAGCTCCACCCTCCACGGCTGTCCCGCTGAACCTAAGCGGTCTGATGACCTCTGCCCAACTTCCACTTACGGGATCTCTGTTGCAGGCAGGAGAGGGGACAGATGAAGGTGCCTGCTCTTAAAGTCCCTGTCCTGTTGCTAAGCTGTGTGTGGCTTTGCAGTCACCGCAGAGGAGCTGATGCTGGGTCCAGGCAGCGCCAGGGTGGGTGGCCTGATAGTGGTGGTCCTCAGGCGAGTGTCTGGTCTACGCTGGGGCCTGCCAGGCCATAATCTCGTCACCAGGCAGTGCCTGGGCCACCAAGTGCCAGTGAATGTCTGGGCCCACTGCCAGTCCATGCTGCCCTGGCGGGGACACTGTTGGGAGGCGTGCTGGCCCCCTCTTTGAGTCTGGTCACCAGTAGATTCCCTTTCTACGGGGAGCTCCGACCATCCCTGGCACCTGCCATCCCCAGAGTAGCTTCCATATCTGGGACACGGGGCCTCTGGCCTCACTTGGCAACTTGCCCAGGCAGGCCTAGGTGCCCACGTTTCTCCTGTGTGCATTGCATTTGTGCACATTTACCTTTTCAAAGCTTTTCTTCATGCACCATTTTTTTTTTCCTATCCTCTCCATGATCCTTTAAGGGAGGTGGAGAAGGAGCTGGTAAAGGAGAAACTTTGGAGAGACCCAGAGGGTCTCCCGAAGCCGGTTGGGAGCACAGCCTAGATTCCACTGCCCACCTTCCTTCCTGACTCCCCCTGTCCTGGCGCCGACATGCCAGTTTCCGTGCCCTGCGTACCTCCCTCACAACCTCGTTTCCCAGGGGAGGTGGGCGAAGGCTGCCGCTCAGGGGATGGGGGGAGGCGGAGAAGGGGGCCCTGAAGCCCCCTCTGCAGGCGCAGCTGCAGAGGGGCCTTCCGGCTGCCGTTCATCCCAAGTGGTGGCTGGGCCGTGCAGAGGAAGCTGGTCTCAGCCCATTAGAGCGGCCTGGGCCTCTGAGGCGGACCATTATAACAAAGTGTTGCCACATTAGGAAACTCACTCAGATATGCAGATGTAGGAGGGCTGCTCAAGAAATTCTGTCGCTGAGCGGGTGCCAAGGTGAACCAAAGGCCTGATCCTGATGTGACAGTGGTCACAGGCCTGCAGAACGTGCCCTACTCGCCCTGTGGGAATGGGGGCGGCTGAGCCGGCAGGGCTGCAGGCTCTGTCTTCCAGGGCGCGGGTGTGGTTGCTCCTTGCTCTGGCCTCCAGGAGCCGGGGGTGTTGGGGAGCTGTCTTCTGAGGGCCAAGGTAGGGGGGTGCCTAGAGTCTAAGAATACAGGCGTAGGTTCGAATCCTTGCTAGAATTCCTAGCTGTGTGACCTTGGGAAAGCCACTCTTCACCTCTTGAAGCTTCAATTTCCTCATCTATAAAAAGGAACATTAATAATAGTACCTTCTTCGGGCACCTGGGTGGCTCGGTCAGTTAAGCGTCTGCCTTCAGCTCAAGTCATGATCCCAGGGTCCTGGGATCGAGCCCCACATCAGGTTCCCTGCTCAGTGGGGAGCCTGTTTCTCCCTCTCTCTTGCTTGTGCTTGCTCATCAATAAATAAATAAAATCTTTAAAATAAAATAAATAAAATAAAATAAAATGAGTAAGCATCATTTAAAAGAAATAATAGTACCTTCTTCCTAAAATGACTGGAAGAATATAAACTCCTATGTATAAAACACTTAGTGCCATATAATGCACTTGGTATTACCTGCAAGCCATAAGGGGTATGTTTATGTGTGTAGCTTTATTAACATTAGTAACATATGGCTCAAAGTGGGTGTGAATAAGCAAGCCCTGGCGCCCCGCCCCACGCACACTCATGCTCTTCTACAGCAACACATACAACCCCCCCACACGTACATGCGTGCACGGACACACACAGTGCATTTCCAGGGAGGTTTCAGAATACTGCTAAGTTATATTTGTACATGTCTCTTCCTCCTTGGTGGATTGTCAGTGTGTGCAGGGCAGCGACCTGAGCAGCAACTGCATGTTGTCCATTTCTGCAAATTCTCCAGAATGCTTAGCTCAGTGTCTGGCACAAGGCAGACACTCAATAAATGTGAATTGAATTGGATGAGTTTTCAGAGCTCACAGGGTTGAGCCTCCGTCAGGCCTTTCAGATGGCTAACCTCTAACCTTCTTTCTGGGAACTAGACCTCCCCGGCATTCTCCTTCAGGGGTCCGACCGCAGCTGCCCCAACAGCTCAGGCCGTTCCTTTGGAGCCACACCCCAGCGGTGCCTGGGAGGGTCCTGCCCCGCGGACAGGAGTCTCCTCAGGCAGAGAAAGACCGTTGGGGTCTAGCTCCTAAAGCCAGGATCCTGGAGGCTGGGCTGATGGGCTGAGCCACTCCAGGCCCTGGCCCATTACTGCCTGGTCCCCCTGAAGGAAGGGCAGCATGATCCTCCCTGGGCAGTTGGAGTCAGCAGGCTGCTGGGCCTGGGGGAATATCTCTCAGCCAGAGGTCCCCCTGCACTTGGCTTGCTGCCCTGACCAGCCAGGCGGAGGCAGATGCCGTGGGCACTGGGGAGTATTACTGACCGAGCGCTGGTGAGGCATCTGTGGGGCGGCCGGGTGACAGGAGTGAGCTTGGGCCCCTCAACAAGCAAAGCATGGTTTGGTTGGCCAACCACAAATTTTATTTCATCCCATTTGGCAGAAAGCCAAGAGAGAAAAAAGGCTTCACATCACATAATATGATCCAGTTACAAAAAAATAAAAAAAAAAGAAAAGAAAAAGAAAGAGCTCAAATTGTTGATTCATCAATAACCCATGGCCATTTACATGTGTTTTGTATCTTATTTGCATAGCACCTCCACATGCCTGGTAATCCAAATCTTATTCCCCTGAGCTCCTACTTCTAGGAATCTCCAGCATTCATCCACCACCCCTCACCCTGAGTTTCTTCCAGTGGCACTCTGTGGCCTACTGCAGGGGGCTGGTTATGGGGCTAGGTGCCAACAGGGGGCTCCCCCACCAAAGCCCTCTCTGTGGGAAGGAGCCCTGAGCAAGAGATGTCTATGGCCAGAGAGGTTGGGGTGGCCTGAAGGGGTGGTGGGTCTCTGGGAGTCAGAAAACCTTGAGTTTGAGCCTTGCTCCGTTACTACCTAGCTGTGCATCCTTGGCTAAATTCCTCAACCTCTCTGAGCCCCACCCCCCACCTCATCTGTTAGGTAAAGGGACTAGATCTGAGGCCTCTGAGCTTCCTTTCAGCTCTAACTCTATGGTTCTTCCTTATCATCACTCCTGCTAATGTGGTGTCGAGACCCTGGAAAGGTTGTGTTGGGTTGTGTTTTCTAATTCCTAGGAGTGCTGAGCCAGGCACAATGCTACGTGTTTGTTTGTACACGCTTCATCCCATTTAGTGTTCCTGGGCTCTCACTAGTAGACGGTATTGCTGTCCTCATTCCGCGGACACTTCTGTAGATAAACTGAAGTCTGAGGGCCAGGGAGTTGCAGTGATTTGCCCAGACATCTTGTCAGGAGCAGAGACAGGATTTGAATCCGGGCCTGTCTAACAGATGTCTTTAGCCAGAGAGAACGTACGTATCTTCAATCAGCCCCACGAAGCTGGGGGACTTATGGAGGGGGTTCCTCAAGGCTGTCAGTGGGGTGATTTTTCTCCTCTGATCTCTGCCAATGGCCTCTGCACTCTGCTGGACCGTGCCGGGCGCCTCCCTCAGTCCTCACCTTCGCTCCAGTGGACGGCGGAGCCCCTGGCTGGCCTGCCTCTGTCCACAGCTGGAGGCCTGCCCGACTGGGCTGCTGACCCGGGGGCGCCCAGCAGGAAGGGTTGGAGGCCAGCATGTGGGGGCAGGGGAGAAATCTGGTAGATTAGGACATGTTTGCTGTTAGGAATCAAGTTAGCCCTTCCCACCCTGGTGAGCCTGGGTCTTTTTTGATAACCAAAGTGTCTCCAGTGCTTGTACCCCAGCAGGCGACCCCCTGGGGCCTCAGGGTCCCAGAACAATTGTTCTCTATGATGCCATCTGTTTCCAGGGGTGGTAGTCTGTCTCCAGCTCCCCCCTGGGTAAGTCACAGGCCTAGAGTGGCAGGGGGGAGAGGAGCCCTGAAGCTTGACTTCCTCACACTTGCAGAAGGGGAAACAACAGGGGCCCAGGGCTCCAGCATGTTCAAGGTCATTCTGCTAGGAGCCCTTTCCTCCTCCCAATCCTGACTCTCCACCGCCAGCCTCTGATGTAGAAGGTTTTGGGCAGGAGGAGCCCTTGGCAAGTGCCCCTCCTCAAGGAACAGAACAGAGCGTGCAGCCTCCGCAGGGGAAGTCAGCAAATCAGTGGTGGTCTTCCAGGGAGACAGTGAAGAGAGGATGTCACTTTGAGATGGAAAGGGAAATGTCTTTGCTTGAATGAGGGCTAGCCTTCAGATGGCTTATGCTAAAGAGCCTGCTGAGTGCAGGGCGGACAGAGATTTTAGTTGAGACAAATGTGGACGAGTTTCAAGGATGAAAGAAAGCTTCCCCAAGCTTTCATTGGAACAGCTCCCGGGAGGCCTCTGAGGGCTTTAGGAGCAAGCTGCCCAGGTGTTAATGCTGCTTTGGAAGCAGGGGGAATGACCACGATGCCCTCTAGAGAACCCCTCGACCAAAGGGTCATGGGGTGGAAGCTTGGGGGCCACGCCCTGACATTTGATATTTATTTCTGAGCATGAAAGCTATCCATGCTCATGGTGAAAATGTTGAGAAATACAGGGAAGAACAAAGATGACAAAGTCACCAGTAATTCTACCACTTACAGATAACTAGTGTTAACATTTTGGTGTTCCAGACATTTTTTCCACATATATCTATATATATATATGTCTGTATCTCTAAATATATATAGATATAAATATAATTTTTACATGGTGGAGAGCATGTATGGCTCTCTATCTCCCACATTGTTTACTTTACTGTATTATAAGTATTTCCCTACGTCAATAAGAATGATTTTGTAAGAATTTTATGAGGGTAAAATACTGGATTGTCTTTTTGTTCATCTTTTAGGTCTCAGCTAAAACAGCCCCTCCTCTGGAGGACATCTCTGACCCCCTCTCCACCTGGACCAGGCCAGTCTCCTCTGTTAGGTACTCAGGTTGCATCTCCGTCTTCCCTTTTGCTTATGGTCCAGGTGGTTTTTCCGAGTTTGCTACACAACAAGAGGGCCAGGACCCCATCTGTGTACGTATCCCCCGTGCCTGGCCCAGAGTAGGCATGCTGGACACATTTCTTGAATAAATGAATTATTGATTCATTCTTACATTTTTGGCTGTTTGGATTGTTACTGATTTTGTATTAGCACGATTAACACTACACTAGTACCCACGATTCGCATTGTTTGTGCGGTCAGGGCCGAGCCCCGAGCCCTGGGTGTGCCTTCAGGTAGACAGCACAGCTTCCATCTGTCAGGATTTTTAGATGAGGTTAAATATTTCCCCTCTCTCTTTACTCCACCTCTCCCCACTCCTCCTGCCCAGTTTCACGGACACTGCAGATCCCCAGAGGTGGGTCTGGTACTCCTCTGTCCATTTGACCTTCTGGACTAGGCAGGGCAGGACGGGCTGGCCCAGCCTCCTTCTCATTACCTAGTCTCTAGTCCCTGAGGCCTGGACATCCTGTTTCTTTGCCCCTCAGTGAGGAGAGCAACCCCCCGGGGAGAGGCTCAGAGTGTGGCACTTTCTAGTTGGCCCTATTTGGCAGGGTGGGTACAGAGCAGAGAGGAAGGAGGACGGATGGTTCCTTGGGCTACGGGAATTACCTCTTCAGCCTCAGTCTCCTTAACTCAAGCCCAGAGGAGGCTGCCAGCTGCTGTAGAACAAAGAGGAAGCTGGTGGGTCATGGTGGGAGAAGAAGAGGAGGCTGGTGGGTGGGTGGGCCTTGGCATTCATGCCCCCTTGGAAATACCAGCTTGGGGGTGGGCAGGGAGGTGGAAGCAGCAGCAAGGGCCTTCCCTGAGCCCAAAGAAGAGGAGCTGAGGCGCCTTCTCCTGCATTGCTCCCCGCCCTGGGAGTTTAACCCCTAGCAGGAGTAGAGGTAGAAGGTCAAGGAGATGGTGACTTCCACAGATCTATTTCATAAACTGACTTTGAGCCCCTGCCGTGTCCCAGGAACTTTGCAGGCCTTGCACCTGCGGATACAAAGATGAGCAGGCTGGTTTGGTCTCTCCCTCCATCTAGAGGCTCTCAGCCACTGCTGAAATTGTGGATTCCTGCAGACCAAGGTGGCCGAGGACAAACCCCCAGCCTGCCTGTGGTGGGAGTGGGGGTGTCAGGAGACTGGCCCCTGACACCTTACAGTGCTTGGGTGGCGTAGCTGGACCCTACTCCACACCCACTCTCTGCAGCCCACGTCATGTGGGAGAGGCCCTTCGGGACTATCTTCCTGCCACCTCCCTCCAGAACTTCTCTGTCCTTCGAGAGAGAGGGCAACTGGTTACCCTTTCTTGTTCTCACAGAGGACCCTGAGATAGATAGATCTATTAGTTCGTTCATTCATTCATTCATTCAACAAATACTTACTGAACGCCTCATAAGTGCCAGGCATTGTTACAGATACGTTCATTAACAAAACAAAGATCCCCCTAGAGTCTGCATTCTAGCGGGTTGGAGGACAGCTGCTGAGTAATAACCGCAATACCTGATACGCAGAGTGTTAGAAGGTAGGATGTGCCAATGGGAAAAGGAAAAGAACAGGCTAAATGGGACTGGAGATGCCAGGGTGGGGGTGGGGAGAAAGGGTTGCAGTTTTAAATGGGGTGGTCACGGAGGCTCCCTTGAGAAGGTACCATTTGAACAAAACCTTAGCGGTGAGGGACTATGCCGGGCAGATATTAGAATATTTCACACAGAGGAAATACTTAGAGCAAAGGTCCTAGGGAAGGAATGTACCTGAAGGGTTTGGGGACTGGCAAGGAGGTCTGTGCCGCTGGGGTGGAGTGAGAAAGCTAGAGAATGGTCGGGGATTGGACTGGAAAGATAATGACCTACTGGCTTGGAGGTTGTTGGAAGGACATTGGCTTTTATTCTGAGGGAAATGGGAGCCGTTGCAGGGTTTAGAGCAAAGAAGCCACATGATTTGACTTAGGTTTTAAAGGCTCGCTCTGCTGCTGTATTGAGAATGCACCGTAGGGGTAAGCAGGGGTCTAGTTAGTTATTGCAGTAATCACATGAGGAAGAGGGAGGTGGCCTGAATCAGAATCAGGTGTCGAGCTGGTGGTGAGAAGTGGTTAATTCTAGATGTGCATTTTCAAATTTTACTTTTTATTGACCTAAACTGTTTATATGTTGAAATGCTTGAGTCTTAAGCATATCGCTCAATAAATTTTTGCATGTAGATATATCTATGTAACCACCACCCCGATCAGTATTTGCAACTTTTTCAGCACTCCAGAAGGTTCCCTTGTGTCCCTCCCATACCCTCTGAAAGGTCACCACTATTCGGACCTTCATCCCCATGGATTGATTTTGCCTGTTCTTGAACTTCTATAAAGGGAATCAAGTAGTATGTTCTCTTTTGTGTCTGGCTTCTGAAGCTTAAAATTATGTCTGAGATTCATCCCTGTTATTGAGTGAAACAGTAGGACTTTTTTTGTTTGTTGGATGGCTTGTGGTTTTTTTTTCTCATTGCTAGAATTCCATTGCATGAATGTACGATGATTTGTTAAAATTCTGGATGTGTTTTGAAGAGCCGAGGAATTTGCTTATGGATTGGATGTGGGATGTGAGAGAAAGAAGAGTCAAGCCTGACCAGACTTTCAGTCCTAAGCAACCGGCTGGATGGAGTTGGCATTATCTGAGGTGGGAAAGGCTGCCGGGAGGTACGGGTTTTGTGAGAAATGGAGTTCAGATTTGGACACGTTGCGTTTGGGCTATCTGTCGAATAGCTCTGCGATGTTGAGCGGGTGGTTGGATGGATATGCAAAGATGGAGTTTAGGAGAGAGATGTGGGCTGAGGATACAAACATGAGAGCCATTGCATGTCGATGGGGTATACATCCCCAAGGAGCCTTGATGAGATCTTCAGAAAGAATAGACAGATGGGGAAGAGACGAGTCCTGAGGCCTGCACACTGAGAGGTTGGAGGGAAGAGAAGGCACGGATGTAGGAGGAAAACCCAGGGCCCCGAGTGAGTCTGGCGCCCAGGAAGGGGAGCTTGGAAAGTATGTCAAGGAGAAGCGAGGGATTGGCTGTTGCAGATGGCTGTCCATGGACCCAGGGGGATGAGGACTGAGAATTGCCACCAGATGTAGCAAGGGCAATGTCAGTGAGTGGTGGGAACAGAAAGCTTGACTAGAGAAAGCTCAAGAGAGGAGAGGAAGGAATTGAAGGCAGTTGGCATAGATTACCCTTTTGAAGAATTTTGTTACGAAGGGAAAAAAGCAATGGGGCAGAAGCCGTCAGGAGAAGTGGGAAGAAGGCATTTTGTTTTGTGTTGTTTTCTAAGATTGGAGGGACATTAGTACATTTGTGCACCGATGACTAACCATCCAGCAGGGAGTACAAAACTAATGTTGAATCTAAGGAGAGAATTTCGGGGGTGATGGCTTTGGTTCGGCCGGCAGGGTTGGGACCCACACAGAGGGGCTGGCTTAGAGGCGCTCGGAGGTCATCTATCAGGCAGGAAGTCAGAGTGTGTGGGTGTGGATGCTGGGAGGTGAAGTTCTCTTCTGAGTGTTTCAGCTTTCTCCGGGAAGTGAGAAGCAAGGTCACCGGCTGGGAGGGAGGAGGCGGGAGGAGGCAGGAGGGAGAGTAGCAAGTGTGAAATAATTCTCTGGAAGTGGGGAAGGGACTAGACTCGGGAAGTGGAGTATAATTGGGGGCAGCATGAAGGGCCCGCCAGAAGTTTGTGGTTCACGGTGATGAGTCTGAAGGGAGACTCTGGCCGCGTGGTTGTGGGCTTATCACCAGCCGTGTTCAGCTGCACTGGCGCAGGCATGGGAGAAGGTGGAGAGTTCATTCCTGCATTCATCCAGAAGGGCCAGATTCTGGGCCAGGCACTAGGTGTCTCATCATGGTTATGGTCAAGGAGTGGGCCCTGGTCCCTGGGGCTTAGGAACTGGTGGAGGGAGAGAGCCAGAACACAGATAAGTGAGCAGGTGGCTACAATCATAACTTGAGGAGAATGCAAGGAAGGTAGCCATCCTGCTCTTCTCTGCGGCTGGCTCTGGCGTCTCCAAACCCCAAGTCAGTGTCCAAGGAGACCCACAGGCACCCGAGGACTTAGGTAGGGCCTTGTAGGCCTTGTGGTTCACGGTCAAGAGTTTGGATTTTATTCTAAGTGCGCGAAGAAGCCTCTGAGTGCTTTGAGCAGGGAATGACATAATCTAAATTACATTTTTAAAAGGTCAGAATTCATCAACGAAATATTAGCAAATCCAATCCAGTGATAGATAAAAAGGATAATACATCACAACAAAATAGGGTTTATTGCGTGCGTGCAAGGGTGGTTTCACATGGAAAAAACTCAATCAGTGTATTCAGCACATTAACATAAAAAGGTCACCCTTCCCGCTGTGTGGGGAATGGGTTGGACGGGCAAGAGAAGACTGTAGGAGGTCATGGCTAAAGGCGGGGGTGGGGGCGGGCAGGGAGCCCAGGAGGCAGTGGAGATGGAAGGAACTGGAAAGAGTTAGGGTGTGTTAGAGTTAGAACCAACTGGTAATGGACTGGGTGTGCAAAGTGGGAGAAGGGGTCAAGTGTGACCACCACGTTTATGGTTAAAGCCATTGGGTAGATGGTGGTGCTGATTCTGGAGAGAAGGTGGGGAAAGAAGAAACTGGAGGGAGATTCAGAACCTACTAGATACTCAAGTGGAGGTGATATGCTAGTGGGTCCTCTGGTGGTCTTCTCTCTCTTGCTCATTCCGCAGCTTTCATTCCTTCATGGAGTCCGGCAGGTGGGCCCTTTCTTCCCCCACACAGCTGTGAGGAAGGGGCCGCTCAAATATCCAGCCAGCTTCCTGGGTGCCTCCAGCCGCTCCATCTACTGTCTTCCCATCTCACTTCTTAGGAGGCCGTTGGCTTCTTAGGCTGGAACCGCACCAATAAGGATATGTAGCTTTGGGCTCCCTAAAGCTTCCAGAAGGAGACAGCAGGGCTGGGGGTTCTTCCTTCTTGCCAGGCTCCATTCGGAATGAGACACAGTGGCTTCTGGGATAGCTAAGGCCCTCGAGTCTCTGCCCATCCTCCCTTGGAGGGATATCCCCTCGGGATGTCCCTTGGGTGGCACCCTCCCCGGACTCTCTGTGAGCCTCAGAGCCTCCTTTCCGACCCACATTGCTGCAGCCCACCAGGCCCGGCGCTGTGCATTGTGCTCATCCCCTGCGTGGTGGCTGTCCCTCCCCCACCCTACAACACGGCCCCCCCAGAGCCATGGTGGGGCCCCCAGCGGTGCAGCAGAGAGGTCGGTCAGTCACCAGGCAGTGAGCCAGTGTGGGCTCCGGCCCCGCCCTGATGGGCAGAGCAGGTGGACAGGGGAATGGGGGAGGGATGGGGACCCGCATCGGGGTCTCTGGCGCCCTGGGCTGCTGGAGAAGCCCTGTCTGTCCTTCCACAAAGAAGCAGTTTCCTCCTTTTGCCTCGTGCTTTGCAGGGCAGCTGGCTGGCTTGGCACAGGCACCGAAGGCCAGATCTTGCGGCGGGCAGTGTGCAGCCTGATCTCAGAGGCCACCGGGTTCCGATTGTCCCCTTTGCCGCCCGAGGAGGGGCCCAGACTACAGCAAGGCGAGAGCTGCTTCTCAGGCCTTTTCTTTGCCTATATCCCAACAGACCCGGGAGCTCTGATGCACACCCACCCAGCTGGAGCAGGAGCTCTCCAGGCGATGATCCTCTGGCGGGCACGAGAGGGGAAGGTCTATTTGCAAAAAAGCCCCTCTATCCCAGATATTTTTAACGATCCCCTTTTCAGGGAGGCATCTCTCTTGCCCTGCTTTATGGAGATACATCAGTGGAATGAAGGGTAAGAGCAGTCTCCCCAGACCGATGGTTCTGCCACTTTGGAGTGCTTACTTAACCTTTCTGAGCTTCCATTTCTTCTTCTGCCAAAGAGGCTTCTTAATACTTCCTTCCAAGGGTTGTTAGGAGGCCCAGAGATGAGCTGTGTTGAAGGACTGGCACGTGGTAGGCACTCAGTGAGTGGGGGCTCTTCCTGGTGTCCAATAACCCTGACTCGTTTTCCCTTTACCGCTCCATGTGACGTGCCCGCCGGGGTCCCATGGGCTCAGGTCCGTGTCAAATGGGTTGTGTGCCCCGTGAGGGCAGGGTGTGGCTCTCTCCATCTGTCTTGCTCACTGTATCCCGGTACCTAACACATGCCTGGCTGCCGCCTAGTAGGTGGCTAAATCAGTGTCTGTCCCGGGAAGGAATGAGAGATTGCTCGCAGGGACGAAGGAGGCCTCGGTGGGGCAGATGGAGTGGCCGGCTTGGGAAGAAGTCAGTTGGATCTTTCGTATTCATCCACAGAGGGCAGAGGCAGGTATGGAGCGTGAAAGGTTATTTCATTAAAACATTCCCAAGAGATCAGAGGGGGGGACGGGGGCAGGGGTGCAGAGGGGTGAGCTTCCCCGGCAAGTTGCAGGGAGAATCCTGGTCTGTGGCCCTCAGCTTGGCTCCCTCTGGTCCGCATGCTCCTGTTTCTATGAGGGGAGGGTGTGAGCAGCCCCTCCCGAGCCTTCCGTGTCGTCCTGAGGGGCTGGTGTCTGAGGGAGCTGAAGTAAGGGCTCCCCTGGGGGACCGGCGGCCCTGTAACTGCTCTCTGGGGGGGGAGCATTCAGTGTGTTTGGGGACTCGCAGACACACCTGCCAAGCTGGCTCGTCCTCTGCAGAGTAAACACAACCCCCACCCCCCACGTCCTGGGCTCCGAGGGCTCCCTTGATGACAGTGGCCCAGCAAGGGCTGGGGACAGACACAGACACCATTCAGAGTGGCCGCGTCGGGCCCCAGGGGCTGACAGTCTGGGAGGGAGCCAGCGAGCCAGCAAGGGGTGTGAACGCACGATGTCTCTGCCACCACCACCTGTAATCGGGGCAGGAGGCCACTGTGGCTTCGGGCTCTTAGCGGGGTGTGCGTATGCTTTCACCCGGGCACACCTGGGTGTGTGCATGTGTGTGAGTGTGTGTGTATGGAGGGGTTCTAGCTTTTTATTTTTATCTTTACAAATAAAAAACAATATCCTGGAGGGTCTGGAAGCCCTTTCATTTGACCCTGCTTGCTCTCCCCGACCCCCACCGCAGCTCTCTGAGGCCCAGACAAGAGTCCCAGCCCAGCTAGTCCCTTTCCTGTTTGTGGCACCCCCAACCCCTAGTCCTCATGCCCCACCCCCCACCATTAATCCTCCTTGACATGAGAACACAGCTTACGGGTTCAAGTCAACAAGTGTTTTCTGACAACACAGTTCCCGTCCTCCAGGGCACAGACCCACAGTCTGGTGGGTGACACGGTTTCCCAGCTGCCATGCAGCAGGAGGCCTGAACAGGCCTGGCCAGCACCCAGGCACACAAAGCCAAGGTCACTCCCCCAGCCAGGATGCTCAGCCCCACACCTCCTTGTACCTGTGCTCAAAACTTACTTTCCCTGCCTCCGGGCCAGTCACTTCTTTTTTTTTTTTTTTTTTTTTTAAAGATTTTATTTATTTATTTGAGAGAGAGAATGAGAGAGAGAGCACATGAGAGGGGGAGGGTCAGAGGGAGAAGCAGACTCCCTGCTGAGCAGGGAGCCCGATGCGGGACTCGATCCCTGGACTCCAGGATCATGACCTGAGCCGAAGGCAGTCGCTTAACCAACTGAGCCACCCAGGCGCCCCGGGCCAGTCACTTCTTACCCTGTGTGTCCTTGGAGTGGAGAAGGATAAAAGAAGGAGATTTAACATGTAAGACCACATCTTAAACACACACACACACAAACACCCCAGAAGCTATATTCTTCTCTTCTCTTGTCTAATTCCTACTCATTCTTTAATACCCAGCTCAGATGAGACCTCTTCCAGGAAGCCTTCCTTGATCTGCCTTCATGTTCCCACAGTTCTTCTTCAAGGCCTTTAAACACAGCCCTTGTCAAATTGCATGCAGGTAATCTCCCTCACTTGCCTGTGAGCAGTGTGTGTGTGTGTGTGTGTGTGTGTGTGTGTGTTGAGCGGAGGGTGTCCAAACCTATTCATCTCTGTCTCCGTAGTGCCCAGCGTGCTTTCTGCCCATTTTTGATATCCGATGACTGGCCCAATGAATCAGTGAATGAATGGTAATAGTAACAAGTGATCCTTGAGCACCTAATATGTGCTAGGCCCTGGGCTAAATACTTCATATGGACTCTATTTATTTATTTAGAGTGCAAGTGGGAGGGGGCTGCGGAGGGAGAGGGAGTGGACTCTCTTATTCAAATCCATGCACAGCTTTATGAACAGGCACTAACCGTATTTGACATTAGTAGTATGATATAGCCCCAATGGCCACCGTGTCTGAGAAGCTGAGGCTCAGCAAGGTGAACAACATGCTATCAGGCACATGGCTGAATGAACATCTGAATGGATGAATGAAAAGATCTGCATTTGAGCCTTGACTCCAACACTTATTCTGGGTGATTTGGGGTAAATCACTTCCCTCTCTGGGTCTCAGTTTTCCCATCTATATAATGGGCCTAATTCCAATCCCTACCGCAAAGAGTTATCTGTGAGGCAGTGTTCTTGGAATGGGAGGGGAGAATGGCTTCATTGTCCGGAACTACATTGGCACTGGGATGTATGTGGGGGACGGAGGAGTTACTGTGACCCCCACCCCCCGCCCAAGTCTGCTCTCTGGCCCGTGGTTCCAAGTGCTGCCCGAGGGCGGGCCTGATGGCCTGGCACGGAGGTAGCAGAAGAAACTGATGTTTTCTGCAGGGCTGCAGGTGTGCGAGGGGAGCAGAGACCCGAGAGCCAGAGGGAGCTGCCCCCAGGAGGTGGGGAGGGTCAGGAAGTGGGTGCTGCCGCACGCCTGGCAGGCGAGCCAAGTTTGCCTTTGGAGCTGATGTTGAAAGACAAAGCGTCTTCCCTTTCGGGTGTCTACCACCTGCTGGAGCTGTCGACAGCTCCTGGCTCCAGCACGCTCCCCAGGCAGGGGCATGCCGGCAGAATGGAGGCTGCACACCGCCAAGGCTCCCTGTGGAGCATGAGGGGGGCGGCGGGCCTTGAGGTTGGTGGGGAACTGACAATGACTTACATGTTCAGCCTGGCGCAGGGCTTTCACTCCTCAGTGAGGGGCCAGCCCCGGGGGGCCACCTGCACAAGAGGGGGTGTCCGCTCCCACTGCTGGAGTCACTTGGGCGAGGAAGGGCCTTCTCTGGGCCCCACTCTTCCTGTCGGAACATGGCCCTCACCTGAGCTCAGTCCGCAGGCAAGACTTGGAGAAAAAAAGAATGTTCCAGCGAAACACCTGTGAGGAGTATCAAGAACAGGGGGCCTTTGCCCAAACCAGGGGAGGCTGGGGGAGACATGATTTCCCCATCCGGCCAGTACAGAGGGAGGCTGGGGGCTTGGAACCAGGAGGCCAGATCTCGGGGTCTCGTCTGCCACTGGGACAAGCCACCTCCCCTCGCCCCATGGGACCTGAATCTCCATTGGTAGAGAGGACTCATGGCCCCCACCCGCTTCCCCGCCAGGCTGGCCACACTGCTCTCCTAGTCTGGCCTCTGCTACTTTCATATTCTGACCTTAGCCAAACTCTCTGAGCCTCAATTGTTACGAACGAAAATGGAAGTAATAGTATCTAGCGCATGAGACTGTCCATTGTTAGACATGAAAAGGAACGTGCAAACCCAACATCTCCCTGCAGGATCATGGGGCTCGTTCTTCCCCTTTCCTGCCGTTTGGTGGGAGAGAGGAAGATGGAAGGATAATGGTGTGTGTGTGTGTGTGTCTTCTGAATCTGGTGTGGTTGGGGTGGACAGCTGACACCATCCACCAGTGTGGCTTGAGGGGTTCCTCTACATGCATGCCGAGGCCCTTGGGGAAGTGGCCACGTGCCGGGCTGGGAGGCGCCCGAAGCCCTACACGCAGGTAAGGGTGTGTCCCAGCACTGTTCTGGATCCAGCACCTTGGGCACCTCCCTTCCTGCTCCAGGTGCTCCAGGCTCCTCCACAAGCCCAGGGGAGGAGCCTGGAGGGCCCCCAGGAAGGGGACATGAAGGCTGGGCAGGTGGGGGGAGTGCCTGCGTGTCGAGTATCTCCTCAGTGTCCAGAGCAGCGCTGGGTGCCTTCTTTGGCAGCATATTTAATTTTCTGTAGTTCTGCAAGGCTGAGATCAGCATCATTTTACACATAAAGAAATAGGGGACCAGGGAGGTAAAGTCACTTGAAAATGGTTACCCAGCTCATAAGTAGCCAAACTTAGAATGGAACTTGGTGCCTGCCAGATACCAAAGCGGATGCCATGGATGAAATACCCCACTCCCCCTGCCCCTGTCCTCGGGGATTTCCAGACTGGGGACCACAGCCCCGACTGTCCTCAGGGAGCTTCTAGGCTGAGATGGACACAGAACACAAGATTCTGCAGATAGTGAGGTAAATCAGCACAGGCTGAGCTAAGATGGCTGAGGCTTCCGGGGCAGAGACTGCCAGTGGGCACAGGCCTGGCCTGCTGCCCGGGTTTCTTCTAGGCCCTGCCTGCTTTCTCGCAAGCCCCAGGGCCTGCGTGTGCTCATTTGCACGGCTGCCTCAATCACAAGGGCAGGGAAGCTAAATCCGGAGGTGTTGCCGGCATCGCGGCAGCAGAAATGATCCCACGCGGTCCACGGAGGTGAGAGTGGTGGAGCTGGGCTAGAGAGGCAGCCCAGTGGGCCCTGGGCTGGGTCCTGGGCTGGGCGCTGTGAGGGGCTCAGAAGGACCTTCTCTGCCACCCACAGGTAGAGTGCACCCTGCAAAGAGCACTGGGCCAGAGTCCGAGGAGTCTGGGTTCAGTATCAGCTCAGACGCTAACCAGCCAAGCGGCAGCCTTGGGCACTCACGGAACCTTCCTGGGCCTCAGTTTTCCAATTGGCAAAATGGCAACAATCCACTCTTTGTTTATGTGGCAAGCTGATGTTGGCAACAAATTGGATCGCTGGCTGGGAAGCGCTTTGCAAGTGGTGCTGGGCTGTGTCATTATCATGTTGCTGAGATGGGGAGCTTCTCTCCCCTCCTTCTCCTCCAGTGCTGGCTCCTGGCCTTTTCCCTCTGTGCACGGTGGAGGTAGCCATCCATTAAGAGAAACAGGTCACACAAGTGGATTTGCGATGGGCCTGGCAGGGATCTGTGTTCCTCTTTCCTGTAGGATCTAAGACAATGCCTTTCCTTTCTCTGGGCTCCTCAGTCGGCCTCCTCCCCAGACAAGGACGAGGACGGTTACTTTTGTGCCAGATATTGTGCTGAGTGCCATTGGGTCCTGCCCCTCACGCATATTCTAGTCTGAGAAGTTCAGGCAATATGGGACACTAAGGACTGAGAGACGCTGGTCCGTGTCCGCACCCCCCTCACAGCCTCCTGGGAACGTCAATGTGTGAAACACAAAACACCGCCTTTGGAGGCCGCCAATCTGAGTTGCCATTCCAATTCTGGCCACGGGCCCTGTGACCTTGGGCAGATCACTCCGTCTCCGGGCATGACTGAGGAGGGACGGAAGGAGAGACCGTGTGCCAAACTCCGTGCCAGGTGGTGACAAGGGACACAGTGGGGGCTGGGCTGGGCAGATCTCCGCTCCATTTTACAAATGCGGAGATGCGGATTCTGCGGCATCTCTAACGCCTGTCAGGTGCCTGGCAGTGCTGTGTTGCCCGGAGCTTCTTGCTCCCTGGCCCACTGGCGGGACTCCGCCACACACGTGGGGACCAGCGTGGAGGTCAGGGGAGGGAGAGGCGTGGGCGGTCAGGCCCCTGCAAGATTTAAATTTTGGGGACCCTGAAGGAGGACATTCCAAACGGCCCGGATGGTTGGTGTTGGTAACGTGGAAGCCACCTCGGCGGCCCCAGCTCCCCCCCCCCCCCCGGGGGGCTGTGGTGCGTGGCCTGCCTGGTTCTTGCCTGGCTGAGTCCCCAAGGCCCATTACCGCCAGCTCTCTGCATTTTCTTTTCCCAGCTCTGAGCACGGCACTTTGAAGTTTTCGTGAATGGTAGATGGAAAAAAAAAAAGGCTTTGATTTAATAAGCTTCCTCCTCCCCCACACACATCATAATGTGAGATTCCCCCATCCAGGGTCGTGGCAGATGTGAATGATTTAGAGGGCTTTGCAGAAGTGGGAGTGACTGAAAATGAGTTTATTGATCAGCCCTCAGAGAAGCTGCCTCGCCAGACCCCTGCACTGGGACGCTGCCAAGGGCTCAGGCCGCTCTGTTCTCCCAGGGCAAATGACAGGGGTGCCGGCCAGCTCCCTGCACGGC